>NC_044317.1:36684777-37001944 GCF_007474595.2 Lynx canadensis | reverse complement strand
GGGGCGCCTGGGTGGCTCAGTCACTTAAGCATCTGACTTCGACTCAGGTCATGACCTCACAGCTCATGAGTTCCAGCCCCACATCAGGCTGTGTGCTGACAGCTCAGAGCCTGGAGCCAGCTTCAGATTTCTGTGTGTGTGTGTCTCCCCCCCTCCCCCACTCATTCTCTGTCACTCTCTCTGTATCAAAAATAAATAAACATTAAAAAAAAGTATGCTGATTTTAAATCATTGTATTTAAGTTACAGGATATCAAGAAGAGTAAGCATCATTCACAGACTTTACCTCCTCTTCTGGGAAAGGGGCTAGTGTGTTTTTGGTTTTACACAGGATAGTTGTGTCATGGTAGGTGGAACTATGATCTTGTTATTGTCTTAATTTGGTGATTAAGTGTGGTTTAAGGAAATATGTATGGGTGTCATATTAACAAAGAGTGCACTTATGATTAATTTTATGGGTCAATTTTATGTGTTCAGATTTCTGGTTAAACATTATTTTGGGGTTTGTCTGTGAGGATGTTTATAGAATTTGAATCACTATACTGAGGAGAGAGGATTGCCTTCCCCATGTGGACAGCTTCATCCAACCCACTGAAGGCCATAAAGGTAAAGGAAGGGAGGATTTAGAGGGAAAAAAGGTGAAGAGGTGGAAGATAATGTGGCACCTTTCTCTGCCTGAGTGCTGGGATGGGACATTGATCTTTTCCTACCCTTCACACCAAGACTAAAATCTATTGAAATCTATACCATCAGCTCTCTGGCTCTCAGGCCTTTATACGTGTGTGTGTGTGTGTGTGTGTGTGTGTATGTATGAAGTACATATATATGTGTGTCAAATATATTTGTGTGTGTCAAATACATATATATATGAGTTTCATATATATATACACACATATATGTGTACACACACACACACACACACACAAACATACACAGTATGAATATATACTTTAAATGAAGACCAGTTGCCAGTTCTTGGATTCTCCCACTGACCCAAGACCACAGCAAGCCTAGCCTGTATGCTTCTCCCTGCCCCCAAAGGTACCCCAAGGTACCTGGGGAGGAGGGTAACAGAGGTGCTACCTCACCTTCATTTGGCTCAGCCCCAAGAAATCCCACTGCTCTGAGCCAACCCTAACATGGACAGAACTACCACAGTACCATATGCAATCTGACACTCCAGAGCAGGGCAGACTCTCATGAATCATCTGATTTGGAGACAGATATTTTTAACTGAATGTCTCTTCATTACTTCAAATGCTTGTAACTAAGGGGTATTGATAGTAAAATAAAGAAAGTAATTAAATGTTATAATTGACCCATGGCCCCAATTAAAGTGATTCACATAATCCAGATTTCTGTGTCCCATTCTGCAGAGCTCAGGGTCACCTTCTCTCTGACACCAGCCCTATTTCTTCCACTTGGTATTTATGAGCTATTCTCCATGTCTTTGCAAATCTTACCCAACTTTAAGGCACAGGGTGAGCCCATATCCTCCAGGGAGACTTCTTTGCTTGATTTCCTCTGAACTTTTTCTAGTCATTAATCCTACTTCTAAATCTCATTATTCGATGTGTTGAGAAAATAGCACATATATTGCTACATCAAAAATATTTTTAGGGGCGCCTGGGTGGCTCAGTCGGTTAAGCGTCCAACTTCAGCTCAGGTCATGATCTCGCAGTTCGTGAGTTCAAGCCCCGCGTCGGCCTGGAGCCTGTTTCAGATTCTGTGTCTCCCTCTCTCTCTCTGACCCTCTCCCATTCATGCTCTGTCTCTGTCTCAAAAATAAATAAACGTTAAAAAAATTTATAACAATTTCATAACTACCTTTCATTATACTTCGTTTCCTTTGTAATCCTATATATTTTATTTTTGCACCTAAAAATATTCTGTAAAGAAGTCCGGAAGCTTCCCTCAGTAGGATCACGGCACAGAAAAGGTTAAGAATTTCTGCTTATGCTTTCATACTTCTGACTCTCCTATCGCCCAACTGAGGGAGGCCTGGGTCCTAGAGCAGCTAGAGGAGCAGCCATCAGGTGGCTCTGGAGAAAGTACCTTCCCCTCCTACCTGCCCACTGAAGAGTACTTCCAAGAAGGCCCCGTGCTAATCAGACCAGCCAAGAGTCTTCTTTATGGCAGATGGAGGCTCTAGCACTTGTCAGGGACTGGGAATAGGAGTTATCAGATGAAAAGAAAGCTTGGGCCCCCCACCAAGACCAAATAGTTCTATCTGTACTTAACAATGACACCAGGGCCACCAGGGCCATCACTGCTGCTTATTGGACTACAAGATGGGCTGAGAGAGGCTGCTACAAGACTTGCTTCTTGGTGGAAGCTTTAAGAAGAGACAGTGCAAAATTTGCCACTTTTTCCTTCTTCTCTTGGCTTCCATCAGCCTGATTCCATCAGTGATGCCAATAAATAGATCCCCATTATAGATACTTGCCAAGCATGTGCTGGAGTGAGAAATAAGTGTGTGTTAAGCCACCAAAATTTAGGAATTATCTGTTACCAGAGCAGAGCCTAGCCCGTGTGTGTGTGTGTGTGTGTGCGTGCATAATTGATATATTTTTTAATAATAATAAAAAAAGGTATTATTCAATAAGTCAGGAGTGAGTCATGGAATTAGGGGTGGTGGTCAGAAGAGACCTTGAAAGTAGAATAGATAATATTTGATTTTGTAATTTAAAAAGCTACACAACAACATGGTATGCCCTATCATGTCTTCAACATGTTTTTTCTTGACTGGTAGCCAAGTAACTGCTGTCACAGGGTAAATACCATATCCTTGTCCATTCAACTTGCTCAGCACTGGGGTTCTGTTTTTTTTTTTTAATTTAAATTTAAGTTAGTCAATATACAGTGTAATCTTGGCTGCAGGAGTAGAACTCAGTGATTCATCTCTTACATATGACACCCAGTGATCATCCCGAAAAGTGTCCTCTTGTGGCCATCACCCATTTAACCCATCTTCCCACCCATCCCCCACTCCTGCAATCCTAAGTTTGTTCTCTGTATTTAAGAGTCTCTTATGGTTTGCTGGGGCTCTATGTTTCCTTGGGGCCACAAGTTTTACCACTCACTGCAACAGAAAACCCTACTAATCACAGTAGCAAGTAGAGGTGTCTAACCAAATTGTGCAGGCCAAACAACTGCCTCAGCACTGGAGACAATAATGTTGACTTGGGTCCCTAGGAGAGGAATATCAGGTTTAGGATGGATCAGAGAGGCAGGAAGGGCAGGAGTTCTTGCTGAACATGATATCAGTTATATAGTGGCTGTATGTTCTTTCTCTGCATAGCATCTCTTAAGGGAACCACCTCTCACACTCACTCAGTTCATCCACTTTAGGGATAGGGATAGGCATATCAAACAGGCCAGGCAAGTCAGGGAACCCCATTCCCCTGGCCATAGTGGTTGGCTCAGGGATGGGTGCATGACCAAAGCTGACCAGTCAGAATTCTCCCCAGGATTTTTGCTAGAACCAGAAAAAGGAGTTCCACCTTTCAGTAGGACCACCAGCTATGAGGATAATGTAACCTTAATACTGCCAGAGTCATCTTTGCCTGCCCATGGAAGAGTCTGCCTGAATAATATGTCACAGAAGAAACCAGAGAAGAACTACGGAAAAAAGGAAGATTCCTGGGAACAATAATTCATTTTCTGGGTCCACCTGTGCCTAAGCCAGATTCACACAACACATGCACAAGCACACAGTGATCTTTCTAACTTTATGAGTCAGTGAGTTCCATTTTTCTATATTGTTTAAATTAATTGAATTGGCTTTTTGCCACTTGCAAACATAGGGGTCTGTCCTGATTCATGCCATGCTCCATCCTTTTGGAAGCTCCTTTGTAGTCCATGTGGTCCTCACACCATCACTATAGAGTGAATGCAACATAGATTCCTCCACCTATTTTACCAAAAGGGTTAATGAGGCCCAGAAAGAATCAATTTGCCCCAACCTTATAATACTTAGTGTTATTGCCAGGGCTGATGTCAGCATCTTGACTCCCTCATGCAACCACACTGCCCTTGGGTCCCTATTTACATTGTCTGCTGAGAGTCTCTTAGCTGCAGGTTGGTGGTGACAGGCAAGGGAACCACACTCTTCCAAGCTGGAAGTAGGACCAGTGCATCTTCCTCATATTAATCTCTCCATTCCAGAGACGTTGAGTTCACAGATACAATTAGGACAATCCCTCTCCTGGTAATTCAGTCTCTGCTGTTAATCATTAGGTCATTAACCTTCACTCTGATAACAAGCTCATGTTTAATTCAAACAGATCTGCTACCAAGGCAGTCTCCTTGGGAATCTCCATCCCCTTCTGGGAAGGTTTGAGGGTGAGAGTGGTACAAGGAAAGGGAGGGAGGTTCTGGACCTTTCTCTGGCTTTCAGTGAGTTTTGTCTAATCTCAAAAAAATAACACTGCAAGCCTGAGACAAATCATTCTGGTGAATTCCTGGACCTCAATTTCTCCAAATGAAAAATGAAGAGTTTAAACTAAACTCAGCTCCAAAATATCAGAGCAGTTTCAAGAGTGGGCAAGGGGTACACAGCCCTGAACCCTCCCTGTTCCTCCTCAACCAGGGCAGTTATATTTTTATTTGCCTTTAAAATTTTATTTTTACTATAATTTAATCAGAAACATAATGAATACATTTTTATTGTAAGATATCCAACCAACAAGGGTAAGTTCCCTTGGCTACCTCTCCTAAATCCAGTTCCCTTCTTCCTACCCCCAGAGGTAACTTATTAGTTTGGAAGAGTTTTACCCTTCCAGGCATTTATATATATGGATAATATTCCTTTGTGTATGTGAGTTCTTTTAGTTTTATGAAATAAATATAATTTTGAAAACTTATTTTTTAACTTGTTATTTGAACAATATATCTTGAAGATAGCCCATCTTAGTTTCTACAATTCTACATTATTCTTTTTATAAGTCACTTTGTTGTTAAGGCTCCGAAAAAAATCAATAAAACACTTCCCACTTAGCTGTAGTTGGCCTGTTTTCTTTCATGGTTTTCCAAACCAGAAAACCACATAGAATCACATAATGGGTTTAACAGATAATGAAAGGAATCATGTATTCAAGGTAAATGTCATTATTGCATACATTAGTCAGAATTGAAATTTCATCTTTTATGTGTGTGTCTCAAAAATATTGAAAAGAAAAAGGGAGAGTGTTTTAATGATCCCCAGAGGGCAATGCTGCCCTCAGTAGAGCAGACTCATTAGCTTCCCACCAGTTCTGTAAGGTCACTCCTGGGGAGAACTAAGCTAATTGGCCCTTCATTTCCCTGGTGATGATACAACTTCTCCCCAGACTGGCAACTGCCTTGCCAGTTTACCTCTTAATATGGCCCTGACTCAAGTTTTCAGATAAAAAGACAGGAGGACAGATTACAGAACAAAGCTACTCACTGGGCAATGTTATCACCCAAACTGCAACATTTTCCTAAATCTGGAAACAAGGCTACAGGACCTTTTTGTTACTGGACATTTTTCTGGCTTTCCATGGGTTTTGTCTGGTCTTAAGAAAATAACCCCGCAGGGGTGCCATGGTGGCTTAGTCCGTTAAGCTTCTGACTCTTGATTCTGCTCAGGTCATGGTCTCACCGGTCCATGAGATCCAGCTCCACATCAGCGCAAAGCCCTCTTGGGATTCTATCTCTCCCTTTCTTTCTTTTTTTTTTAATTTTAATTTTTAAATTTACATCCAAGTTAGTTAGCACATGGTGCAACAATGATTTCAGGAGTAGATTCCTTAATGCCCCTTACCCATTTAGTCCATCCCCCTCCCACAACCCCTCCAGCAACCCTCTGTTCTCCAATTTTAGGAGTCACTTATGTTTTGTCCGCCTCCCTGTTTTTATATTATTTTTGCTTCCCTTCCCTTATGTTCATCTGTTCTGTGTCTTAAAGTCCTCATATGGGTGAAGTCATATGATATTTGTCTTTCTCTGACTGACAAATTTCACTTGGCAAAATACCCTCTAGTTCCATCCACGTAGTTGCAAATGGCAAGATTTCATTCTTATTGACTGCTGAGTAATATTCCATTGTATACATATACCACATCTTCTTTATCTGTTCATCCATCAATGGACATTTGGGCTCTTTTCATACTTTGGCTATTGTTGATAGTGTGGCTATAAACATTGGGGTGCATATGCCCCTTTGAAACAGCATACCCTGTATCCCTTGGATAAATACCTTGGATAAATACCTAGTAGCGCAATTGTTGGGTCATAGGGTAGTTCTATTTTTAATTTTTTGAGGAACCTCCATACTGTTTTCCAGAGTGGCTGCACCAGTTTGCATTCCCACCAGCAGTGCAAAAGACATCCTCTTCCTCCTCATCCTCACCAACATCTGTTGTTGCCTGAGTTGGTAATGTTAGCCATTCCGACAGGTGTGAGGTGGTATCTCATTGTGGTTTTGGTTTGGATTTCCCTGATAATGAGTGATGTGGAGCATTTTTTCACGTGTTGGTTGGCCATCTGGAGGTCTTCCTTGGAGAAGTGTCTATTCATGTCTTTTGCCCATTTCTTCACTGGATTATTTGTTTTTTGGGTGTTGAGTTTGATAAGTTCTTTATAGATCTTGGATACTAACCCTTTATCTGATATGTCGCTTGCAAATATCTTCTCCCATTCCATTGGTTGTCTTTTAGTTTTGTTGATTGTTTCCTTCACTGTGCAGAAGTTTTTTATTTTGATGGGGTCCCAGTAGTTCCCTTTTGCTTTTGATTACCTTGCCTCCAGAGTCTCTCTCTCCCTTTCTCTCTACTCCTCTCCTGCTCGTACTCTCCCTCTCAAAATAAACAAATAAACTTAAAAAAATAACACTGAATTGTTCTGATATTACCCATACCCACAGTCTCAGATCTACACAGAGGTGACAATCTATTTTTTAAAAAAACTTGAAAGTATAGAAAAGCAGACATAGGAACACCCAGGTGGCTCAGTCAACTAACTTTCCAACTTCAGCTTAGGTCATGATCTCACGTTTTGTGAGTTCAAGCCCCACATCAGCCTCTCTGCTATCAGCACAGAGGCCCCTTCAGAGCCTCTGTCTCCGCCTCATTCTGCTCTTCCTCCACTAACTCTCTCTCTCTAAAAAAATAAACATGTTTTTAAAAAATAAAGAAAGCAGGCAGTAGAATATTTTAAAAGCCATAATGTTCTCCCTTTCTTTTTTGTTTGCAAAGATATAAAAATCACATAACATTGTTGGAATTATAAAATATACAAGTTTTGTGGCCTGAATTTCTCACATTTTCCTGTCACAAAATTGTTCATAAACATAATTTTAGTGTCAATAAAATACTGCACTTTATAATGACATTATAATTCATTTAATTGTGAGTGGTTAACATCTTCGAGTGTCTATTCAGAAAGACCTGGGTTGAAATCCCAGGTATGCCATTTACTTAGTGACCCAGGCATATTGCTCATCCTACAGGGATGTCAGTTTCATCTGTAACATGGAGATAATAAATAACAGCTCCCTCCTGGTTTGTCAGGAGGATTAAATAGGACACAGGTAAAGCTCTTGGCACAGGGATATCCAGGTAAGCATTTTCACTGGTATTATTAGTTTTTTCATGGTATTATAAGGGGATTTTTCTCCCCTTAAATTTTTGCAAATTTAAATAGCTCTACAATGAAAATCTCAGCACAGATTCCCAGAATTCGAATTCCTGGGAATGCACTTTTTCTAGGTTCTCAGTACAGTTTGCCAGACTGCCCTCTGAGAAGGTCAGCCAACACCCAGCCAACTTTCAATTACTGGCAACAAGGTCTGAGTTTGTCTCTCTGTGTCTCTTTGTGTGCCTCTCTCCTCTCTTTGTCTCTTTCTCTCTCTGTCCTTGTCTACCTCTCCATCTTTCTCTCTCTTTCCCACAATGTTATCCAGAATCCTGTTTTGATGGTGCCCTGACCCTAGCCCTCAGGATGGGGCTCACTCATCCAAAATCCCAGAGGAAACCAGCACTTGGGGCCTGGTCATAGAAGAAGAGCCCCAGATTCAAATACCATTATTCCTTTGCAGTTTGGAGGCTGTTTCAATCAGCCTGCATAAAGTGCCTGCATTGTACCCGCTTGTTATCTTCATACTTTCCTCATTTATCCATCCAGCTGGAGCAATTTCAGGAGCATTCCTTGTCATTCTGTGCATCATTTTAACTTAGTCTTTTTTTTTTTTTTTAATGTATGCCTGCCTGGCCCCAGCGGTATATTTTTCAGAAAGGTGGTTTTGTTTCTATGGCAACTGAGGGGTCTATTGTAATCAAATATTGAGTCCCATTCAATTGCAATCTTCTCATCCTCCCACAGACTGCTCTGATTTTTATGCTGTATATTGTGCTGCTTTTCTTCTGCATCCTCAATCAGGCAGTCACATTCATTTCACTGTATTGTGCAGAAGCTGCTCAGAATGCTACTCTAAATGGCCTAAGAATAGGCACTAAAAACTTGATGTCCATCTCAAATGCTGAAGTCAAAATGCACGTGCCCAATTTCCTTTTTAAAGAACAAAAACCTGGCACAAAAACAGACACTCAGATCAATGGAACAGAATAGAGAACCCAGAAATGGACCCACAAACGTATGGCCAACTAATCTTTGACAAAGCAGGAAGGAATATCCAATGGAATAAAGACAGTCTCTTTAGCAAGTGGTGCTGGGAAAACTGGACAGCGACAGGCAGAAAAATGAACCTGGAACACTTGCTTACACCATACACAAAAACTCAAAATGGATGAAAGATCTAAATGTAAGACAGAAAGCCATCAAAATCCTCGAGGAGAAAGCAGGCAAAAACCTCTTTGATCTTGGCTGCAGAAACTTCTTACTCAACACATCTCCGGAGGTAAGGTAATCAAAAGCAAAAGGGAACTACTGGGACCCCATCAAAATAAAAACTTCTGCACAGTGAAGGAAACAATCAACAAAACTAAAAGACAACCAATGGAATGGGAGAAGATATTTGCAAGCGACATATCAGATAAAGGGTTAGTATCCAAGATCTATAAAGAACTTATCAAACTCAACACCCAAAAAACAAATAATCCAGTGAAGAAATGGGCAAAAGACATGAATAGACACTTCTCCAAGGAAGACCTCCAGATGGCCAACCAACACGTGAAAAAATGCTCCACATCACTCATTATCAGGGAAATCCAAACCAAAACCACAATGAGATACCACCTCACACCTGTCGGAATGGCTAACATTACCAACTCAGGCAACAACAGATGTTGGTGAGGATGAGGAGGAAGAGGATGTCTTTTGCACTGCTGGTGGGAATGCAAACTGGTGCAGCCACTCTGGAAAACAGTATGGAGGTTCCTCAAAAAATTAAAAATAGAACTACCCTATGACCCAACAATTGCGCTACTAGGTATTTATCCAAGGTATTTATCCAAGGGATACAGGGTATGCTGTTTCAAAGGGGCATATGCACCCCAATGTTTATAGCCACACTATCAACAATAGCCAAAGTATGAAAAGAGCCCAAATGTCCATTGATGGATGAACAGATAAAGAAGATGTGGTATATGTATACAATGGAATATTACTCAGCAGTCAATAAGAATGAAATCTTGCCATTTGCAACTACGTGGATGGAACTAGAGGGTATTTTGCCAAGTGAAATTTGTCAGTCAGAGAAAGACAAATATCATATGACTTCACCCATATGAGGACTTTAAGACACAGAACAGATGAACATAAGGGAAGGGAAGCAAAAATAATATAAAAACAGGGAGGCGGACAAAACATAAGTGACTCCTAAAATTGGAGAACAGAGGGTTGCTGGAGGGGTTGTGGGAGGGGGATGGACTAAATGGGTAAGGGGCATTAAGGAATCTACTCCTGAAATCATTGTTGCACCATGTGCTAACTAACTTGGATGTAAATTTTAAAAATAATAATAAAATTTTAAAAAACCGCCAAGAATGTTTCCCTCAACAATGTTCTCATATCATAACTGCCTTTGATTTACATATCTGACTCTAAATTGTACTAGGTCTTTTCAACCCAACAAAAACAGCAACAATAATAATAAGCCACCATTTATTGAATTCATACTGTGTGCCAGACACTGTGCTGTCTTTTTTGTTATTATTTATAATTTAATTTTTGAATAAACAATAAACTTGAAGTTTCCAAAATTTGGAAGTGTGGTGCATTTTTAGCAAAAATATCCCTGCCCCCACTGTTCTCACTCAGTTTCCCTCCCCATAAACAACTAATTTTGCATGCTCCCAGAGATTTACTATACATGTGCAAGCAGATATATGTGTGTGTAACCTGCACCTGAAATCTCTTAGAAACCATTCCACATTAGTTCATCGAGAGCTTCCTTATTCTTTCCATGGCTATATGGAAATATACGTGATGGCTTCCATTACATGGAAGTACCATAGTTTATTTAAACATGTACATACTACTGAACATTTGGGTGGTTTTTAATCTTTTGAATAATCTTGTCCAGTTTTCATTTCATATGCGTGCAAGTATATACGGAGGAAAATTCTTAGCGATGTAATTCTTAGGTCAAAGGGTGAGTCCATTCTAAATTTAAATAAATATTGCAAAATTATCCCCAAAGATATTTTACCAATCCATACTAGCACCAGGAACATAGAAGAGTGTGTATTTCCCCATACCTTTTTGTAGAAGACCAAGAGAGAAATTTGTTTTGTTGAGGTGAGGATTTTGTGGCCGAGAAAAGGGAGAGAAGTTTCCTGTGAGACCAAGGAAGGTGGCAGGTGTCAAAGGAAAAAAGAATTCATTCTAAGTGGTAAAGAAAAAAATTATTCAATGACATCTGTTAAAGCACAGTAAGGAAGACTTCATTCAAGGTGGGGATGGACTATCATGTTAGGTGTAGAGACCACTGAGGTGGGAGCTTGCAGCAGTAAAGAGAAGTTGGTCTCAACTCTGATTTCAGCATGGGCAATGGGAATTTATATCCAAGGAGCAGGTGGAAGTCAGTGGACAGAAAAAGGAAACATCAGGGGTTGGGGGGATTCTGGTTAAACCTGTTACCAAAGTCAATCTTGCCCATGAACCTGATGTGAAGTAAGCCAGTGGCTGGCACACAGGTTTTGAAGCAAAGAAAGCTTTATTTTCAAAAGGGCAGCCAACAAGAAGACAGAGGATTGTTCCTAAATTTACCTTGCCTTGTTCATCCTAGGGGCAGTTTATACATGATTGGTCAGGGTTTATGGGATTCTTGAAAATTTAGTGGGAAGTCTTGAAACCATTTGAAGATATGCATTCTTCTGGACAGTGAGACACCATCTGGCACCTGGGATCTTTTTAAGACAAATGTCACCTTCTGTTTTCCATCACATTCTTATAATCAATGTGCAAACAAGAGGTAGAGTGAAAAGGGCAAAGCTAATAATTAACCATGCACAGAGCTTAAGGAAACCTAATTAAGTAAAGAACAGAACATGAGGCTAGATTAATAATAAAACTATAACACAGCTTATACTTTCAAAACAGGTCTAAGAACCAAGTGTTTGGCCTTAACCCCACCTAACAGGGTACTTGCTGAAGACAGAGCAAGGTGATCACACCTGATCAGGGATGATGGGGGTGAGGAACCAGATTTGGAGGGTGATCAGACATTAAGGATGGTGGGGGAGGTGGGTTTCTGGTTAAACTGACTTAGCAGGGCTCTTGCTAAAATTGGACAATGCAGAGATGACTATAGAAATCCAAAATTCAGGCCTGGTTGAGGAAAGAGTTAAGGGAAGCCTGAGTGGATTTGGTCAATGCAAGAATCTTTGTAATAGGTTCCATGATGTGTCCCTACCTTGTGATCTTCAAATCTTCAGTAGAATATATTAAATTCATAAAGTGCCTGGTGGAGATGAGTTTATCCTGAAAGTTGGTGGAAAGTTTCATTTTGTATCCAGCTGTTATGTGAAGCAGAGGCAGCCCTGGGGATCCAGGCATGAAAGCAGGAAGGACATGAGGACACACACAGAAATTGGACAGAGGGTTCTGGGCTTCCAGATACTGTTGTTTATGGAGCCCAGCAGAGCTGAGCTGCTCTCCAGGGACAGGGGGCTGCAGGGGACATTTAGGACACACACACATACAGCTATAGTTCCTTTGTAAATAAAGCTGGCACTGTCTAGAAAACATATTTGGGAGTGAAGAGACAGAGAGAAATCTGTCCCTCCCACTCACCCTCCCAAGTCCTCTCTAAAAAGATAACCCCGCCTTCTTCCTTGGAAATGCTCAGGCCAATGGCCTGATTGAGAAGCAGAAGAAAAGCAGCATAGCGCAATGTAAAAAGTCAGGGCAAGGAAAACTGTTGATCACTCCCTTTGGGAATCTTTAGGTCAAACATGACTTCATCTCTTTATTCCTAACAGCTACCTTTGCTGGAGCTGCCATGCCATGCTAGCTGCTTTGCATGAGTTGTCACATATAATCCCCACAGCCAAACTCTATTACAGTGATTCCCAAACTTTACTGCATGCCAGAATCACCTGGGGAGCTTTACAAACTCATACTTCATGCCAATTAAATCAGAATGTCTGGGGATGAGAATCAGTATTTTTTAAGACCCCTAGATGATTCATTGTGCAGCCAAATATGGGAACCATTGGTCTATTATTATCCTTCTTTATAGAAGAAGAAACTAAGACTCACTGTGGCTAAGGGCCCACAGCTGGTAGAAGATCTAGAGCTAAGCTTTCTAAACCCACACAGTAGCCACCAAGTGGAACTTCTTCAGAGCTTCTACAGGGTAGCATGAGAGATTCTTGGGATAGACAAGACTTCTGAGTTCATCTTGCCATTTTGCCTGTGACATTGTATTAGGATTCTCCAGAGAAACAGAATCAATAGGATATTTATTTATTTATTTATTTATTATAAAGAATCAGCTCACATGGTTATGGAGGCTTAAATGTCCCAAAATATTTAGTCAGCAAGCAGGAGGCCTGAGAACCAGGAGGGCAGATGGTATGAGATACGGTCCAAGTCTGAGTCTGAAGGTAAGAGAAGACACATGTGCCACCTCAGTCAAGTAGAGAGAGAGAATTCTCTCTTATCTGCACCTTTGTTCTATTCATACCTCCAACAGATTGGATGAGACCCACCCACATAGAGGAGGGAAATCTGTTTTAAGCAGTCTAGAGTCCAACTGTTAATCTGCTCCAGAAACACCTTCACAGACACACCCAGGATGATGTTTAACCAAATATCTGGGGACCCTGTGGCCCAGACAAGTTGAAACATAAAGTTAACCATAGGAAGACATATCTTTATCCAGCCTTGGCTTACACACACTTCTATTGGAGACATTGCTGCCTCTAGGGAAGCCCATTCCATCACTGGAAAACCCTATCAGAAATCCTATTCTTATATTCAGTGGAAATTTTCTCCCCACTAATCTCTGCTCATCAGTCCTATTTATTGAATTTTCTTCAAATTACACAAATGTTTATTATTTCCAGAATCTCCGGCACCAGAGACATGTGTTCCAGAAAATGATGCCTCACCTTAATCCTACAAAGAGCCATCACTCTTTACAAGGCATGGCCAAATTGGAGTTATTGCTAGTAGGTCGTGACATTCCTAATGAAGATCCTACAGAGTGAACACTTAATTTTTGGCTGTGCAGCATCTATTTGCCCCATTTTAACAGTGCCCTGATTTCCTATATGGAAATGATCTCTCCTCCATTATGAGGAGTCTTGGTGAAAGAGTAAATCAAGGGTCCTACCCTCCACTGAGGGAGGCCAGATCTTTCCCCCTCTCTCCTGGCATAGCTAGGGGGTAGACATGTGGCTTATGCATGGCTTGGCCAACAGGTCCAGAAGTCCTACCAACAAATTACCTTTCATTTAGTTCATCTATATTTGGTTTACGTTGCTTGCAGACAAGAAAACTAAAGTAAGGACCTAGTTCTGGGGTAGAGGGTAAGACAGTTTGGAAGTAGGATATATACCTGTGAAGTAAGAGGGTTTGAAGTCAGATTGTAACAGTCTCCAGGATATGCCAAGGTCCACACTGGGCCTGAAGAAATAGGTAGGAACCATTAGCTTCTAGATGTAAAATCCCATCTCCCAAATATTTACAAATCATATATCTGCCTGAAAGACTGAAATCCAGAATATAGAAAGAATACTTGCTACTTAATAAAACAATACAAATTTTTAAATGGGCAAAAGATTTGAATATAAATTTCACCAGAGAAAGTGTACAATAACTAATAAGCACCTGACAAACTACTCAACATCATTAGTCATTAGAAAAATGCAAATTGGAACTATAGTGAGATAGCACATCACACCCACTAGAATGTCTACAATCAAAAAGACAGAAGGTAACAAGTGTTGGGGAGAATGTGGAGAAAATAGAATCCTCATGTAATGTTGGTGCAGCCACTTTGGAAAATAGTTTGGCAGTTTCTTAAAAAGTTAAATATAAAACTTACCATACAGCTCAGAAATTCTCCTTCTAAGTATTTATATAAAAGAAATGAAAACATATGGTTACACAAAGACCTGTATCTAAATGTACTTAGAAGCTTTATTCATAACAACGAAAAAATGAAAGCAATCCATGTAAATAACTTGTGAAAATACTACAACATGGATGAAACTCAAAAACATTAAGTGAAAGAAGCCACAGACAAAAGACCACATACTGTGTTATTCAATTTATATTAAATGCCCAGAAAAAGCAGATCTATAGATAAATAGTAGATTAATGGTTGCCTAGGGCTGAGACAGGGATTGATTGCAAATGAACACAAGAAATATTTTTGGTTTAATGGAAATGTTCTAATAGTAGATTTTACAACTCTAAATGTGCTAAAAATCTTTGAATTGTACACTTAAAATGGGTTACTTTTATGGTATATAAATTATACATCAATAGCTGTTTTTTAAATCCCATCTTCCATTTCTGAGAAGGCATTAGAGGAATAGCTGCTTTCTAACCCCTGTATCAGCAGATATTAAATGCAATGTTTCTGGTGTGAAGGACCTGTAAATTCCTAAAACAACAGAACTAGAAATGCTCTTACTGGAAGTATTAGAATTCTCATTGTTTCAAATGACAAAAATACAACTCAAAATGGTGTAGTCAAAAAAAAAAAAAAACCAGTACCATCGTCTCATATAACTGAAAAGTTCAGGGGCATGTTGTTTTCAGGCAGAGCTGCATCCAGGGGCTCAGTACTTTCTCCATCTCATTATCTCTTTTTCTCTGAATTTAGCTTTCCTCCTATATCAGCTTTTGTATTCCTTTCAAGGGATGGCTCTAGAAAGTTCTCCCAATATAATAATCCCGAAGGAAAAGGAGCTCCCCTTTGCCAATAGTTTCCACAAATATCCAAGGTTGACTTTTACTGACCCAACAAATCACATTTTTATCACTTACTCAATTATCCTAGGAGACATATTCACCCCAACTACATGAACTGAGGGTGAGGAAAATGTAGTTCCCAAAATAAAAGTCAAAGTGTGATTATCAGAAGAGGACTGGATGTTTGGCACAGAAAAAAAGAGATGTTCAGTATAAAAATCATCCAGTTAGACCTAAGGCCAATAAAAAGAGAACTGCAAAAGGCAGCAGAGAGGCACAAAGTGTGAGGATCACATGTTTCCCAGTATCCAAGAGACAAAAGCCTGCTTCAGCCTCCAGTGGGCAATGTGGGTCAGCACCATGAAGAGCAGGCTCTCCTACTTAACCTTCTCCCTTCTTGGTGCCCTGGCCTGGGCCACACAGAGCTCATTGCCAAAACAAAGCTAAATCTCATTGCAGATCCCTTTCTGCTACCTTTTGCAGATTCCTATTCACTCTTCATTTTGTTTTCTCAACCATCCTCTGTTGTAAAATGAGTGTCCCCTGATGATTCTCAAAAATAAAGCACTAGGAGGCATGTTGCCAGTTTTCAGGCAAAGTACACTGGGCTAGAATTGGTAGTGGCCATGAAATCTGAAAGGAAGGTTGGCCCCAGCCCAGAAAGAGCCCGGAGACCCAGAAAGCAAGAATGGAAGTCGGACATTCACTTCCTTTGGGATTGAAATCAGCCAAGGGACGCACTTTAAGCCCCAACACAGGGAGAGAGGAGTGGGAATGTGGTTCTACTCAGTATTACCACTTCCTCACGACCCACTGACTCAATCCACTAAAATATGACATCCTATCTGGTACTCCACCAAAGAAGTCTCACCAAGATTACCAAAGACCCCCATCTTGCTGAACCAATGAATCTGTGGTTTTCACATTACCTTTCACAGCAGCAGCATTTGACCTTTTGCCCCCTCCCATACACTTAGAGGACCCTCTTCACAGACTCCCATGACACCTTGCTCCCCAGACTTCCTTCTCTCAACTTGATGTCTCATGCTCAGTAAGCTGGTAAACCTACTGTTCTCTACTGGACCATTAAATGATGGAATTCCTCAAGACTCAGTCCTAAAATCTTTCTTAAAACACAAATTTAGGGGCATCTGGGAGTCTCAATTGATTAAGTGTCCGACTCTTGATTTCGGCTTAGGTTGTGATCTCACAGTTTGTGGGTTTGAGCCCCATGTTAGGCTCTGTGCTGACAGTGCAGAGCCTACTTGGGATTCTCTCTCTCTCAAAATAAATAAGTAAAATAAAAAAAAATTTATTAAGACATATAAAATCCATGAAACAAAATTTTACATTTTTTAGTATATGATTCAATAGCATTAATTACATTCACATTGTTTTACCAACATCACCACAATCTATTTCCAAAGCCTTTTCATCACTCCAAACAGGAACTCTGTAACCATTAAACAACACCTCCCCATTTCCTCCTCCCTCCAGCCTCTGGTAACTTCTCTCTTTTCTGTCTCTATGAAATTGCCTATTTCACCTCAGATAAGTGGAATTATACAAAATTTGTCCTTTTGTGTCTGCCTTATTTCACTTAGCATAATGTTTTCAAGGTTCATTCATGTTGTAACATGTATTGGAACATCTTTCTTTTTTATAACTGAAAAATATCCATTGTATATGTATGCCACATTTGGTTTATCCACTCAATCTCTTGATGGATACTTGAGTTGTTTTCACCTTTCAGCTATTGTAAATAGTGCTGCAATGAACTTTGGCATACAAATATCTGTTGGAGTCCCTACTTTCAATTCCTTTGAGCATACAGCTTATCTTTTTTTTATTTTTTTAAATTTTTTAACATTTATTTATTTTTGAGAGACAGAGAGATAGAGCATGAGTATGGGAGGGACAGAGAGAGAGGGAGACACAGAATCCAAAGCAGGCTGGAGCCTGTTTCTGAGCTGGTTCTGAGCTGTCAGCACAGAGCCCAATGAGTGGCTCCAACCCACGAACCACAAGATCATGAGCTGAGCCAAAGTCAAACCCTTAACCGACTGAGCCACCCAGGTGCCCCAAGCGTATAGTTTATCTAAGAGCGGAATTGTGTCATACACTAAGTTTATGTTTAGCTTTTTGAGGAACTGCCATACTGTTTTCCACAGGGGCTGCACCATTTTATATTCCCACTAGCAATGCACAAGAGTTCCAACTTCTCCACATTCTCACCAACACCTATGTTCCATGTTTTTCATTATAGCTATACCAATAGGTATGAAGTAGTATCTCATTGTGGTTTTGATCTGCATTTCCATAATGACTAATGATGTTGAACACCTTTTCGTGTGCTTATTGTCCATTTGTATTTCTTCTTTAGAGAAATGTCTATTGAAGTCCTTTACCCTTTTTTGAAACTCAGTTGTTCTTTTTTGTTGTTGTTGAATTGTAGGAGTTCTTTATATCTTCTGGATATTTAACCTTTATCAAATATATGGTTACCAAAAATTTTCTCCCATCTTGTAAGTTGTCTTTTTACTTTGATAATGCCTTTTGATACACAAGTTTTAATTTTGATGAATTCCATTTTATCTATTTTTTCTTCTGTTGCTCATGTTCTTGATATCATATACAAGAATCCATTGCCACGTCTAAGGTCATAAAAATCCTAAAACCTTGTTTTCTCTAATTTTCTTCTCTTGCCCCAAGAAATCTCATTCATGCCTCTATATGTACAAATGGCACCAAAATGTCTATCTCCACCCTAGTCGTCTCCTCTGTTGATTGCTTAGACCTGGGCTCAGTTGCTTACTTATCTCCCTACTTGGCAATCTCAATGGCACCTCAAAATTCAGCATGTCCAAGATCAAACTCATGATCTCCCCACCCAGAAAGTTAATTGTCTTTCAGTGTACAGTATCTCATTAAACAGCATCTACATCCTCCATTCAAGGATATAAGCCAAAGTCGAGGAGTCATTCTTTTCATCTCCCTTTTCCTAAACCCCAGTATCCAATCCACCTCCTAATCTCCACTATCACTGTCACCTTCCTGGTCCAAGCTGCTGCCATTTCTCACCTGGACTATACCAATAG
Organism: Lynx canadensis; assembly: GCF_007474595.2. Classification (NCBI taxonomy): domain Eukaryota; kingdom Metazoa; phylum Chordata; class Mammalia; order Carnivora; family Felidae; genus Lynx; species Lynx canadensis. The sequence goes on along the minus strand of NC_044317.1, from coordinate 36,983,496 downwards.
CCTTCTAACTAGTCTCCCTACATCCACTCCACACCCACCCCAAATCTATTCTTCACAATACAACCATATCATCTTTATAATGTGCAAGTGTGATATTATTACCTCTGCCTAAAATTCTTCAAAAAAAATTTTTTTATGATGCTTTTCAGATACAAACTCAAGTCATTTTGTATTTCTCTCCCCTGGTCCTCCTCCACCAACCTGTCCCTCACATATCAGGCCAATGCACAGACTATACTATCCTCTGTGCCTAGAGTACGGTATCAGTCAGAGTTCTGGTGGAAACAAGTTCAAAAGGGGTAAACTGTCTACGTCAGTTCAGGCTGCTATAACAGAGCCAGAGACTGGGTGTCCTAGAGGCAAGATAAATGCATTTCTCACAGTTCTAGAGGCTGGAAAGTCCAAGATCAAGGCACTGGCAGATTCTGTGTCCAGTCAGGCCCTGTCTCCTTGTTCATAGACTGCTGTCTTTTCTCTAGTATCTTATTTGGCAAGAAGGGTGAGGGATCATTTCTCTGGGGTCTCTTTTACAAAGGCACAAACTGCATTTTTGAGGGCTCTGCCATCATAACCTAATCACCCCAAAGGCTCCTTCTCCAGGTACCATCACATTGAGGATTAGGTTTCAACATATGAATTCTGGTGGGAAACAAACATTCAGTCTATAGCAGTAACTTCATAGAGTTTAATGGTGGGGTTTTTGAAAAGTTGCAGGCAGGACTAGGGGAAATACCACACAGAGACTAGCAACAGTGAGAATCACAGCCAGGCCTAAAGTAGAAAGAGTAGCTCCTGGGAACCAGTGAGCTTGAGGTTACAGGCAAAGGGCCTCTCAACAAAAGCAAGATGTCCAGAAAGCAGATGCCAAGTTGAGATTAAGCATGCAAAGATTTTATTAGGGAAAATTTTTATGAGAGAAAATGGGTAGGGAAACCAGAAAGGCTGGGAGAGCCATCAGACATGATATAAATCTGACCCCAAATGAAGAATAGAGGGAAAGACGGATGGGTAGGAGCATCCTAAACTGTGCAGACTAAACGAGTTCTGTAAACATTATCAGGGAGCCCTCAAGACAAAATCAGCCAGCAGAGAAGTCCTGTATCTCCCAGGAATGCTTTAGTACCCCACTGCACAGCCACAGACTGGGAGCAGCCCATGCAAAACATGGTCTTGGTGCAATGAGGGAGTGGGTTTCACAGCATAGAAATTAGAGCCCGCAGTTAATTATGCATTCTGCAGAGATCTGTCTTGTGGTTGCCACAGAAGCCACAAGTAGAGGAATGCCATCCCAGGCAGGGAGGGAGCCAGAGAAATAAACACCATGACCTCACTCTGCTGCTTCCCACTCATCTCTTCCTCTGGCCCAAACCTGCTGGAAGCAAGAGCCTGGTGAGGCAATCCCTGGAGGTCATCCACCTGAGCACAGAGCAGGATGGACAAAGATAGAAAGTGGATCCTGAGGGGCAAATACCTTACCTAATCATCTCCTACAAATCTCTCTGACTCCAGGTTATATAACACTTCTTCAGGAATTCTTGCCTGGACCCTTGGGCAGGACAAGTTCCACTGTTGATCCAATCTTTTCCTTAATTGCACCTCCTATAACTATAATTTCATATGTGTCCCTGTATGTGTCATATAATCTGATATATGTCCCTGTTTATTCTCTCACTGTAAACTGCAAAGGTGCAGGGGCCACTTCTGATATTTCTCACCATTGTATTCTAAACTTTTCCTACTGTGTCTGGCACAAAGTAGATGCCCAATAAATAGTGTTTGAGTGAAATAATAAACAAATAAGGATTCAGAGCCAAAAGTACCCCAAAACCTCCAAACATGCTCACCATTTATCCACATGTGGAGAAACTGAGATCTGGAAAAGGAAAGTGGTTGCCCAAGATCACCCAGACCAGTGCTTCTCCCACTACATAGGCAGAAGTACCATGGTTCATTTTTATTTCCAATCTGTTGCAGACTGATACTTTTGTAATACACACAAAAAATGAATTTCTATAAAAATGAAATAACAATGCAAAAACCTACAAAGTACAAACCCATTTTTTTATTATTAGACTTAACAGAAATAAAATTGCTATGTCAAATTTATAATGTTTCTGAAGGTTAACTTAAGTTCTATGCTTATCTCTTCTCGGACCAGTAACATCTGACAGACACTGACAGAAACCATCAATGTGGGACCCTGGGTAACCCTTACCCCAGACTGCATCCCTGGGCAGTAGTTGACCTCCCGGGCCTTCCACGTAGGTGCAGGAGGGACCTTTCAGCAAGCCAGTTCTTCTCAGTCCTGGTCTCCCTGGAACTGAGTTTGAAGGAACCCAGCAGTCCCAGATGCAGTGCTCCAGGAGCTGTGAGGCACAGAAATGCAATTACAGAGCTGCCATCTGTGTACTGCTGCCTGCCTCTTTCATGCAAATTGCAACCCTCTTTCCCAGATGCAAGTGAGCAAAGGGGCCTCTTCTTGGTCCTGCAGAGACTCTTCTCCAGCCTCCCTTGCCATAGAAATACTGATCTGTTCCCGAGAAAGCAGATGCAGTGATCCCAAACTGGGTACGAGAGCCTGAGGTGGCCTGACTATACAGACCAAAGTGCTCCTTTCCAATGGGGAGGCCTAGGTCTAGAGAGGGGAAAGCTGCCCACATTTCATGGGAGAGATAGGAGCCAGTGGCCCACTCTTGCTTCTCTCTTCTCAGTGGTCCCATTAGCATCCCTGCTGCAACTGCCATGTACCTTCACCTCCAGAGGTTCCCATACTTTCTTTCTGTCTTTCTTCCAATCTATTCTCACAATGAAGCCAAAAGCATGGCCCCATCTTCCCAAACCCTTTTAAAGTCTTCTCATTGCTCTTAAAATCAGGTACAATTGCCTCACCATAGCCAGCAAAGCTTGCAAACTTAGATTGATCCACTAAACCCACTAACAAAACCCCACTTAGATGTCTCAAATGGACTTCAAGCTCATTATATCATGTTGAACTTGAGCATCTTTATAGGCCTGACCTCTCCAGAGTTCCTCATCTTACCAAGATCACCACCTTTCACATAGCTACAGAATCCAGAATCAAGGAGTTACTTCTAATACCTCCTTTTCCCTCACCCTCTGTAGCCAAATCAGTGCCAAATGGCTTTTCCTCCTATGTATATTTCAAGCCCATCCACCTCTCTCCATCCCTGCCCCACCAGTCTAGTCTCTGTACTGTCACCTATAGCTAATGACTGTGTTAACCTCCTATTCAGAACCACACATCCACTTGGGCTCTGCTCTATCCTTTTTCCTTGTGGCAGCCAAACTACAGGTCTAGTCATATTCCCTCTGCTCTAAGCCTTTCAGAGTTAGGTCTCACAAGCAGGTTCAGCATCCTCACCATGGCCAGCCAGACCCTGTGCATGCTACTTCCTGCCTCCTCCAGCCTATTTCCACTCACTTTTTCAGGTGCTCAAACATCACACTCTCCCCCATCTCAGAGCCACTGTGCATGCTATTCCCTCTGCCTGATGTGCTACTTTCCCTGTCCTCTCCCTTCAGCTCCAGTAAATGCCTGCTCCATCTGTAGGTCTGGACTAGAATAAAACTTTGACAAGGTAAAATTCCTAGCATATGCATTCCTAACAAAGACAGATGGCCTTACTCTTGATTTCACTGCAGATAAGGAGCCACCTGCCCACACACTTCCCTCCCCGCCACCTCTCAGACACCCCCCATGCAGAAGCAAAACTCCTCAGTGAAAATACCCACCTCCAGGGGGCTCCTGGCAGGCCGTGGCTCTGACCCTTGGCATAGCAGATGAGGGCAGAGCCTACACCCATGTATCAGCCTAGGGAGGTGACACAGGGATTGTGCTCCCAGCTGGCACACACTGCAGACCCAAGCTCTGAGAACAGGAGTTTAAAATCCCCACATCTCGCTGTTGAGACACTACCTCAGAGATGATATCATCCACCTACTTCATCATGGTCAGATAGTATTTGGAGCCCAGCAGGAAGCACAGGCTCATCCAAGGTCATTTTGTCAATGGCAGAGCCCAAATAGGAAGCAAATCTCTCTGCTCCCACTTCAGTGATCTTCTCATATCAACAAGGAAGCACAACAATGAGAAGATATACCATCAAGAGGCTTCACAAGAAGTGCATACAACAAAGGAGATGAAGCAGAAAAACATGGGACTGGCTCTTGAACTCACTTGAGACAGCCCCGTAGACTATGAGAAATAGCTGGATGAGACTTTGTGGTGGATAAAAGGGGGAGGGTGACTACAGAAGGTGCTGCCCCATGCTGGTAGGGACAAGAAATGGTGAAAAACTAATAGTTATTACCATTCATAGGACCTCTCTCAGTCCACAGTTGAGTAAGGCCTAGGAAAACCCAGTTTCCATTTTAATAACAGCAACTTGTATGCAGGACTCTCATAAAGAGAATATGCAGGACTCTGAGACAAAATTGGAAATGTCTTTTAAGATACTTTTGGCTATTTCAGGTTTGGCAAGGAACGCTCAACTACAAATGCCTGAAACAAAAAAAGGACATTTATTCACCCATTTTCCAAAAAATCTGGAAGAAGTTCAAGAGTTGGTTCAGTGGCTCAACTAGGTCAGGACCTTAATGGTCCAGGCTCTCTTCATCTTTTCATCCTGCTGTCCTCACCAAGATGATGATGTTCCCCCTCATGGTTGCAAAGACAGCCAAAATATCTTCAAGGAATCACATCACCACACAGAGAATTTCTCCTCCCTTACACCTCTATTATCTTGGATTGGATTAAGTTCTTTCCTAGGAGCATCCATTCTCCCCAGGAAACTTCCCTTAGGAAGTCATTGCCCAGATCAGGTCACATACCCATGTTGCAAAGGATATCTAGAAAGCAGTCTCTGGATGTTTCCATCTATAATAGTGGAAGTGAGCTCCAGTGAGTAAAAAAGAATGGGGAGTGGGCTCTTTGGATAATCAACTGACAAGTTCTGCACCACTGGACTAAAGCAAGAACAATCTCACTGCTACGTCATGCCTGGATTCAGAAATTTGCTAGAAAGAACTGATTATCCCCTGACAAGGACTTTCCCAAAGATCAGTGAGTTGAAGACAGCCTTGACCTTGTGGGTTGACTCACCCCATGAGCAACCAGACATCTGTCCAAGATTTTCATCCCCCTCTAGCCCTCCTGCTGCTCATGGGGCTGTTTATGTCAAGTTCATTAAAAGCAGTCTGTCCAAGACTGCGCAAAAAGATGACTAAGCCTCCTTATGTAAAGGACCAACCAGTCATCAGTTTTTCCTTAACACGCACATAGAAAAAAATCCTCACCTTCACCTTAAAGCATAGCATCAAGGAGGCACAATGACCACAGTGAACTGGATATGATGACATATGAGTTCCAGGTCCACATCCACTAGGGATCGATTCTGTAACTTCAAGCAGATTCCTCCACCTCTCTAAGCCTCCTTTCCTTCACTTAGAAAATGAATTTCATAATCCATTCCCTTATTTTACTGAGATTATACAAATTCATGTATATGTAAAAGCTTTGTGAAGCAAAAAGTATTGATCAGTCATTCAACAAATATTAAGTACCTATTATGTGCCAGGTACAACACAGTGATGAATGTCCTTGCTCTTTTTAAATTTTTTTTTTCAACGTTTATTTATTTTTGGGACAGAGAGAGACAGAGCATGAACGGGGGAGGGGCAGAGTGAGAGGGAGACACAGAATCGGAAACAGAAACAGGCTCCAGGCTCTGAGCCATCAGCCCAGAGCCTGATGCGGGGCACAAACCCACGTGAATGTCCTTGTTCTGATGGAGCTCTCATTTTAGGTGGGGAAAACCACAATTAAACAACTGAACCAATAAAGAATGTACATCTGGGAAGATACTTGCAAATTATATATCCAATAAATGGTTAATATCCAAAATTACAAAGAAATTATACAACTCAACACCCAGAAAACAAGTAATCCATTTAAAAATGGGCAGAAGACATGAAGAGACACTTTTGCAAAGAAGACACCCACATGGCCAACAGACACATGAAAAGATGTTCAACATAATTCATCATTTGCATTCAAAGAAATGCAAATCAAAACTACAATGAGATGTCACCTCACACCTGTCAGAATGGCTAAAATAAAAAAAAAACAAAAAACAAAAAAAACAAGAAACAAGTGTTGGGATGTGGAAAAAAAAGAACCCTCTTGCACCATTAGTGGGAATGCAAACTGGTGCAGCCACTGTGGAAAACAGGATGGAGGTTCCTCAAAAAATTTAAAATAGAACTACCCTATGATCCATTAATCACACTAGTGGGTATTTACCCAAAGAATACAAAAACACCAATTCAAAGGGGGTATACACACCCTGATGTTTATAGCAGCATTATCTACACTAGCCAAATTATCAAATGAGCCCAAGCATCCATCAACAGGTGAATAAAGAAGATGTGAGATGTATAGATGTATATATAATTTGTATATATAATTTCCCATATATATATGGGAAATTATTTAGCCATAAAAAAGAATAAAATCTTGCCATTTGCAACAACATGGATGGAGCTAGAGAGTATAATGTTAAGTGAAATAAGTCAGTCAGAGACCGGCAAATACCATATGATTTCACTCGTGTGGAATTTAAGAAACAAAACAAACTAGCAAAGGGGAAAAAAAGAGAGAAATCAAGAAAGAGATCCTTAATTATAGAGAACAAACTGCTGGTTACCAGGAGCAGGTTGGGGAGGTGGGTGAGTGAAAGAGATGATGAGGATTAAGGAAGGCACTTGTCATGATGAGCACCAAGTGATGTATGAAATTATTGAATCACTATATTGTATACCTGAAACTAATATAACACTGTATAACTATATTGGAATTAAAATTTTCAAATACCCTACTAAAAATAAAAAAAAAAGAGAAAAGAATGTATATCCAGGTAGTTATAAAGAGTATAAAAAATAAGTTCTGTGATGTTAGAAAGTGACTAGGTGACAGAAAGAGTTGGGCCTTCAACATTTGACTTAAGACCTAAAAGATTTGAAGAGCCAACCATGAACTGATGGGGCAGGGCAGGACAGTACTCCAGGGAGCAGGACAGCAGTTGTGCAAGTTGAGCAGGAGAGTAGTGAGCACAAGGCATAGAAAGAGGAGGTCAGAGGTAGGCAGGCCCAGGGTCATGCACGTTCTTTAAGGCCTAGCTTTCAAACTTTGGGTCACAATCAGTGGAATCATGAAGGGCTTTTCAGCTTCTTTATAGTTTTCTGTGCTTTCTCTTACTTATAATAAGCATATTTAACTTTTATAGTCATAAAAATAAGTTTAAACACTGGAAACTGATGCCCACAGAAACCTAGAGGAGCTGGGAAGGCATGAAGAAAAAGGAATTGTTCAGGAAAAGCCCTCTGCCTTTCCTCCAGCCTGGCCCGCTTAAGGCTCTGCAGGCACCATCAGCCCCTCCCCACTCCCCTGCCCTTGCTTCTTGCTCATCTCCCTCCCTCTCTCCCTTCCACATCTCCTTCTCTCCCTTCCCTTACTTTTCCTTTCTCTCTTCCCTTCTTTCTTCTGATCTTCCTTCCTTGTTTCCTTCCTTCCTTTCTTCCTTCCCTCCCTCCCTTCTTTCCTTTATCCATCAGTAGGATTGTCTTTTCCATCAAATGGAAAGCCGAAAGTCCTTCCTTTACAGATAAGAATTCATGAACCCTACCAACTTTAGCCAGTGGTTAGATGAAGGCATCCAATTCAGTTCCATCTGTGTTTACTAAGTATGGCCCTGATGTGTGTCTTCTATCCACCTCCCAAAATAAGAAGTTATCTTTCATATTCCTAGAACCCTCATTTCCTGGTGAGAGAAGGAAAGGAATTGGCTAGAAACTAGTGTTCAGGGAACAAGGCAGAGGTCGGACTGACAGCCCCTTTCTTCCTGACTCTAAATCTAATTACGGATCTCAAACTCACAGGCCTAAGTCCCTGGCAAATATCATCAGTCAGCAAAGGCCTGCATAAGTGGTGAGGACTGTGGAAATTCTCACTCAGTTTAGTGAGAATATTTATTAATTCATATCCCTTCTTCTGATAAGAGTCAAAGCAGAAAATGTATGGAAGATGGAAAGAAGTAGATCTTGATAGTGTGTTGGAACCCCTGGATCCATCCCTGCCTAGACCTAAAATCCCCATGGATATTTATGGATATTTCACTTATGCAAATACACAAATTCCTGTTTTGCTTTAGCTGTGTCAGGGTGGGTTTCTGCCTCCTGGAAGTGAGAGGGCCTAGGCTGATACCTACAGATGCAGTGCTCTGTCCTTCACAATACACTTTCACCTCCATTAATATATCTGAGCACTAGAATGCCCCTGTGATAGGGACACTATTACCACCCTCATTTTATGGACAAACTAAACAGCCTGAGGCGCAGCCTGGTCCAGTGACTGGTATAACTCCCAGCCCAGTGCTCCAAGTCCTTGTACCTCTCTGATAATAACTTCTCTACCAATGCCATGCTAGCCAAGAAGTGACTTACCCCCAAATCCAATTCTTTCACCAAGTTTGTCTAGGGAAGTATGTGAATTGGGTCTATTTTCTAAAACAGATCACCTTGCCCTGATATGTGGCACATTGGATAAATGGGTAATTATGTACCCGCATAATGAATAATATTAATGGGGAAAACTAGAGGAATGTTTTTTTAAAGCAGAGACCACTCTTTATTTACTTTTAATATAATGGGTTCCTGGCAACAAATTTGTAGAAATTGGGACAGCTGACACAGCACCACATACAAATGAGAAAGGCTTCCAGAAAAATGACAGATGGAAATGGTAGAATCCTTAGAGCCATATTCATTTGTCACAAGAACAAATAGGACAGTTTCTCAGAGTGTATTATACAGACCATTAATCTCTTGGGATATTAGGGCAAGGTGGGAAGGGTTTTGATATCAAAAAACAATGAGACAGCTGCATTCACAACCTCTTTTGAAAGGATTTACTGACAAATCCTGAAGTAAGAAAAATATTTCACATAGCGTTTTCCAAACTTATTTTACCAGGAACATCTATGAATAAAACTATCTGGCTACAAACAATAGAAATAAACAATGGCTAACTTGAGGGAAAAAAAAAAGGGAATTTATTGGAAGACTATAGGATAGCTTGTAGAATTACAAGGTCTTTGGTTTTTTCTTAATAATTTGTCTCAGCAAGCTTTCCATGTCAGTACACTATGACACATATATTCACCTCATTCTTTCAGATTGCTCCATGGTATTTCATTGTACGGATTAGTATCAGTATCTATTGCTACAAAACAAACCATCCCAAAACCTAGTAGTTTAAAAAGACCAGCTACACAATTCTTCTGGCTTGATCCAGTTTTATTTCTGATGAGTTTTCTCATGCATCTGTGGTTAGCAGGCAGATCTTTTACAGGCTGGATGGTCTAGGATGGCCTCATCCATATTCTGGAGGGAGGCAGCCAGTGTGCCTAGGTTCTCCACATGGCCTCTCACCCACCAGAAGGCTGGCTCAGGTTCATTCACACAGCAGTGTCAGGGTCCCAAGTGCAGCAAGAGAACAGGCTCCAATATACAAGCACCTATCAAGCCTCTGAGTGCGTCATGTGTACAGTCCCATTAGCCAAGAGAAGTTACATTGCTAAACTAGATTCAAAGAATGGAGAAATAGATTCCCTCTTTTGTCAGGGCCATTGACAACATTTAAGGGCATAGATGTATTATTTATTCACTTCTTTTTTTTTAATTTTTTTATGTTTATTTATTTTTGAGAGAGAGAGAGAGAGAGAATACGAGCAGGGGAGGAGCAGAGAGAGAGGGAGACAAAGCAGGCTCCAGGATCCAGGCTCCAAACTGTCAGCACAAAGCCCAACACGGGGGTCAAACTCACAAACGGTGAGATCATGACTTGAGCCAAAGTCAGATACTTAACTGGCTGAGCCACCAGGCACCCCTATTTATTCATTTCTATATCGATAGACATTTAGGTCTCTTCCAACACTTGATCATTACAAGAAGTGTTGCAACAGACATCTTTTTGCATACATCTTTATACATGTGTGATTATTTTTGATAGATTCTACAAGTGAAATTCCTGGGTTAAAAAGTACAAGAATTTTACCCTTTGACACTAATTTATACTGCCACCCATAAGTGAGTGCCCATTTTCGTACATATTTGTCAATCACAGCTATTATCAACCATTTTAAATGATTCCAATCATCATGGGCTATAAAAGCTGTCTTGTTCTCATTTGCATTTAATTTGATTGCTAGTGATGGTGACATCATTTTGTATGTTTATAAGTCATGTGTAGGTCTCCTTTAAATAACTTACTCATGGGGCGCCTGGGTGGCGCAGTCGGTTAAGCGTCCGACTTCAGCCAGGTCACGATCTCGCGGTCCGTGAGTTCGAACCCCGCGTCGGGCTCTGTGCTGACGGCTCAGAGCCTGGAGCCTGTTTCCGATTCTGTGTCTCCCTCTCTCTCTGCCCCTCCCCCGTTCATGCTCTGTCTCTCTCTGTCCCAAAAATAAATAAACGTTGGAAAAAAAAAAAATTAAAAAAAATAAAAGAAAAAAAAAAATAAATAACTTACTCATATTCTTTGGACATTTGTGTTTGTTTCTTATTGATTTGTAAAAGTGCTCTATATATTCTAGATATTAATTCTTTGAAAAATATTTTTATGACTGCGATTAGCATCTGTCATTTTATAGAAGTTTTGAACTATACAGTTTTGACTAAGGTCAAATTTGTCCATTTTGTTTCTTTATAGCTTCTGGATAGGTCTTCCCCATCTCAAGATGATTTTTTTTTAAGTATTTTAAAGTTTTGTTCATTTTTACATTTAGTTTCTTAATTCATCTGGAATATTTTTCTCCCTTGTATAAGATTCAGGATTTCACATTATTTTTCCTAAATTTCAGCTCTTTGTTTAAAACAAATGTGTTGTATGATCTTTTTTCACTAAGAAATGTCATCTTGATCATAAACTACATTCCATATATACATGCTTCTGAATTCTGCATTTTTGCATTATATTTTTTTATTCTTGAACCATCTTTTCTTTTTTCTTAAAGTTTATTTATTTATTTGGTGGGGGGGGGGGTAGGAGCAGAGAGAGAAAGGGAGAGAGAGAATCCCAAGCAGGCTCCGCACTGTCAGCGCAGAGCCCTACAGGGGGCTCAAACCCTCGAACTGTGAAATCATGACCTGAGCCAAAATCAGGTCAGTCGCTTAACTGAGGCACCAAGGTGCCCCATGATTCCTGAACCATCTTAATCACTATAGGGTTATAATATTTTAATATGCACTAGGACAATTTTCTTCTATCTTTTTTTAAAAATGTCTTGGCTATTTTTGTGCATTTTTCTTCCCATGTAAACTTTGCTCAACTAACTTGTTGGGACTTAGTTGGGATTGAAATAAATTTATAGATTAATTGAAGAATATATATTTACACTGTTGGGTCTTAAAAAGGAGGAAACATTTGTCTCTACCTTTATTTGGTGGTTTTTCTAAGTCTTTCAATAAAGTTAACATTTTTCTTCACACTATTGCACAATTACTTGTTAGGTTTATTCATAAGTATTTGTGGCTTGTGTTGCCATGGCAAATGGGATTTTTTTTTGCAACAAAATTCTAAATGGTTATTGCTAGTGTATAACAGAGCTATTGATTTCCATTCATATAGTTGAATCTATCCACTCTACTGAGCTCATATTACTATTAATAGATTTTTAAATGAATCACTTGGATTTTCTGGGTCTACAAAAAGAATTTTGTGTTTTATCCTGTAATAAAATTTAAATAACAAACAGTAATAATGCAGGAGAGGGGAGTATAAATTTCAGTTGCCACTGGGGTAGGGATGGTTTTTGATCCATAAATGGCTTGATAATCTTTTTGAGCAAGAAGTATTGGCAGAAACCTAGAAAGTGGAAAGAGATAGCTAGTCTGATAATCATGAGAAAAGGGAAAATATATTTTGCTCTCAGAAAAGGGAGTATAGAGAGGGGAGCCAGGGAAATAGTGTGATGTTGGGACACTGTGGGAGCGAAGAAGTCCAAAAACATCCTGGTGGAGGTAGCTGACAGACATTTTCAGAACAGGAAGGGCTAATGTTCCATTTGAAGCTGCTAAGATTATATTTATGAGACATAAATCCCTCCTGGATCTCCTCCCCAAATCTTGAGGGATGGGGCATTGGGGAAATCAAGACAGGAGTTGAGTTTCATTTTGAGTTGATATGACTCATAAGAGAGATGGCACAGATGTGAGACAACCTCATCAAGAAAAAGGTGAGTTCCAAGCCAGATATGAGTGACCCTTGGAACAAAAGCCTTCTGTGGATTTGCAGGAACATTGGGGAAGTTTTAGATTCCTCCAGGTGTGCTAGGATTCAAGAAATCTTATCTCTAACTCAAGAGGCCTAGAGACCTCAGCTAACATCTTGGCTATAAGAGCTACCATTTATGTCATACTTGCTGTGTGCCATGCAATATGTGCCCATTGTCCAATAATCTTTATAACAATGCTACCAGTTACTATTATTGCCATTTGACAGCTGATCAAATGAGACTTAGGGGTTCTAAACTTTGCTTGGGGTCTTCTAACAAGTAAGTGGTAGAGCCATGATTTAAACTCAAGTCTGGTTACTAAAGCCATGATTTCACTCCACTCCCAAGAAAGCACATGTAAGTAGGAACTGGTTTGAAGGCTGAGATGGTGGACAGAGCTGTGCGGGAGCCCAGAGAATGAAGACAGCTCTGCCCCCATGTCAGGTTTCCTCCTCTGCTCTGATTCTACATGCAACAGCCCCACACAGCCTGGCAGACAAGTAAAGTCAGCTCCTTTCACATTGCAAAGCCCAGACACCAAAATAACAATAGCAATAATAAAAATCATTTTACTTCCACTTCAAAAAAGAGCAAATGATTTCCTTTTCTTTTTTGTGCCAGATTTGGTTTCTTAGTTACACCTCCTCGGGGTGTGATTCATCCTGAGACAAAACTCCGGTCCAGTTGTAAGCCTGTGGAACCAGACAAGCTGTGTGCTTCCAAATTACCATGGTGAGACAGGCATAGAACTGACTTTCCTATTCCAAAAGGGAGACATCAGAAAGAAAGGGGTGACAGATTCCAAGCAAGACCAGAGCCTAGCAAGGCAAATTCCGTTGGATCTTAATGCTTGCTATGGACTGAATGTTCATGTGTCCTCCAACCCCCATGCCAAAGTGTATATGTTAAAACACTAATTCCCAGTGTAATAGCATTTAGAAGTGGGGCATTTGGGAGGGAACTATGGTTATATTAGGTCTTAAAGAATTAATGCCCTTATAAAAGAGGAAGAGACACAATATCTTTCTACTTGAAGATATGAGAAGATGGTCATCTGCAAACCAGGAAGTATGTCCTCACCAGATCTGCCAGCAGCTTGATGTTGTTCTTTCCAGCCTCTGGAACTGTCAGAAATATTTGTTGTTGAAGACACCCAGTCTATGGTATTCTGTTTCGGCAGGCCAAACTGATGAATCCAAGGCTCAAGAACGATTCTCTGCCTGGATACCCTACCTTCCAGGACCAGTGGGGCAGCAGTGTCAACCCTAAGGCTCTTTGCATGAGTCCCAGCCCCTGAGGCACTGTGAAGGTATAGCCTGGCCCTCTGAAACAAATGTAGCACACATACACAACAAACAGGGAATAACTCTTTAGCATGGTCCCCTAGCTACCCAATACCTGAAGGGGAGGCAGAAGTATATGCCTGCTAGACCCCATTCTCCTGTCTTCTTACAGACAGACAACAGGAGTAGTACTACCTGCATCTTCTACATGACCTGCCATCACTTTTCCTATTTAAACTGACCTAGATGGATTCTCAGCCCCTGGTTGGTGGGAGAGGGGCCCATCAATCTGCTCCAAGTGTCATTTCCACCAGGCCCAAAGTATCTTTTCAGCAAATGAAGAGGCAATTAGTAGACGAAAGGAGATAAATGCTGGCTTGTTTCTTTCTTCCTCAATCATCAGAGTTGTTTCCTGCCTCAAACATCATTGCTGCCACGAGAGGGACAGTCATCTCTCTGCTGGCCATGTCTGTCAACATCAGTCTGGAACCAGCTCTGCTCAACCATAACTCCCTGGATGTCCCCAACTGAGTATCTTCCCATTCTTCCCATTTACACATGTTCCCATGTGTAAAATGAGTGGATTCAACTAGATTAACTAGATGACTGTTTCTCAAATGCAGGCTGACAGCCAGTTGAGGATCACAAAATAAATGTAGTGGGTCAAGACCAGCATTTAACAACGGATAATAAAACATAGAGTAGAACCAAAAATATCAGAATGCATCATACTAAGGGCAGTCACTGTTTTTGTTTTACTTTTTCCTCACCAATATGTGTGTACATGCACATGTGTACAGTATGTGTACACATTGGGTTATAATGTAAACAGTATATTCTAGGTGGGTTGTGGTTCAAAAAGCTTGAGAGTCATTGCACAAATAATCCCCAAGGGCCCATCCCTGCTCTGTGGCCCAAGAATTTGTATCCGTGACATTGGGTCACTTTTCCCACCACCAGAACAAACTGGTCTGCAAGAGGCAAATAACAGGACAGATAAAGCGGCTGCCATCTGCATAATTTATACACATCCCTTCTTTACACATACCTCTCCCCATGCCCACACACCCCAAACCACAGGGAGGAGCTTCCTGACAGATTCTGCCCCAACCCCAGTGATAAAAGTGTTAAGGTACAGTCTTCCAACCTCTTCCCCCTCTCTAAGAGGCCATTACTCCCAGTCCTAGTAGTCCTGACAGGTAGTCCACTCTGAGCCAATTCGCCACAGGGAAGGACTGTCTATGCTGGAGAAACAAAGGGGCTAAGGTGAGAGGGAGCTCTAGGAAGCCAAACTAAGACCCCACACAATCACTACCTACTGTCAACCTTGAAAATAAAAACAACCAGTTACTTTACCAGAAAAATGGGTTTATTCAGAAATGGCAGAGGAATTGCAATTTGGACATGCAAGCCAAAGCAAAATCAGAGGCTAGTCCAGAGAACAAAGGAAAGGAACATTATAGGGGAAAGGGAAGTTGGGAGGGGCAGCTTTGGATAAAAGTCCATTAGAGGAAACTGAGAAGGGTGATTACAGTTTCTCATTGGCTAAGTTGTGGCAGTTTCTCATTGGCTAGTCTGCTGTTGAGCAAGGAGAAAAATCTTCCTCCTGCTTGCTGGGGTAATAAAGTAGGTTTCTTCCTGTTGGAAAATGCAAGGCATGGATCTTTCTGTTGGGATCTGCAATTGTCCTAGAGTTGATAAGGGGTGAGATCTCCCCTTCTGGCCTCCTGCCTCTATTTTATTTTCTTTAATTAATTAATTAATTAATTAAGAGAGAGACAGAGAGTGAGCAAGGGAGGGGGAGAGAGAGAGGGAGAGAGAATCCCAAGCAGGTACCACACTGTCAGCACAAAGCCTGATGTGGGGCTCACACAAACCTGAGCTGAAATCAAGATGCTTAACAGGTGTCCCTTGTCCTCCTGCCTCTATTGTAATTGAAGTTTCCTGTATTCAGTGTCACACTACTGTGAAAAAAAATTTTAAATGGCTTTTTCAGTGGTAAATTAGAACAACTTTTCTACCAACCTGGCAACCTGGCAACATGTTGTAAAATAGTATTTTATACTATTGCATTCCTTTTGTCCCAGCAATTCTGTTTCCATTAATTTCCCCTGAGGAAATTATGTAGATAAGTGAACAAAGATACACAAGCAAAATCAAACAAAACAGAAACAATTGATAGTTGTCTATCAACAAATTGGGGAAATATGCTCATCCATATAATGGAAAAATGATATCATTAAAGATAATGGTTACCTGTATTCCGTATGGATGTGGGGAAATGTCCAGATTTATTATTTCATGGGGAGAAAAAGCAGATTATAAATCAAAATAGCCAAACCCCATTCCACCCCCCACCCCAAATCTATGCGTTTTGGGTTTTTTGCATGTTTGTTTTGTCTGTCTAGTTCTGTGGAGGAGGGAAGAGTTGGGGGGTAAAAAAGGGGGGGGGGGCATGAAGCCTGGAAGGATTTAAACCCAAATGTTCAAAGTGGGTATCTCAGGGAGGAGATAACGGTAGAAATTTTGCTTCCACTTGATGCCCTTCTGTATTGCTTGTTTTATAAGTGCACATACTACTTTCACGATAAAACATAATGAAACAAAACTATTCCTGTTCGGGAAATAGTAGTAACAACTTGCTTGGAAGACTCAACCTCCCTGGACTCGCCGAGGGGAGCTAGACCGCGGCGCAGCGCGAACCCTCCACCTCCCCCCGCCCCCCGCCCCGCAGGGTCCCCTGCCCCTACCGCCAGCGATCCCCGACTCCTCCCACCCCAGTCCCCTGGCAACTCCCCGCTCTCAGCTGCTCCCCAGCCAGCCGGCTGTCCCCAACCAAGCACCCCGACTCCGGCCCCGCCCCAGGTGTTTCGGACCCAGCCCACTGGTGGTCCCTACCCTACAGGCCAGGGGCCCGGTCCCCAGCGTCCCAGCCCAGTCCTGGCTGCAGGCAGCCGTCTCTCCGCCCCACTTCCTCCCGCTGCGCCCCCTAGATCCCCACCAGCCAGGCGCCGGCTCCAGCCGCGCGCCCCCTGCCCACGGGCTCCCTTCGCCAGCCCCCGGCATCCCTGCCACCTACAGCATGGAGCCGAACGCATCGGGCAACGCGTGCGTCACCGGGCTGGGGCTCCAGTCAGGGCTACACTCCGGACGGCACGCCGGCCACTTCTCGGCGCCGGTGGCCGCGCTGCTGGCGGCGCTCAGGGCGCTGCTGGCGCTGGCCACGGTGCTGGGCAACTCACTGATCGTGGTGGTCTTTGCCGTGGACGGCAGCCTGCGCTCCAGCGACAACTTCCTCCTCAATTTGGCTGTCGCCGACCTCCTGGTGGGTGAGTGCTGTCTAGGGACCGGCGGCATACAAATAGCCCTGCAGAGGAGAACCCTGCGCTCGAAAGTCTCCCTCGAGAGTTGGGGCGCCTTGGGGCACCCCAGGCCAGGCTGGAGCTGGCAGTCCGGCGGCCGGGCCACCGCTCCCCTGTGTCCGCAGGCGGCTTCTGCATCCCACTGTACATCCCCTACGTCCTGACCGGGAAGTGGAAGTTCGGGAAGGAGCTGTGTAAATTGTGACTAGTGATGGATTACCTGGTGAGCACCTCCTCGGCCTTCAATATTGTCCTCATCAGCTATGACAGGTTCACCTCTGTCACCAGGGCGGAAAGAAGGCCAGAGGTTCTACACAAACCCGCTGGCGTGGAGGACTGCCAGGGACACAGTCGGGTTTGGAGTTGCTGGGCTAGTGGCGGAGAGAAACCACCATACGATTTCCATATATTTTCAGAACCCCAGATATTCAAAGGGAAAAGAAAAGGAGATGCTAAAACTAGGTTACAAATACTGATATCCGTTTTAAATACATTTAACAAATTAAAGAGTTAAAATGCAATATAAACTGTGCCTTTCACATGATTTATTTTTATCCTTATGAAGTGTACCCTAGGTGTTATGGTCATGAGTATGGTCAGGAAGGATACAAACGTAAAGTCCTATTAAGGCATCTTTCTCTTTCCATCCATTGTTCTCACCCTGAGTCCACGCCTCTGCTCAACTGTCACCTCCTCAGAGACTTCCTTGGTCATCTGTGTCAAATAACAGCCCTCACCTTCTCCAGTTCTCCTTCCCTGCTATACTCATGCTTATCACGGCTGGACACTGTATTCGAGGTCTGTCTTCTTCACTAGAACCCAAGCTCTAAGGGGGCAGGGGTCTTGCTACCTGATGTTTTCCCAGTGCTTGCTTGTAACAGTGCTAGGCATAGGTACTGATTTAATGAAAGCATAACCTCATCTGGAGGTGTGATCCAAAGTCCACATTCAAGACCTGGTGTAAAGGTAATATGGGTGCCAAGTGGCTTTTTGTCCTCCCTGGTAAGTATTCATGGCTGCCTCCCCAAGAACAGTGCTGGGTGGGAAGGGAAAATACTTCAGTATTTCCAGAGCAGATAGCAAAGGGAAGGGTTTGCATGAGCAATCACAAGTACATTGCACTCACAGTGGTGCTTTTTAGGCTGGTCCAGGAGTCAGGAGACCTAGGGTCCACTCTTGATTTAAGACACAACACATTGTGTGCCTTTGGCACATCACAGCACCTCTGTGTACTTGTTTGCCATTAGGAAAGTAAGGGGTTAAAAGCCCTTTGGCTCTAACCTCTATGATGGCTAATTCTTTTGGTCCTCACCTCCCTGTAAGGTAGAAACTAAAGATTTTTATCCCTATTTTGCACACAGGGATGATAAGACCCAAAGAAATTAATCATCTGGGGCAAAACTGAACCTTAAATGAGACAGAAGAGGAAAAAAAAAAGCATTTTTACTGCATTTAAAGCATTTTCCTTTGGGGCTTTTATGAAAATTCCTTTTATCTTTTGTTCAAGTAATCTATGTTCACTATAGGAAAATTAGAAGCTTTGGCAGATAGAGCCATCCATTGCTAAGTCCACTCTGTGGCACTCAGGCAATTTGCTTTTTCCAGCTGCAATTTCCAACCCATTTGGGAAGCACTTTTTTTATTGTTATTATTACATATTTAGACTTAATGGGCTTAGAGGTGGGGGGCAAGCTTGGCATTTTTAAAAAGGCCATCAGGTGATTATAAGGTATTAGAAGGTATAACCAAGAATGATACTCATTGCCTTTCGTCACTGCTCTAGAGCAGCTCATCCCTGTCTCTCATCTCTGTTACTGTTTATTACATTTTCACTGTATTTGACCAAAATAATTTCCTAAGTACCAACATCATTTAAAGTGGCATTTTCTAAATGAGCCCAAAGTAAACATTACTTGGGCTCACTCTCCTGTAATCCATTGGCGATTAGGTTTCCTTTGCTATGAATGAAAGGCTTTGGGGTACACTGAGGGCATACAGAGTAAGATGGCCTAATTAGCAGTATTAAATGTTCTGCATTGAACCATGTAGAGGGCTGGGTCTTCTGCTTCAGTGACACACATTCCCAAAGGGTCTTCAATATGGCAGCCCAGTTGGGGGAAAATGCCCATCTCTCCAATCTTCAAAGAACCTTTCATTTTCATAGTTATCTCTCACCATCTCAGAACTTTTTCTGCACACCAAAGATACAGGGGAGAAAAAGCCAAGAACATTTATTTCATGCTTCTGCCCTTACAGATATTTTTATGCTCAGTAAGAATGATATGTAATATTTGATGGCCTATTTTAAGTCAGATACTGTTTAAAGAACTTTATATGGATTATATCCAAGAGCTGATATACATAGGGTCATGACAACCCTGTGGTCCAGGTAAAGGTGTCCCATCTTATACATGAAGAAACTGAGGTACACAGAGGTTAACTAAGTTGCCTAGGACAAACAGCTAGCCAAGTGATAGTGGGCATTTAAATTCAAGCCACCTGACTCCAGAGCCTCTACTCTTGGTCACTGAGACCTTGTGCCACCTACAGGAACAGTAGGTGGGACTGGACTGATCAAAAATAAAAATACAGAGTGAGCACATAAAGTTAACAGCAGGATGTACTTAAAGTTGGAAGAAGAAGCACGGTGCAACACAGTGCTATTCCATTTGTGGATGTTGAGCGAATTATGTATATAATGTATACATGTTCTCAGAGGTGTTGAAAATGTATGCTTTCATATGTGGAGGAATACCACTAACATCCAAATGGGCAGACTTTGAGTTGTGTCCGCAAGAGGGAGGCTTTTCACCCATTGCACGGAGGCCCCTTGGAGTGGCAGAGTAGAGCTAGGGAAGAGTTGGCTGATAGGGAAGTAGAACCTCTCCCAGCCCCCAGACACTGGCTAGCTCAACAACTAATATCCGACCTCACCATTGGCACCATGCTGTACCAGGCTGAGTGAGTGAAGGTGCCTCAACTTCCCCTCTTACCGGCCTCTGCTGTTTCCTTTTAGGTGACTTACAGAGCTCAGAAGGGCATCACCAGGAATATTGTTTTCGAGTTGGTGGGTGGTGGCATTCCTCGTCTATGGACCTGCCATCATCGGTTGGGCATATGTGGCCAAAAGGAGCATCCTGCCTCGGGGGGAGTGCTATGCTGAGTTCTTCTACAACTGGTAGATCCTGATGACGACCTCCATCATCGAATTCTTCACTCCCTTTATCAGCCTCACTTACTTCAACTTGAGCGTCTACATCAACATTCAGAAGCGCACCTCCCTGAGGAGGAACAACATTGCCCAGAGCCAAGACAACTCGGAGATGAACTTCCAGGGGAGAAAAAACACATTATGCTTTTTGTTAAACTAGTTGAGATGAGGAGCAGGAAGAAGAGAGACCAGGTACTCTCCCCCAGACACAAGGGTCTTTCCTTGGATGTCCCTGGGACTCAAGATTTACCACCTCTGCAGGTAGACATCCAAGCCAAAGCAGCACACTGGCAACAGAACAACTACAGGGCCAGCAAGTGTCTGCATTGCCCAGAGACAGCCAGACCTCGCCAGCTCACTGGCCAGCCGCCTGCAGCTCTTCCAGATTAAGCAAGTGGCCAGGTGGCTAGCCATCATCATGTGTGTTTGGCCTGTGCTGGGCACCCTACACATTGCTCATGATCATCCGAGCTGCCTGCCATGGGATATGCATCCAGCACTCCCTCCATGAGATGTCTTTCTGGCTCCTCTGGCTGAATTCGGCTATCAATCCTGTTCTGTACCCTTTATGCCACATGAGTTTCAGAAGAGTTTCATCAAACTGCTATGCCCTGGAAAAGCCAAGATCCACCCTCATATGTACATAGGACAGAAATGCCTCCTGGAGCAGATTGCTTAAACCCCTTATACTGTCCAAAGGAAAGATGTTTACAAACACTTCCCTAGGCCACTGCCACACATTTCTCCTTAGTCTTTACCACAAGGAAATGTAAGAACCATCTTACATTATAAGAAACAAGTGAAACAATTTACTGCAAGTACTATTAAAAATGTGTCTATGGAATTGTTATCTAGGGCTTCTTACTCAAAAGTATGGTCCCTGGACCAACAGCATTATATGGGGGCATATTAGAAACATGGAATCTTTGGCCCTACCACAGACCTGCTGAATTCCAGAATCTGCATTTTAACAAGATCCACGTGATTTGTATGTTTAATAAAGCTTGAGAATCTGGTCCAAGGGATGTGTAAAAGGATAAAAGTAGTTGACAGGCATGGTTTTGTGATAGCCCATATCCTGAGAGACATCCTATTTAAGGCTTAAAATCATTGTGGTTCAAATTTATATTAATTTTACTGAATCTGCACACTATCCTGTCAACCCATTTTATTCTTTGATAAGGATCACCAGTTTAGATTTTAACTTTTCTTTTAGTAGGCTCCATACCCAACATGGAGTTTGAACTCACAACCCTGAGATCAAGAGTTGCGTGCTCTACCAGCTGAGCCAGCCAGATGTCCCAATATTAACCCTTTTGATTGGAGTTTTGAGTACTCCATTGCCTTTGTATATAGACAGTAAGCTTGATAAAAAATGGTAGAACCCAGGGGCACATGGGTGGCTCACTCGGTGAAATGCAGGGCTTGATCTCAACAACCATGAGGTCATGACCTGAGCCAAAATCAAGAGTAGAATGCTTTACCAACTGAGCCACCCAGGCACCCCCAAATGTGCTCCTTTCTAACATTATATCTAATGGTCATGAAGCCATTTGTATTTACACTTAGCTCTGCCTTGTAAAAATAGATTAAAGTCACAGCTTAAGATTTTACTTCATCTTAGGAAGACATTTCTAACCTAAGGCTAATCACTGTGATGAGTGGTTAAAATATACAGTACATCTCCAGAGATTTTGGAGGCTTGGACCTAGTTTTGTTGGCACACTGCAGTGTGATGTAGAGGAGTGAACAGCAGTATGAGGTCCTTCCCTACCCATTCCCAACTGACTTATTTTGAATTACCACAAGCCAGAAAAACCTAAGTCTTTAATCAAACCTAGGGCAGGTCACTCAAGTATACAACAAATGAGTAGATATTGGCTAGCTGACTCAGTGTCTGCTGTCCAACTCCAGGACACCCCCAATCATAGCAAACAGGAAGGCTCCTTGAGAGATTTCCTCACCCCCATCACTTTTCATTTATAGTATGTAGTCTGGAATTCCCATCATCAAAGACAATGCCATTGAGAAATCCTTTCAATTCCATTCTGCTTGAACTTTTTTCTTTGAATTCTTATGAAAGCAATGTAATGGAAGAGCCCTCTGAAATCTAGACTTTGTATTTAAATCCCCTCTCAGTGTCTATGGTGGTATACTTATTCCTTGTGGTCTGTCCTATTTCTCAATGGCTCTGAGAGATGTACATGAACTGTACTACAACCATTCTTCCTTTTCTTCAAAGCACTCTATGATGCCTGATCAAGTCCAACACCTCCCTCTTTTAAGCTACACTAACAGATAAAACAGCCTGCAAACTAACCGGGACCCCAAGTGGACAAGGTAATATCAGAGCTCCTTTATCTGATGGCTCCCAATGTCATGGCTAAAGGACCAGTCAGAAGCATGAGTTTCTAGGTGAAAAAGCAATCATCTGGACTCCAAGAATCACTTCAGACAAGTGGAGATAGGAAAGGGAGGGCAGAAATGTCCTAAAACAGCATCTCAGAATGAGAAAGGGTCATCCACTCATATCACCTCTTAGATATGTCCTCCTAACTAACTGTCCCCTAGTCTTGGAATTCTCCATGCAACATTAGGCCTGACCTAGGCTCAGTGCTTCTCTCCACCTACAAAGGGTTTTTTTCCCCCTGGTCTATCAAGAACCAGTACTTTTTTTGTAAGACACAATAAAAATTACTAGAAAAAAGGAGGCCAGGGAAGCAGGCATACAAAGCACAAGCCCTAATTCATTAGATTCAACAGACATAAAATCGCCAAACTGGTTTAAGTGTGTCAATTCTTAGTCCTTTTTTCTTTTTTAACTTTTTAAAAATTTCTCATTATAGACAGGTAAGAGTTTAACTTGCTTCAGTCCATGGATCACTCTTGGATAGCCTGGCTCCATCTATAAAATATGGGACTGCAGGTCAAGCATTAGCCTCACAAGGCTAAAAAGACAGACTTGAAGTCACATGAGGATTCATCAAACCTCCTCCAGGCTTTACCCCAACACCTTCAGCCCCCACTTCTATGCTCTCCTGGGCATACCCTTATTACATTACTGTTGGTCTTCACACCAGATGAAAATTCTCAAAGCTAGGGACCCTATCTTGTTCACCTTTATACCCAGTGCCTGTACTTGGCATATAGTAGGTACCCAATTTTTGTTCAGTAAAGGAATGTGTCAATTAAGATTAGCAGAGCTTTGGTTTATTTCCTAAATCTGTTCTCTTCACCTCACCAAAACAATGGGAAATACTTTATACCCTGTACTGACATTTTACCTCTGAACCTTCCTGAGCTCAAATTCAAGTATTCTCCTTGAGTCACATCTTTATTTCTCCAGCTGTATTTCACAAAATATGTGAATAGAATGAACATGTTGACTTCTATTCCACAATCAAGTTTATACTGAGTAAAGTGGCACCTGCAAAGTACAGAAAGGATTTGCTAGACTAAAAGCGTCTACAGAGAAGCTTAGGATACTTGGTAGATTTTAATGGTACCAATTCTATAACTTTATTCTTTAAAACCTGATGTCTTAGTCCATTCATGCTGCTGTAACAAAATACCATAGGCTGGGTAACTTATAAACAGAAGTTTATTTCTCATACTTCTGGAAGGTGTTAAGTCCAAGATCAAGGCACCAGCATGGCTGAGTGAGGGCCCTTCTCCAGGTTGCATACTGCCAACCCGTGTTTTCACAAAGTGGAAAGGAGCAAGCAAGCTCTCTGGGCCTCTTTTATAAAGGCACTAATGCCATTCGTAAGACTCCACCCTCACGACCTAAGCACATTCCAAAGGCCCCACCACTCAACATCTTTGGAGGCTAGGATTTCAACATATAAATTGCAGGGGTGGTGGGGAGAGGGGGATACAAACATTCAGACCATAGCACCTAAGAAGTGCTAGACGTCTATCAATGTGGGTGAAGGGGCAGATGGTAAGCTATTAAGTGAGGTGATCATTTGAAAATGCCCATACATTTGCAAAGTCTCCATTCAAGAGGTGGAGCTTAATGTAATTCCTCTTACTCTTGAGTATGAGTTAGTCTTAGTGACTCCTTTCTAACAAACAGAAGAAGGCAAAAACAACAGTATGTCACTTCTAAGGTCAGCTCATAAAAAGGCATGTGGTTTCCTCTTTGCCCTCTCTCACATGGGTCACTTTGGAAAAGCCAGCTGCTGTCATGAAGACTTTCTAGCTGCCCTTGTAAAGGCCCACAAAGAAAGGAATAGAGGCCTTTAGATCATGGTCATGTGAATAAGCTTGGAAGCCAGTCCCAACCAAACCTTTAGATGGTTGCAGCTCCAGGCAAAATCTTGAGACACCCTAAGCCAGAACCACTGGCTAAGCTGCTCCCAAATTCCTAAGCCAGAACACCATGAGATAAATGTCTGTTGTTTCAACACACTAAGTTTTGGAATAATTTGTTACATGACAGATAAAGGTGGTGAGCCTTCTGGGAATTAATATGGAAGTACCATGCCTAAGGAGAAGAGAATAAGGCCAAGGAAAGCAAATGGGTATAAACAGAAGAATAGATGGTGCCTTGCTCAAGAAGTACTTAAAATGAAAGCTTAAAATGAACAAGCAAGTGTTGTACATAAGATTGTCTATTAACCACAGGCATTCTACTAGCTCCTTCTATAAATCTAGCATGAAAGGGTAAAAAGTCCAAAATTGTTAATAGCAACTTTATTGTTTCACTGGTGAAAAAAAAAAAAAATCATGGTAATTGTACGATGCATTTCCCCTTAAATTTACAATGAAGGTTATACATAAATTATACTGATCACGAATTTTCTATTTTATGCTATTTAGAACAAAATTATTTTGATAAATATGCCCAGAGTAAAACATAGGTTCTTAATGAATGACGGAGTCCAAATATGCAAAATATAGCTTTTGGTTTTGACCATGGTGCTTTAAAATTCTCAAACATGCATTAATATATTCTAGTTTTAGGGAAAATATTACATGGCCTTATCTTGCATTTAGGGAAAAACCCAAGCTGAATTTCACATACAGTATCCCTTTCCTCTAAATTAATCTCAAATTGGACTAGAGAACAAAGAGACAGACACTTTCAGGTTAGTACTCCCAAGTAACGAAAGAAATTACACAACCAACAAAACGAAATAAAGGAAGAAGGGCTTCATTAGTAGCTGAGATAAGTGGTGGTTTGCTGTTTTTTTTGTTATTGGTGGGTTTTGTTTTTTGTTTTGTTTTGTTTACAGATCACAGGAGTTTTAAATAGCAGATCAATCATGCTACCTGGGGTGATCAGACAGATTGAGCACTTATGAAGTGAATAGTTTTATTAAGGTCCTGAAGGTGAGTGTCCGGAGGTGCTGGCTAAAACACATCACAGGTAAGAAACGGGAAACCTACCTCAGCATTTCTGAAAGGCACAATCTATGGAGGGGAAACCTAGTATAATAAAACCCTTACTGGATGTACATGGAAAGAAGTATGGTGAGCCAGTTTCCTTTTTAAAGGATGAGACCTTCATAAATTGGCCCCTCAGATTCTGGTGACTCCCGCCTCAAACGCAAATGCTCCAGTGTGTTATGAAAATGTTTGTTAATCTGCTCTGTTTCTTCACTGGACTCAAGATTTGGGAGGTCTTCTCGTATCTTTTGGATAAGCTGGTTCAAAACCTGAATTGTGACCTACAAAAGAACACGCACAGTTTCATAACCAAGCATGTACGATAAAAAAGAAAAGATAATTCAATAAAAATGTTTTAAAGATTGTCTTACTCGCACCAATCACCAGAGTAATCAATCATAAAAAAAGACATATGAAAACATGATCCCTGCTTTGAGCAACAACTATTGGCAATTCACCAAAACAACCAACAAAACAAAATGAAAAAAAATCAATAAAAATTAGAGCATCACAAACCAATAAAAGAATAGCAAAATTTTACTTAACCTACAAATCTTCAACACTGTACTGCTAAAAGGATAATTCATTTAGGAATTATTCTAAACTTGTATGTGATGACCAATCAGTATACTATATTTGTAAATTATTTTGTGTTTTTCAAACAGACAGGGACTATTTTTTTTTATAAAATATTCATAACAAAAGAGATGAGAATTTCTTGTACATGATGAGTTCTTCTGTTACAGAGATGCATCTATAGACAGAAAAGGATACTAGAGAATAAAAGAGACTACTAGGTGAATTCTCTAAACTCTGACCCTCTTAAAAAAAAAAAGTTATCAAGATCATAAACTTTAATATGTATCAGATCTCTGAAGAACAGGAAGGGAAGTATTAATTCACTAACAATATTTTATTATAGTTTACTTACCGCATCATTTTCCTTTTCATAAAAATAGATATATCTGTTCAGAATTTCTATAAAAAGTTGCACTTGTAAAGAGGGGTCCATGCACTGATTTGCTATTTTCAGAGCTTTCTTTAAGCATTCCATTACCCTCTTGCCTCCATGAAGCTAGAATAAAAGTGAGGGGATTGGGGGTAAGGGGAGAGTATTAAAGAGATTAATGAATCACAAATGTCCCATTTCACACAAAGAAATAAACAGAACCCTACCCTACACTGGCTCTTTTTTAAGGTACACAACAAATTTAAAACCTCTTCATTTTTTTTAAAGACACAGCTATATTTTAAAACATGTATTTGTTTTACATATTCACTTTTTTAAAGAGTATCCATTTCTTTAAATGTTTATTTGAGAGAGAAAATAAAGGAGAGAGAGAATCCCAAGCAGGCTTCACACTGTCAGTGCAAAGCTTGAAGTGGGGCTCAAACTCACAATGAGACCATGACCTGAGCCGTAATCAACAGTGGGATGCTTAACCAACTGAGTCACCCAGATGTCCCTGTTTTACATATTTGTATCTTAAATGTTTTATATTTATTATGTATACCTTTTTTCTTCTTTTTTTAGAGAAAATGTGAGCAGGAGAGAGGCAGATAATTTTCTTTTTTAATGTTTACTTATTTTTGAGAGAGAGAGAGAGAGAGAGAGAGACAGACAGACAGACTACGAGCAGGGGAGGGGCAGACAGAGGGGGACACAAAATCTGAAGCAGGCTCCAGGCTCTGAGCTGTCAGCACAGAGCCCAACGTGGGGCTCAAACTCACGAATTGCAGAGATCATGACCTGAGCTGAAGTCGGACGCTTAGCCAATTGAGCCACCCAGGCACCCCAGCAGAGAGAATCTTAAGCAGGCTCCATGCCCCATGTGGAGCCTGACATAGGGCTTGATCTCACAACCATGAGATCATGACCTGAGATGAAATCAGGAGTAGGACGCTTAACCAACTGAGCCACCCAGGCATCCCTGTTATGTATACTTTTTAAAGGTAGTAGTATATACTTGCTGTGTTACAATATCCTTAAAGTGGGTCTTCACCACAGTATGTTAACTCTGTACAGTATACTTTACCATCCATTTCATTTATTTTAATAAACAAGGCAATTTTCTTTGTCAAGTTTCCAAGCACTCCAAATGCTTCACTTCCAGCACACAAGGACCCGGCAGCTACTTCCAGCAAACAATCCCCTCTTCTATGACCAGGAATGACCTTCCTCCTTACCTCTTCCCCATTTTTGTCTGTGTTTCTGCCAGACCAGAAGAGATGTGCACAGGTGCTCACAGCTCGGCCCTGATCTGGTTTCTTCAGAAGTTTGGATGCAGCAAGTGCACACTGAGTCCTCAAAGGTTCATGATTCTCTTCACTGAAGCACTTCATCCTCTCAAAAGTACCAATGATCAAGGTGATGGCAGCAAGCTGTGCTTTGGAATCACTGATTTCATCTTCATACAGAGAAAATGCCTGGTGAACAAGAAGCAGAAGAGACCTTTACTACTATCTACTCAAGCATTTTCTAAAGTACTTCCCAACAAACCCCCATCGTGTGAGACACTCTGTAGCCCCTTCAGATCACAAGATGCTGACCCCTCCCTTGGAGAAGCACAAGACACAGCTGATATGGAAAGATACTGACAACTTCCAACAAAGAAACTTGTTTTAGCTACTGTTTAACCCAGAGTTCCCAAGCTGAATAAAGGTACTTTTTACCCCATGAAACACTTTTACCTAGGCTTACCTAGAAATCTTAAATCTCATTAGCACCCAGTAACTGATCCATTTTCCTGTTCCAAATCAATCAATATGACTACAGTATTAAGGAGTTCCAAGATGGTGGGAAAGGGATAATTACAAATTCAGTTAAGAGACAATCCATGTGCACTAACCGCCATAACTACAGACAGGTGGCTGAACACAGCAAAACTGTAACATTAAACACAGAAAGGAGAACAGACCATCACCTGGGACATAAATTCATATGCTACTGTTTCGTGATTTTCAAAACCAATTTCTCCAGCAGCTAGAGCCCCTTGAAGAAAAAGTCTTAAGGGTAATTCTGCCAGCTCTGCTTTGATCAAAGCACTGATAGTCTGGTGAGCAAATGAAAAAATCTTCTGGCATTTTTTTTCCCATTTGTCATCCTAAAAGGAAAAAAAAAAATAGTTTAAATTACCTTACTTTCAAGATTAACTTGCTCAAGAATATTCATTTTATGTGAAATGTCTTTAGAACAGGGAAAGCAGGAAAGCTGAGCTCAAGGTTCTCCTGGTATCCTTCTTCTGTTTCATTTATAAAGCACACAAATGAATCAAGCACAATGTCTTCTCAAAACATCAATTTGTAGTTACTGACTTGACCATTTTTGTATATTTGGCATTTGTTTTTTCTCATCAGAAAATCAACACATACCCCAACTGGACAGAATTAAGAAAATAAACCAAAGAATTTTAAAAATTGAAATCATCCCTAAATCTACCATCCAGCAATAATCAGTAATAACATTCTGATGTTAAGGTCTTCTTTTTTGTCTATGCAAATCATAACTAACTAGGATCTCTGTTCTGGTTTTGTTTTCTACTTTAACTCACCAGAAGAGTAAAACTGGGTTCGTGCTGCATATACTTGCACCCTTCACTTATTTTGTCATAACTTTTCCTCATGATACGAAGTTACTGGAAATCATTTTAATGACTAGAAACTTTTCACAAACTGGATGTAGGATAACTTACTTAACTACTCCCTTTGGAAATAATCTGCAATATGACAATGAATGCTCTGTATACATAAAGATTTATTGAATCCTTAATTATTTCCTTAGTATAAATTCTTAGAAGTGGACTTTATTAGCTCTTTTAAGGCTCTACTTACATAATGCCAGAGTTTTCTAGAAAGACTGTACTATTTCACATACCCACCATTACCAGATGAGAATTATCATCACACCATTGCCACTGCTGAACCTTATTTTTCTTTCCTTTTTACCAGTTTAATTTCTAAAACAGAGGTTCATTGTTGTAATTACTAGTGAGGTTAGATATTTTATCCATGTTTAACCATCAAAATTTCTTATTAAAGCAATCAATTCTTTTCATTTTTAAAATCAGATAATAGTCAAGGATTAAATGCAATAATCCAAGTATATACACAGTCCTCGGCATAGTATACGGCACGTAGTAAATGCTGGCTGCTATTTCCATTGTTACTTTCGCCAAAATCTATACATAGAATGCTGGAAAAGGGTCTAAATGAGTGGCTGGCATGATAAAAACTGGCCAAAAGCTGCTATGTCATGCTGGCATATCCACTAAATAAATCTGCTTCTCCACTATTAGAAAAGTAAGTTTACCGAGGCTTACTCCTTAACACTGACTGTCCAACTATCAGGTATGCTATATTTAAGTATTTTCTATAAAACTGTATTATCGAAGACTTAAGTCATGATTCTACTTAAGGAATAAGTGTGTAAAAAAATGTACACAATTCATAAAATAATTCAATTTTAGGCTTTTGGAGAGAGGTTATTATGCAATGTCAGGCCCTTTCATTAGGCAAAGCTACCTTGAATCAGACCTTACCTGTTATGTACTTGCAACCTCTACATGAGATTACTGTATCACTTTAGAATTGGTAAAGACCCTAAGAAAGTAAAATCATTCCTAAACTAAAGCACTCTGAGCCAATTCTCTAATAAACTTATCAATGTCTCACAAGTAATCTTTAAATACAGGAAAAACTCCTAGCATAAATTTATACTGTTTTAATCTTTCATTTCTAAGTGTTTTTATGTGATCCCTCAGCTACTATGCAATCTACCAACACCACTGTTAGGAACACTTAATACAGGATGCATAATGAATTGACTTATTGAAACTGGAATTTTATTATACCATTGTCTATTTTTTTATATGTCTCAATTTCTATAATAAATAACACATACAGATGAAGAAAGAAAGAAAAAAAAGTAATGACATACTTAAAAGTCAACCCACCACTTTAGAATTCTCTTTGTAGCGAAACGCCAGCTGGTAAGCTGCAAATACCAAAGGTGGCAGTGTGAAGCGAATCCGTTGATTTCCACCAGCTCCAAAATGTTTTCGTGCCGTGTTTAAAATCTGATCCCCCCAAAAAAAAACAAAACCCAAAACATTAATCTTTCCTGAACTATGATTACCCATTTATAAAATTAAATGAGGGCTCTAATCATTGTCATTGCTACCATTTTTTACTGTATCTAATATGCAGCAGGCTTTACAGTAGATGCTTTACATTTCTTATCTCACTGGGTCAATACAATCAACATCGCAACCAAGACAGATAGTAACCCCATTTCACAAATGAAGAAACCCGAGGTTCAAAGGTAATCTGCCCAAGGCTATACAAGCAGAGACAATGACAGATGTACACATATTTTCATATACATATGTACATAGTATACTGTGTTTATAAAAACTGCAGGCTCTGGGGGAACCTGGGTGGCTCAGTCGATTAAGTGTCCAACTCTTGACTTCGGCTCAGGTCATAATCTCACAGTTCATGGGTTCAAGCCCCACATAGGGCTCTGCGCTGACAGTGGAGAGCCTGCTTGGGATTCTCTCCACCACCACAACCCCCCCAACACTCCTCCCCCGCTGGCGCACGCACTCTGCCTCTCTCTTTCAAGATAAATAAACAAACTAAAAAAATAAATAAGACTAAAATTAGGGGCACCTGGGTGGCTCAGTCGGTTAAGTGTCCAATTTCAGTTGAGTCATGTATTCACTGCTCATGGCTCAGAGCCTAGAACCTGTTTTGGATTCTGTGTCTCCCTCTCTCTCTGCCCCTCCTCTGCTCTTGCTCTTTCTCTCTCTCTCTCAAAAATAAACATTAAAAAAAATTTTTTTAATAAATAGATAATTAAAAAATAAATTAAAAAATATAAAAAGACTGTAGGCTCTGAACACAGACTTACATTTAAAAGTAGTTTCTAGGGGTACCTGGGTGGCTCAGTCAGTTAAGCATCTGACTTCAGCTCAGGTCATGATCTTGCAGTTCGTGGGTCCGAGCCCCACATCAGGCTCTGTACTGAGAGCTCAGTGCCTGGAACCTGCTTCGGGTTCTGTGTCTCCTCTCTCTCTGCCCCTCCCTTGCTTATACTCTGCCCCTCTTTCTCTCAAAAATAAACATTAAAAAAATTTTTTAATAAAAAATAAAAAAATAAAAGTAGTTTCTAACACTTACTATCTGAGTGACCCTGAGTAAAGTATTTACCTTCTCTTAGCTATAAAAGTTTCATTTGAAAAATGGGGTAGTATATTTCTCCTAGGGTTGTTGGGAAGATCAAGTAATACATGTGAAGTGTTACCAGTTCCTGACACAAGGCAAGTGCTTAGAAAATGTTGGCTATTAGTAGGATGCAAAAACAGTTATATGCACATTGCTGGTATGTCATACCTCCTAATTCAGGAAAAAAAAAAAAAAAATACCATTAAAGTCAAAAGAAATGACAATATACTTTAAAAAGAACCATTGTGAAACATCAGGTTTTTCAGAAAAAACACAAATATTCATGAAATATTTTTTAATATGTGTGACACACTGTGTGACATATTCAGATTCTGTATTCACAAAATATCCTCTGATATAATAGACAGATAAGAGAATGCATTCCCCCTTGGGGAGTCAGAGCTAATAATCCTTGTCTTAATTCTCAGTACATAGGCAAAATCAATTGGCTAGATGTGGAAGGCATACTTCCTACCACTACATTTGGTATGCAAGAAAAAGTGAAAACCAACGTAGCATAAGGGGATCACTTAAAATATCTGAACAATCAGCCAATCATCGTACACAGATCACACACAGTGCACAGAATGTGACACTGGAGTGCCCTGAATGTTTATCATTAAGCCAAGTCAAAGACTATCATCTTGCCAATAGAAATCAGCTTCTTTTTCACACTGCTTATGAAGGAGTACAAGAGTGTCAACTATAACAAAAGAAATCAATAGAAGGAGAAAGTCAGGACTCAACCTCAAATAAAAATGTTCCTCATTTTAGCAGTCTAACTATAGAGCTTCATGTATCTAACAACAGTTAAACTACACCTTGCCCAAACAATAATTAAACAGCCATCTGTGCTACCTTTCATTAAAACAAATCATCTGGTATCAGTCACCAATATTCCTACTCAGGCAACATGTTATTCATTTCACAAAGATTTACTGAGGACTAATGATAAACAAAGGGAGAACCTCAACTGATCGCTCTTTACCAAGAAAAAGAGGTTAAGAAAAAAAGACAATTTCAATTCTAAAGTGTTTTCATAAATTTTCAATGTGGCAAACACATACAACTTATATTTTCAAACCTTCGAAACATAAATACAACTGAATATGAGGACTGCTGTTTATACTTTAAATTTTATTATAATAAACAGTGGACAATTCTAAAAACAGCACAGTTGAAAAAGAAAATGAACATGGAATGAGTACTGAACACCCAACTAAAGGAGGATGGGCTTTCTGTAATTCTTAAGAAGTCTTCAATGAAACTAGAGCAACCAACTTATTCCCAATAAGCTCACAATTATGCATTTATATATAAAGTGAAAGTCCATGGATGTCACTTAATCTTATTCGGCTGCAATTTTTTTTAAACTTTCTAAGGCCACAGCTGCATCAGACCATTCAAGTCACATCTACATGTGATTTCACTAGGAGCTGATGAAGCTGTATAACTGAGTTAACTCATACCAAGTACTGCTGGTCAGGGTCCTCAGACCGTAGAAGATGAATGAATCTGCCCACAAGACTCTGCTCATCAGCAAAGTCTTCTGGATCAGGGTCTTCTATGGGCTGATCTGGCTGATCCTGAATCAATGTGGATACCAAATTCATTATGGAATCCACCTATAACACAAGAGACACAGAAACCCATTGAAGTGAAACTATCAGCATATAAAATCAGTCAAAAGTGTTTCTAATTGTATAAAGTTATCAAATAGTATTAACAATATAATTCCTTTTGTTATAAGAAAGTTTACATATGTTGATACAGATATAGACAAGAGTCTGGAAGAGATGCACCAAATTTTTTTTTGGCATTTTATTTTATTTTTTTTAATAATTTATTTTTTAATTTACATCCAAGTTAGTTAGCATATAGTATAACAATCATTTCAGGAGTAGATTCCTTAATGCCCCTTACCCATTTAGCCCATCCCCCTCCCACAACCCCTCCAGCAACCCTCTGTTTGTTCTCCATACTTAAGGGTCTGTTATGTTTTGTCCCCCTCTGTGTTTTTATATTATTTTTGCTTCCCTTCCCTTATGTTCACCTGTTCTGTGTCTTAAAGTCCTCATATGAGTGAAATCATATGATATTTGTCTTTCTCTGATTTCACTTAGCATAATACCATTTAGTTCCATCCAAAAGATGCACCAAATATTAATTAACAGTATTATTCTCTTACTGGTGAGATTATAATTTCTTCTTTATACATATATATATTTTTTTCTAATTTCTGATTTATATAATGAGTAGCTAATTATAACCTTTTTTAGCATTACTCTCTCCTCCCATCTCATGTGTCTTTCTCAAGATCTAAAATCCTAACTACATTGTCTGTTTTCCTAATATAGCATGTTGGTATTCTCTTACCTGGTCTTGAGAGACAATTTCGGTGTTATAATCCAGAACATTACTAAGCACATAACAACTCATGCTCTTTCTGGACTCATAGTCAAAATACTCAAAAAGTGGGTGAAAATGTTTTAATTTCAAGACTGTTAAAATATTGTTGTAAGTGTCAACAGGTATCTTCAAAAGTCTGGTGAGCTCCTTTGAAACTGCACTACTGGTAGCAATACTACAAAAAGAAAAACAACAGCTCTTTAATGAATAAAATTAGCTTTCTATATATATGAAAAACTCATTGCATAAAAATTTTTCATTTAGGGGCGCCTGGGTGGCGCAGTCGGTTAAGCGTCCGACTTCAGCCAGGTCACGATCTCGCGGTCCGTGAGTTCGAGCCCCGCGTCAGGCTCTGGGCTGATGGCTCGGAGCCTGGAGCCGGTTTCCGATTCTGTGTCTCCCTCTCTCTCTGCCCCTCCCCCGTTCATGCTCTGTCTCTCTCTGTCCCAAAAATAAATAAATGTTGAAAAAAAAAAATTTTTCATTTATACATTAAAGGAAATAAGTCAAGTGAATCATGCCATCTCAAAATACTCCAATGACCTTCTTCAAGAAGATAGAGATGTCTATCTAAACACAAACACGTATTCACCTCTTAATTTTCCATTAATACAAATAAGATGTAACACTCTCCAACTCAATGACCAGGTTGTACAGCTTGAGGTAAAATAACTATCTAGAATTTGACATTTCTAAGAAAAGTATTTTAAGTGGTAGTTAAGTTCCTGGGTAGCCAATAAATACTGTATATTCATGATGAAAATCAGTAGTAAGAAAAACCCATGCAAAACTAGCACCTCTACAAAACAGTTTCTTCTGCATCAGATGTTGGTGATTAAGGAAAAGCAGGCTAAATTCAAGGTAGTAGCTCATAGCAGCATTCTGTTGAGATGAGGCATATCCGGGCATTTATAAGACCTTTAGAGGTTGGGATTTCTAATTCCTTATTTTGTCTAATTTTACTTTAAAACTTACTTGGTGGGGGAATGTAGATACATAATTTAATTTTCTCTCATATTTAACATTCAAGATCTGGAATGTTTTTCAGTTCAAAAAAAAATGGAAATAACCAAAAAAAGGGGGGTGGAGTGCCAAATAAAAGGAGGTAAAAGGAAAATGAGAAATCTTCCTGATGTAGCTAAACCACCAGAAAGGAGATGGAAAGGAAAAAGATGGTATGAAATAAAATTATGAATAATTTTATTATTAAAAATATACTTTTTAATTATTAAAAAATAATTGACCCCATGTTCAGATGCAATGCAGGATGGGACAGTAGGAGGACTGCTGGTGAAAAGGTAAAGGGACCAGAATTGCCCACGGTGGCCACTAGAGGATGCCACAGACTAGGACAGCATAGTTGAGGAAGCTCCCAAGTAGGTAACAAAATCAACTTTCCTTGATGGTATCAAAATCAAAGCTCAAAATAGAAAAATATTTCAAACCAATTTAATTTTCACACCTTAAATATATATGTTTCTAATTTTTCAAAACTTATTCATCTGCAGGAAATCACTTCTTATGGAAACACTGCTTAACATAAACAGTTGACCCATGAACCACACAGATTTGAATTGTGCAGGCCCACTTATACATGATGTTTTTCTACAAATACAGTACAGTAGTATGAAATGTTATTTTCTCTTCCTGTAATATTCTTATAATTTTCTCTTTTCTCTGGCTTACTTGACTGTAAGAATACAGTATATAATACATAGAACGTAGAAAATACGTGTTCATAGCTGTTTTTTGTTGTTAAGGCTTCTGGTCAACAGTAGGCTATCAGTAGCTAAGTTTTGGGGGAGTAAAAAGTTCTAAGCAATTTTTCAATTGTACACAAGGTCAGTGCTCCTAATCCCAACATTGTTCAAAGATGAACTGTTAATTTTCTTACCAGTTTGAAAACTCATTCATATTCTGAAATGGAAAGACTGCTTATACTCCATGAGTGCCACTACTTTATCAATGTACATAATCAAGGAATTGGTTGGCACTTTCTGCTCTGTAACACCAAGCAAGTCAATCTAACAAACACTTCAGACAAATGCTAACATTTCCAAAAGCAATTAAGAATAACAAATCTGGGATTAAAAAAGTGTTTTATGAGGGTTTTTACAAAGATGTAACTTTGACTTACTGTTCAAGGTTGAGCTTATTAAATATCTCCACTGTAGTTTCTAGAACTTTATCAACATAGTCCACACGATCAGGGTAACACTTCATAGCAAGATTAATGAGAGAGACTTGTAAAGACACAACGTCCTCAGAAGGCATGTCTTGTCTAGACTGAAATGTTTAGAAAACCACAGAATTTAAACAATCACAAAAGGATATACCAGCTGAGAAGTTTCCAAGTTTTGAGAATTTAGAAAAGCCATTCAAACCTGTATTACTGTAGCCACCTGCTGCGAAAATATGTCAAAAAGTTTAATATCTGCTGGGATTCCAGGTCCATCTTCACGGTGAGCAAATAAAGCTAATCTGAAAAAGAAAACAATCTTTATTTTAACAAATACAGGGATTTGAGTGGTGGGATCATGGGTGACATTTTATTCTTTATACCTTACTGTATTTTCTACAAGGTATTTCTCCTAGAACATTAAAAAAGATTTTAAAAAAGAACGTGGAATTGAGCCATTCCCTCCATTCATTTTTTAATTAAGTTTTTATTTTAATTCTAGTATAACAGCATTCTATCAGTTTCAGTGTACAGTATAGTGATTAAATTATTCCATACATCACCCCATCCTCATGACGAGTGAGTGCCCTCCTTAATCCCCATCACCTATTTCACCTATTCCCCACCCCCCACCTCCTCTCTGGTAACCACCAGTTTATTCTTTACAGTTAAGAATCTGTTTCTTGGGATGTGTCTTTTCTTTCCTTTGCTCATTTGTTTTGTTTCTTAAATTCTACATGAGTGAAATCATATGGTATTTGTCTTTCTCTGACTTATTTCAGTTAGCATAACACTCTCTAGCAAATACATTGTCATTGCAAATGGCAAGATTTCATTCTTTTTTTATGACTAAACATATGTGTATATATATAACACATCTTCTTTATCCATTCATCTATCCATGGGCAAGGGCACTTGGGCTGCTTACATAATTTGGCTATTGCAAATAATGTGCTAAACACAGGGGTGTATGTATCCCTTTGAATTAGTGTTTTTGTATTTTTGGGGTAGATACGCAGTAGTGCGATTATTGGATTGTAGGGTAGATTTGTTTTTAAGTTTTTGAGGAACCTCCATACTGTCTTCCACAGTAGCTATTCCAGTCTGACTTCCAATCAACAGTGCAAGAGGGTTCTCTTCTCTCCATATCCTCACCAACACTATTGTTTCTTAGATTTTTGATTTTAGCCATTCTGAGAGGTGTGAGGTATCAATCATCTCATTGTAGTTTTGATTTGTATTTCCCTGATGATGAGTGATATTGAGCACCTTTTCACATGCCTGTCGGCCATCTGTAGGTCTTTGGAGAAATGTCTGTTCATGTCTTTGGCCCATTTTTTTAAGTGGATTGTTTTCTGGGTGTTCAGTTTTATCAGTTCTTTATATATTTTGGAAACTAACCCTTTATTGGATACGTCATCTGCAAATACCTTTTCCCATTCAGTAGGCTACCTTTTAGTTTTGTTAACTGTTTCCTTCACTATGCAGAAACTTTTTTTTTAATTTATTTATTTTGAGAAAGAGAGTAAGCAAGCAGGGAAGGGACAAAGAAAGAGGGAGAGAGAATACCAAGCAGGCTCTGCACTAGCACCAAGCCTGACATGGGGTTCAATCCTATGAACTTTGAGGTCATGACATGAGCTGAAATCAAGAGTCAGACAAGTAACCAACTGAGCCATCCAGGTGCCCCAGAAACTTTTTGATATAGTCCCAATAGTTTATTTTTGCTTTTATTTCCCTTGCCTCAGGAGACATATCTAAAAAAATGTTCCTATGGCCAATATCAGAGAAATTATTGCCTGTACTCTCTTGTAGGATTTTTATGGCTTCCATCTCACATTTAGGTCTTTAATGCATTTTGAGTTTATTTTTGTGTAGTAAGAAAGTGGTCAATTCATTTTTAACTGAACAGTTTTGTCAATGATGTCTCATTTCACTGAATTCTTACTATATATACATATTTTATACTATACATAGATCTTCAATAGGCCAATTTTGCCATATGCTTTGAAGTCTAATCAAATAGATATGGATAAAAATGCATTAAAGTGACAAATGTATTCAACAACCATGATTTTAATTTTTTTTTTCAACGTTTATTTATTTTTGCGACAGAGAGAGACAGAGCATGAACGGGGGAGGGGCAGAGAGAGAGGGAGACACAGAATCGGAAACAGGCTCCAGGCTCTGAGCCATCAGCCCAGAGCCCGACGCGGGGCTCGAACTCACGGACCGCGAGATCGTGACCTGGCTGAAGTCGGACGCTTAACCGACTGCGCCACCCAGGCGCCCCTCAACAACCATGATTTTAAAGAGCAATCTTTAAAAGATAAATTCCATGGGAATGCAAGCTGGTGCATCCACTCTGGAAACCAGTATGAAGGTTCCTCAAAAAACTAAAAATAGAGCTACCCTACAACCCAGCAATTGCACTACTAGGCATTTATCCAAGGGATACAGGTATGCTGTTTCAAAGGGACACATGCACCCCCATGTTTATAGCAGCACTATCAAAATTGACAAAGTATGGAAAGAGCCCAAATGTCCATCGATGGATGAATGGATAAAGAAGATGTGGTATATATATACAATGGAGTATTACTCGGCAATCAAAAAGAATGAAATCTTGCCATTTGCAAGTATGTGGATGGAACTGGAGGTTATTATGCTAAATGAAATTGGTCAGTCAGAGAAAGACAAAAATCATGACTTCATTCATATGAAGACTTTAAGAGACAAAACAGATGAACATAAGGGAAAGGAAACAAAAATAATATAAAAAACAGGGAGAGGGACAAAACAGAAGAGACTCATAAATATGGAGAACAAACTGAGGGTTACTGGAGGGCTTGTGGGAGGGGGGAGGGGCAAAATGGGTAAGAGGCACTAAGGAATCTACTCCTGAAATCATTGTTGCACTGTATGCTAACTAATTTGGATGTTAATTGTAAAAAATAAAAAATAAAATAAAAAATAAAATAAAATAAAAGATAAATTCCATTATCAGCTTCCCTTAAGAGTATGCCCAATTTGCATGTAATTCTTGCTGCCCAGGTTTGAAGAGATAACTTGGAGAATTTGCTATATAAATTCTCAGACTTTAACAACTTAGGTATTTAAAATATAACAAAATGTATTTGCAGAAATAAATCTTCACTTGGGTTTCTGGTTTCATTACGTCAATGATGTGTAAGCTCACAAGCAGGACACCTATTATATCCTGGCACTCAGCATAGTTGCCAAGCAGGCACTCATTAAAACCATTATCAAAGGCAAAGTTTTATACTTTCACCCAAGACCACTGGCTAAAGTAAAATTTAAACCTAAAAGGAATTTACTAAACATATTTAATATTTCAAAATTCTTCTTTAAAAAAATGTGATAGAGTGATTACCTAAACATTCTTAATCATCTCTATTTAATGAATACTTGATAAAAAAAAAAAAAGACTCCCAAATCAAATCAGTTCCCACTAAAAGGTAACTTTCATTATTGTAAAAAACAAATTTTGTTCTTTGGATTTGTAAGATTTAAGTAATGAATCTGTATAACATTGCCAATTTAAATGCCAATTAAATGTCTAGATTAAGAGTATTCATGGGGCACCTGGGTGACTCAGTCAGTCGAGCATCCAACTTCGGCTCAGGTCATGATCTCACGGCTCATGAGTTCGAGCCCCACATTGGGCTCTGTGCTAACAGCTGAGAGCTTGAAGCCTGCTTTGGATTCTGTGTCTCACTCTCTCTCTGCCTACCCCTCCTGTGCTTGCACACATGCTCTCTCTCCCAAAACAAAAAACATTTAAAAAAATTTTTTAAAACAAAAGAACAAGAGTATTCATTATCTCCATGCCTGCTGCTAAGCCTCTTCTCATGCCTAAGCTAGGCAAGCACCTGGTAGGTACTCATACTTACAGAACTAAATGTTCATAATGTAATTACATTAAAATCATTAATAAAGATGTAACAGAAATAAGTAATTCACAGAAATGTTTTAAGTTTATTAGTTCCAAGTCAAAACACTGCCCTGCAGTGTTGGAAATGCTTACCTATCAATTAAAGCAATGATTATGTTTTTCACATTTACATTTTGGTGTAACTCAGCACAGGCCCGGAGAAAAGGATTCAAAGTTTGAAGGTGGAATTCATCAGGGAAAACCTGAAAATCAAATAATAATTGAGTGATACAAGTAAAAGTATTTCACATTATATTCTGGATTTACGGCAAAGGTCATATTAGTGGAAACAATCGTTTAATCTTACACAACTAAATTCAAATACATTACTTTTGAGTCTCTTTAAACATAAGGCCAGACAGAAATATTCCAATAACCAAAGTACATCTACAATTAAACTAAAACAAATGAGAACTAGAAAACATGAAAACTACTCTTCCCTACATTTTGGGGAGAAAAAACACATCAATACAAAGATGAAGTTATCATTAAGAGAAAATCCTTTACTGAGGCCAGCTGATATTCTATCAAGATTTTTTTCAAAACAATGAAAATTAATGAAAGACAAAATGAGTCCTTTTAAAAAGTGAAATGTTCTCACTTACCTGAATAATACACTCCATGAGATATTCTTGAGCCAAAGCATCCCTACAATTCACAACTTGTTCCAATATCCCAGTCAAAACAATCTAAAAGAGTTAAAAAAAATTATTTTTAAATCCTAAACCACTCCTCTAATAACATAAACTATTAATTTGAAAATCTTACTTTAGATTTTTCTTACCCCTATTTCATTTTTAAACTTTAACATTTTACAGAAGAATTTTTAAATAAAAATTTAAGTAAAAAATTCTGGGCTTCTATTTAGTAAGTCATTTAGGACGAAGTTCATTTTATCAATTTTTTCTTTTATAATTTGTGCCTTTTGTGCCCTAAGAAGTCTTTGTCTAATTCAATATTATAAAGATTTCCTTTGTGTTTTCTTCTAAAAGTTTTATAGGTGCCTGAGTGCTCAGTCGGTTAAGTGTTCGACTTTGGCTCAGGTTATGATCTGGCGGTTTGTGAGTTTGAGCCCCATGTTGGGCTCTGAGCTGACAGCTCAGAGCCTGGAGCCTGCTTCTATGTTTCTGCTGTCTCTGCCCCTCCCCCACTCTCTCACATGCTCTCTCTCAAAAATAAACATTAAAAAAAAAAAACCTTAAAAGTTTTATGGTTTTAGGTTTTATATTTACACCCCTGATCCATTTTTGACTTTTTCTACATGGTATGAGAATGGGTCACAGTTCAAGGGTTTTGTTTGCACACAGATGTCCAATTGTTCCAGAACCATTTGTTGAAAAGTAATGGTACTTTTATCAAAAGTAATTTATCATATATGACAGGGCCCATTCTGGATTCTCTTTTCCAGGGCTCAGCAAATCTAGCTCAAGTATCTGTTTTTGTACATTACTTCTATATTGTCTGTGGTTGTTTTTCACTATACCTGCAGAGTTAGTGTTGTAGACAACATGGCTTGTAAAATAAAAAAATATATTACTATTTTTCCTTTCTAGAAAAAGCTTGTCAATCTCTGCTTTATTCCTCCCACTGATTTATGTGTTTATCCCTTCCACCAATATCACATTATCTTACTGTAGTTTTAGAGTAAATCTACAGTAATATGTAGTTAATCTCAATTTCAGAAAAATTGGTATCTTAATATTGAGTCTTCCAATCCACAAACACAAACTGAAAATCAATTTACTTAAATCTTCTTTAGTTTTAAAATGGTTTTCAATGTAGTATTATTTAATAAAAATATTTGTAAAAATTAGACCTCAATTTATATACCTCATGACGTAAGAAAAAGTGACAAGTAAAAGGATATAAACCTGTTTGTAACGTTCCACATTTACACCTTCCAACTGACTGAGGCGCACCAAATTTGTTCCCACTAAAATTCTGAGTTCTTGTCTTTCTCGTTCTCTTTTTTCCCTATCTCGGCTATGTCCCTGATGTTGCATTCGCACCCAGAGCTTGTTCATCTCTGCAAAGTTGAGTAGTACAAAATCCATGGAATCACTGATATCACCAGTTGTTTCTTCACTGCAAAGAGACAGTTGAAAAATTCTTTATATACACTATTTATGCCATAGGACCAGCTTTACTGTTATCCCTCTCCTTTGTGCATTTCCTTATTGCATTAATATGTCAATGTTTTCTATTAGAAATTTTAACTTCATTGGCTTAGTGTTCAATTTCAAGGAAAACAGACTCAAGAGAAAAAAAATACCAGGTAGAGAACACGGTACAAGTACAAAGGGACAAAAAACTTTCCCCCACTCTCTATCCGGGGCCAACTTGTTCTTACAGCAACTCCATTAATTCAAAAAGCCTAAAAAACTTGATACTAATAACATACTAACTACATCATTTTATCGAACTTTTTATGGTTCCAATTGGAATATAAGCTTTGAGAGGGAAGAGACTATGTTATTTCCTGCTTATTTTTCATCTTCTAGGATAGGAAACACAGTTTTCAAAATTTTTTAACGACTGCCTAATTAAATGCTCAAAACTGGGGTGCCTGGGTGGCTCAATCACTTAAGCGTCCAACTCTTGACTATGGCTGAGATCATGACCTCACAGTTCATGAGTTCAAGCCCTACATCTATTTTCTTGGGATTCTCTCACTCAAAAAATACATAAATACACTTTAAAAAAATAAAAAATAAATGCTCAAAAGTGACAAATCATAATAAAACAAATAACCTTGCCATCTCCTCAGCACTGTTAAGTTTTTATCTCTTCTATACTGTTTAACTTTGTCACATGCATGGTAAATTTTTATTATATTCTTTTTCCCTTAAAAAGGAACTGATGTAGATATACTAAAAACTATCGAATTGTGCACCTTAGAAATAAATGAATAAATAAATAAGGGGTGCCTGGCTGGCTCAGTTGGTAGAGCACGTGACTCCTGATCTCAGGGTCACGGGTTCAAGCCCCATGTTGGGTGTAGAGATTACCTAAAAAATAATAATAAAAAAATAATAAAAATGAATAAATGAATAAATAAAATTAAACAAAAAGAAATTAAGTTCTTCAATCTACAGAATCTTCACATAAATAGTTCATCTAGTTGGTTGAAGACCACAGCTGGCTGACTATCTACACTTGTAGAATAAAAGTGCAATGGATGTGGGTACTAGAATACTGGTCACACAAGAGATGGGGCTCTCACTGAAAGACTTTTGTTTTTTCAGTTTTGGAGTTAATATGTAATTTGTGTACACAGATAACTTAAGTCTCTTATATCCAGGTTATCCAGTCCATAAATTATAAAACTGATAAGATACTCAAGAAACAATATGAAAATTAGCCTCACTTGTGGAAAAAGTTAATCATACCTCATGAATTCATCATAAATGTAATTTAAAAGGTCACAGTTTCAAAGAATACTTAACATAATGGAAAAATGCTCCCAATTGTGTTAAATGAAAAAAGCAGGTTCTAATAATCCACAGACATAAATTTCATAATAGTACATTTTACATCACACCACACATGCTCAAGAGTTCTGTATCACAAGGGAAATACATACATGAAATGCTACAAGTCGCTAGTTGGGTGTGGGGAGGAGAATTACTGAGATTTATTTTCTTACAAACACTTTTCTATACTTCTTGCATATTCTACAACAAAAAAATCTTACAACTAAATCAAGAAAGAAAATCACTTACTCTGTTGGCTCTCCCTCATCAGGTAAGATATTTCTGGTACACTGAAGAAGATAGTTCCGAAGAAATAAACCTCTCAAGGGATGTTGCACACCACGACACATTTCTACCAAATCTTTCAAAATATCTTTCCTGGACTGAGGAAACGATTTGACGTATACAACTCCAACTGTGATCAATAGATAACTAGGGGAATTATGAGAAAATATTTTATTAAAAATAAAATATTCAAAAATAAATAAATAAGTAAAAAATATTCAAGTCAAGAATTTGATTATGTCCAAACATACTGACTACAAACCTATTAAGACAGGAACCATGTTTTTCTTCTGCACAATGAAAAAATATCTAATTTATAATATAACCACAGTGCCTGAGTGGGTCAGTCAGTTAAACATCT
Source organism: Lynx canadensis (assembly GCF_007474595.2). Lineage (NCBI taxonomy): Eukaryota > Metazoa > Chordata > Mammalia > Carnivora > Felidae > Lynx > Lynx canadensis. The sequence continues at coordinate 36,939,009 of NC_044317.1, read as the reverse complement.
GACTTCAGCTCAGGTCATGATCTCGTGGTTTGTGGGTTCAAGCCCCGCATCGGACTTTCTGCTGTCAGCACAGAGCCCACTTCAGATCCTCTGTCTCCCTCTCTCTACCCCTTCCCCACTCACTTGAATGCTCTGTCTCAAAAATAAACTTAAGAGAGAACTTATAAAGAGAGAAAACCACTCATTGACCCTCCCCCCAACTTACATATATATTTACATACAGGTTATGTATATTTACATACATATATATATACACACACGAGTATCATAATCACCTTTACACAGTAGGAAGAGAATAAACATCATTAATTTTTCTAGTAGTCACGACATTAAACAAAACAGTAAGTCCACTTTTCTATTTCAAAAATTCCTCAACTATCTATATAAAAAGTAAAATTAATCATACCCTAAAACCTTAAAAGAAAACAGAGAGTATTGGGGTGCCTGGGTATCTCAGTTGCTTAAGTGTCCAACTTTGACTCAGGCCATGATCTCACAGTTCATGAGTTCGAGCCCCACATCAGGCTCTGCGCTGACAGATCAGAGCCTGCTTCAGACTCTGTCTCCCTCTCTCTCTGCCCTTGCCCACATTTGTGTGTGTGCATGTGTGTGTGCTCTCTCTCTCAAAAATAAATATTAAAAAAATAAAAGGGGGTGGGACACCTGGGTGGCTCAGTCGGGTAAGCATCCGACTTCAGCTAAGGGCGTGATCTTGCAGTCTGTGAGTTCGAGCCCCGCGTCAGGCTCTGTGCTGACAGCTCAGAGCCTGGAGCCTGCTTCGGATTCTGTGTCTCCCTCCCTCTCTGCACATCCCCAACTCGTATTCTGTAATTCTGTACTTAAAAATAAGTAAAAACATTAAAAAAAAAAAGAAAAAAGAAAACCTAGACTTTCTACCAAAATGCTAATCTCAATTTGTTAAGAAATTAAGTAACCTTAAAAATGATTTTTAAGGGGCGCCTGGGTGGCGCAGTCGGTTAAGCGTCCGACTTCAGCCAGGTCACGATCTCGCGGTCCGTGGGCTCGAGCCCCGCGTCAGGCTCTGGGCTGATGGCTCGGAGCCTGGAGCCTGTTTCCGATTCTGTGTCTCCCTCTCTCTCTGCCCCTCCCCCGTTCATGCTCTGTCTCTCTCTGTCCCAAAAATAAATAAACATTAAAAAAAAAAAAAAAAAAAGATTTTTAAAAATCAAAGTTTAAAGGCCGTAACATAAAGTGGAAAATGCAGTTATAAAAGCCCTCAAATTCTCAATTACTTACAGTCTTGGGATAATGTTTCCAGCATACTGTACAAGTTCATAGAGATCTGCCACTTTTCTTCCTTTAGCAAATTCATCTGTCAGGTAGACCTCCAAATAGTGTAGTTCATCAGAAATAGCCATATCTTTTCATTACAATTAAGGACTCAAATAAAGCTAAACCAGCCTAAGCAATACAACACTTGATCTTAGCCAAAAGGCCGAGAAACGATGCCAGCCTAAGCAATACAATGGAACTTGTTGGAGTCATTAAACTGCTGGGCAGATATTTTAAACATTAGTCCTTCAAAAAAGTATGTGTTTAAGTGAAGACAATTTCAGTGGGCTTTCCTTATTTTAAAATAAAGGTTTTAAGGGGTGCCTGGGTGGCTCAGTTGGTTAAGCATCCAACTTCAGCTCAGGTCATGACCTCACAGTTCATGAGTTCGAGCCCACATCAGGCTCTGTGCTAAGAGCTCAGAGCCTGTGTCTCCCTTTCTCTCTGTCCCTCCCCTGCTCGTGGTCCGTCTCTCCCTTTCTCAAAAATAAAGACACATTTAAAAAAATTTTTTAATAAAGTTTCTGTTTACTCATATGTGGGATTTAAGAAACAAAACAAATGAAGAAAGAGAAAAAAAAGAGAGACAAACCAATAAAGAGACCCTTAACTATAGAGAACAAACTGATGGTTACCAGAGGGGACAGGAGTTGGAGGATGGGTGAAACAGGTGATGAGGATTAAGGAGGGCACCAGGTGATTAAAAACTTAAAAAATAAATGGAATAAAATGTTAAAGAAAAAAAAAATAAAATAAGAGTTTTTAAAGATAGTCTGGTAAAGCAAAGGGGTATAAACAAGGATTGCCTAACATACTACTAGAGGGTTTTAAAATGGCAAAGCATTGAATTCATTTCCACTTCAGAATACTGCATAACAAAATCTAAGCATTAAAGAACCAACTGCCTAATAGCTTCAATATCCTTCATGAAGGGACTGGAAACTGCAACAACCTATTTAAAGAAGTTTAGGCATAGAAAAAGGGTTTCTGATATTCAGTTTTTCTTTTTCTCACAAAATCTCCATGGAGTACTATTTGGTTAAGACAATGAAAAATAATGTAAAACCAGAAAAACATAATAAGGAACAAACAAAATATGGCCTTATCAAGAAAAAAAGTATGATGAAAATGTTCAATCTTCAACATTCAAAAGATACAAAGTTCATAGTAGCTCTTTGGTGATAACATAGAAGTCCGGAGTTCACCAAGCATATTAGAAGCATGTTTCAGAGCATCCATAAGCTTGTTTTTGTCCTACAGAAATACCAAGAGAACTGATGAGAAAGCTTTCATTTAACTTGGATTTGTTATACGGTATGTAGTACTTAAATTATTTTAATCACATGCAAATCAGGTTAGTTTCACTTTACATTCTCTCTACTGAAAGAAAAAGATTCATGGTTCATCAGGACTGCAAAGCTTATTAGCAAGTCATCTGTAACTAGGACTGCAAACTTCCTGGCATAACTCTAATCTTTTCAACCCCTAGTGACTATGAAACTAGCTCCATTAATTCACATTTCCTACAATCAAGAGGGCTGGCATACTAATTCTTTTAAAGCAAGATATTATCCTGATAATGGCTTTGCCACAAGTAAAGACTCTTCAGATATGTATGAAATGACTATCCTTTTAAGTATGTTTTCCTCCTCACAATGCCCATGTGTCCACTGAACACACAAATACAGAAAATGCCTGCAGATACAAAAGGCAATATTCAGACTCAGAAAAAACAGAAGCAAGCAATACCAAGTTCCATACCCACCCGTCTTCTCCATTCCAACACACTTTTTTGTAAGAAAAAAATACAGTAGGTATAATTGGTTAAAATGGCATATTGCTAAGCTTTAGAAACTATAAGACACTTTACAAAGATAAGGTATTATCATCATCATCATCATCATCAGAGCAACTTATAACTTGAAGTACCGGCCTCTTTGGTTCCATTTCATAAATTTTAATGCAGAGAATCCATAGTTTCTATACAGATTACCTCCTACCCTGTCTTTTAGAATATGAAAACACAGAAACTGGTGTAAGGATAATTTTCAAGTTGGTTGCTGCAAAAAATATGTATCTATTCAGGATAGAAACAAAAAGTCTTCAAGATAGAAAAAAAGCTGAATAATCCAAACTGAAAGCTTTTAAATATATTTGCTCAACAAATATTTATTAAGCACCCATTATATGTCAAGTACTCCTCAGATTTGAGATATAGAATCAATGAGGCTAGTAACTAAGGTCAGATATTGGTGTGTAGATCAACACTATGTGTAAATAGATGATAGGGTTTCTTGTCCTCCTGGAGCTTACATTCTGGTAGAGAAGAGACAATTCCAAATCATGAATGCAAATGCAAGTAAACAGGGCTCTCTGTTGGAATTGCTCCACACAGTGCTTGAGGGACGTGGGATAAAGACAGAAGAAGTGATGCTATAGGACTTAAGAAAACGCAGATTGAAATTCTGCTTTCATATTGACATTCTTACCAGGCATCTCTTCATCTGGAATGACTGGACCTTCACAGCCTGGATGGCTTCATCCAAGAGCTTTTCCTGCTCATCCTGAGGTGACTGCTGTGTTGTAGGCTGAAAAATAAAAAAATATTTCCATTAATGTCCCATTAGCACTCTCCTCTAAAAAATCTGTTATTTCTGGGGTGCCTGGGTGGCTCAGTGGGTTAAGTGTCTGACACTTGATTTCCACTCAGGTCATGATCTTGCAGTTCATGGGATCCAGCCCCACATGGGTGGAGCCTGCATAGGATTCATATTCATTCTCTCTCTCTCCCCCCCCCCCCACCCGCCCTCCCGTCCTCCTCCCCCCCCCACACCCATGTGCTTGCGCACTTCTCTCCCTCTCTCTAAATAAACTTTTAAAAATAAATAAAATTAAAATAAAAAAATAAAAATCTGTTATTTCCATAGCTCTAGCCATAGCCCTTTTCCAAAGCTTTCATATAAGCTCATTCCAGTTCTAGATCTCAAGCCCATTTATCTATTTTTGACAACTATTGAACCCAGTCATCTAAGTTAACAGCAAAATAATGCCAAAGGGGAACAGTAATGTATACAGAATTTCTTCTTTCTCAGAAACTGATTCAACATACTTGTTAGCAGGTTGGCCTCAAAAAACATGTGGTGTTAGTTTAAATCCAACCCGAACACAGCCATCCAATCAATCTAGTCTTTGTGATAGGTATAGTGTAACCCAAATCTCTAAAAGCCTCTTTTTTTCTCCATACTACTTTTCATCTGCATCTTAGTCTATTCTTAGATCAAGAAGCCAGTTTATGGAACACTGACCTTTTCAGGCAATATAGAACAAGGAATTAAAAAGCTTAGAAATAAAATAACTGAAACTAATATTAGTGACTGATGTAGAAGACCATAGGAGTACTCTCAAGTACCTACCTTAGCATTTCAAATAGAAAAATCTATAGTTATAATGGACAAAATATTATGTACTCTTCAGTTTGTTACCAGCAAAACCTTATTTGCAAAATTAATTAGATTTACCTGTCAAGCAGAATTAACTACACCCTCCTTTATGCTGTGTAAACGTGTTTACACCTCTACACTCTATAAATGCACTGTACTGCAATTATAAATGATGGTCATTTTTATATTAGGTTATGTGATATTCACAAATGTTCACTGTAGGAAAGAATGAGTTGGTTTTAGAATGTTCAGGTTACGTGTTTAATTAAAAAAATGACTAAAGAATCAATAGATGAATAGTTAAGTTCTGGTATACACATATACATAAACACGTAAACTGGAATATTATTCAGTCATGAAAAGGAACAAAGTAGTGATATATGTGACACGAATGAAACTAAAAAACATCTTGCTAAGTGAAAGAAGCCAGACAAAAAAGAGACCACATATTGTATGAGTCCATTCATATAAAATATCCAGAATAGGCAAATCATCCATAGAAACGGAAAGTAGAGGGGCGCCTGGGAGGCTCAGTTGGTTAAGCTTCCAACTTTGGCTCAGGTCATTATCTCATGGTTCGTGAGTTCAAGCCCTGCGTAGGGCTCCCTGCACCACTTCCGAGCCTCTGTCTGCCTCCCTCTGTCCCTCTCCCACTCAGGCGCACACACATGTGCATCTGTGCTCACTGGTAAAAAATAAACATTAAAAAAAAAAAAGTACACTGGTGGTTACCAGAAGAGAGACTCAGGGAATAACTGCTTAATGAGTATAGGGTTTCCTTTGGGAGTGATAAAAATGTTTTGGAACTGGACAGAAATAGTTGCACAATACTTCAAATGTACTAAATGTCACTAACTTGTTCACTTTAAAATGGCTAATCTTATGTTATATAAATTTCATCTTAATAAAAAAAAATAACCAAAGATAAAATCCCTCTTACACAATAAGATGGAAAGGAAGGCAGCAAAGACTTACACATAAACGTGAAAGTTTAATCTGGTTTGTTCCAATATCTGACAATCAAAACAACAATGAATTTGAGAGTAACAAAAACCACATAAAACCCATTTCTGAATTATAATCACTTATAAAAGTGGAAAGTTTTCTCTTGGTCTAATTTTGTAAAGGGGGGAAAGCTAATAACAAGAAATGCTAAGTGTCTCTATCTTTTTCCCATGGCAAACTCTAGTAACCTGTGCTTCCCTATGACCACACTTCTTCACAAGCATACACAAATTTCAAAGAAAAAGTTATGTCTTTTAAACTAAACTTAAAGGGAACATTAGTTTACACAGCAGAACTATTAGTGTTAAATGTTGGTCTCAGAGGCAAAGACAACACCAGCATCTGAGGATTCTGACTTAATGAAATTCGCTATTCATCCTGGGCTAGTCCTCTGAGAACTTCAGTGACATCAAACTATAGTTTGGATTTTTTTTTTTGGCTCTTTATCTCTAGATGGAATAGATTTAACAATTATTAGAATCAACAGATTTCATTACATTCAGATGATCAACTTAGAGATAAATATTTATACATCAAGAAATTTTTATAATTATTTTTTATTGTGGTAAAATACTTACAAAATTTGCCATGTTAACCATTTTTAAGTGTACAGTTCAGTGGCATTAAGTACATTCACACTGTTGCACAGTCATCACCAACCATCCATCTCCAACAGCCTTTTATCTTTCCCAAGGGAAACTCTCTACCCATAAAATTATCCCCCATTCTCCACTCCATGCCAGGAAACCACCATTTTACTTTCTCTTGAGTCTGACTTCTCTAGGTACCTCATATAAGTAGAATCATACACTTTTGTATCTGGCCATTTCAACTTAGCATGTTTTCAAGGTTCAACCATGTTGTAGCATGTGTCAGAATTTCCTTTCCTTTCAAGGCTGAATAATATTCCATCATATGTATATACCACATTTTGTTTATTCATCTATTGATGGGACACTTGGGTTGCTTCCACCTTTTGGCTATTCTGTATAAAATTACTTTAATATAGCAAATATAACTGGTTACAAAGAGACTACAATTGTAGAAATATTTGTATAGAACTAAATAGATTCAGTGATTTATAAATAAAACTTTAGCAAAATTCTTCTATTTTGTATCAACTGGGTTTAAAATAGAAACATAAATACAAAATGTAGAAAATTACACTCTTATTACAAAGTAGGCTACAAATGAAAAACTAAAGCTATAATAAAGAAATGTATTTTTAGATATTACCCCCAGGACAATGTAGTTATTATACAAATATAGCCATAATATGGCTATTCTAAGGGAGTGTCTTGATGCCCTCCCTGGGAAGTGTCACATACAGCAAGAACAGTAAGAACTGTTACGAACATGCTCTCATTAAACATGAGCCAGGTAATCAATGTCTCCTCACTTATAGAAGTGGTTCCTCATTTACAAATGACTCTATACTTAGCAGTTACATGGGTCAGAGAAAAATGGAAACACTAAAGAATCAAGATCAAATTAACATTTGTGACTAGGCTCACTTTAGCTTGAGACCCAGGCCAAACAGTCCTCCTAAGTCTATACAATTACACGGTTCAGAGAAAGGCAGAGAAAGTGATCCATTATGAACGGATCACTTATAAAATTACTCTCCATTCAAACAATGTGCATTCATTTCCTCTTCTATCAAACAGGAACAGTAAGAGTACTTATACTATTATGAGGAATAAATGAAATGACACAGAGCTCAGAACATGCCTAGCACTTAGTAATAAGCACTTTTTAAGTGTTATTATTATTATACCCCCATCAGATACAAGCAATTATCTCCACCCATCCTAGCCACTTATTTACTGGTCCATTTTTTCACTGATATGCTGTAGATGTAATCCTAACACAATGCAAATCAACTGTAAAGTGAAAATAACCACTCTCACAAAGATACAGAATTTCATCATATTTAGTGAAAGCACTATTTTATTTTTCTCAAAATCAGAAATTTTGTATTTTCTTTTGTTTTCCTTTGCTTTCTTTCCTTCCCTTCCCTTTCTTTTCCTTTCACAACATTACAACTGAAGTACAGAGCATTAAGGATGATGAGGGCTTGGGAACTTCAAAATACAATTTGAACACTAAACTGGCTCCAACTTCATTTACCAATAAATTTCTCCAGGAATTCTATGTTGGTACACACCATGAGCATTCACTTCTCTCAGCTTCACCTATTGGCAATGCTCTTTCTCCTCCACCTGGAGAATTTCTGCTTACCTTACTCACTGTCTCAGTTCACATGTCACTTTCTATAGTCTTTTTCAGGCTCCTGAAGCAGAACTCTCTCCCTCTACGACCCCACAACACTGAGTTGACAGTGCTAATAAAGACTGTAAAGACTATATTACATTAAGTTCCATAAGCATATCTTCCCTGTTAGACACTCTTAAGCTCTTGGACAGTAAGGACCATGTTTGTTTCCAGTGCCTAGCACTGACATTAGAAGGCATACAATATGCTTGAATTGAATTGTATCCCAGAATTTTAGGACGGGGAAGAGCCAAAGAAGCCAACAGTTGTTTTCAGTGCGACTCAAAGAAGAATGAATGACTCGCCCAATTCATAGAAACACTGACTGTGACAAGACTAACAGCCAAGTTTCCTTTCCCAAAAATGTCCATGAGGACAGGACCGTGTGTCCAGCTCACTGCTTCAAACTGGTTCACCCAGTACAGAACTGAGGTGTACAGCAGATCCTTAATTAAGTGCTTTCCATTACAAAACACTGTACATATCAATCCATAAATGTTGAGAAACTGACACATCCTCGCTAAATTTTTACATCGTCCTTACATCAGTTCTCTATTGTAAAAATTTTGAGAAATAAACAAAATCATCTTGTACGGCAATATATTATATGAAAGTAGTATGTCAAACATTTAATCCTGCTTTCTGGCATTAACACATTTAAAGTGAAGTCTGTTTCCAGGCTTAGAGGTTTATAAAAGCCTGTCTACATGAACTGAATAATGAGATCATTAAAATTACATAGAATACACCAACACCCCCAAAACAGGGTTTATACACTGCAGATTATGTCAAAAGCTAATAAAATGCAAGTGACAACTTGCCTTTGTGGAAACTAGGCACATGGATTTACATTTTGAGGAAGTTCAAGTTTACAGGCCAACAGCCACATCACGATTTGCTGCCACCACGAAGAGGAGCTAACAAGAATGAATGCCTACTTCCAGCAAATAAAATACTTAGATTTCATCAATGAGAAGACATGTAATATAGCCAAGGTACCGGATAAACAAACATTAAAGGAAACAAGAAGTCTCCTTTCTGTCCTACTTAATGGATATCAGATAGCAAGAGTCCTTCCAGGAAATTCACGTGAGTCCCTAGAAATCGCTGACAAACACAGCAGTGGAAGGGGGCTATGAGGCCGAAAAAGGCCAAGACACCACTTGGCCCCTCCGGTAGGTATTTCTTGTACAAGAAAAGGGTGTGGGGACAACAGAGCACTACCAGGCACAAAGGTGGAAACGCACGCCAGCGACAGAGCAATCTCTGGGCGGATCCCTACGCCACCTCGGAGTCTCGGGCCCACTGCACGCCCCCGACTCAGCCTGACGCTTAGACCCGGTATTCCCCTCAAGGCGCGGCGGTGGCCGACTCCACTCAAGAGGTGGCAGCAGGCCTTCATGGACCTCAGAGCCTACAGGCCGAGACACCCCCTCGAAAAGGCTACCCCATTCCAGAGCAACCGTCGCGACCAGGAGCCGCCGCCCACCCCGATCTCGGATCTGCCCGCCTGCGGCCTTCCCCGGCCTGTCCTCATCCCGCAGGCCAAGCCGGGCTGGTCTTAGCCCCGATCAGGCTGCAGAGCCCCAACTCCGCCCGCAAAGCTCCAGGGAGGTGGGAGAACGCAGAGGTTGAAAGAAGGGTCCGCCCGGGGCCCGCCGCCCCTCAACACTTACCATGGCGACTCCCCAAAGCCTGCAGCAAGCAGCACCCACCCCGCGCGAAGCCTCCTGCGGTCAGGTGACGCTGCGGCCTCTCCAAACCCCGCCCTCCTTAGCCCCGCCCCCGGACCCTGCAGGCGGCTCCTCGATTGGCCCGCTTCTAGGAACTCAAGTCTCGCGTGTTTATTGGCTCCTGCCACTTATCCAGGGACTGACGGACCTGGGTTCCAGCCTGTCCCTCCACAGTGTGTGAGAGAGGGCGGGGAGGTGCACTGTAGCGGGGAATCTCTCGGCGGCTCCTGCCGCCGAGACAGCAGGAAGTAAAGGTGTCGTTTGAGTAGTTTGTCAAGACGGAAGGAATGGAAGAGGTGGGAGCTGCCGGTCCAAGTTCACCTGTCCAGGGTCGTGCAGTCACGTTGCGCATGCGCAAAAGGAAGACTAGGCTTGATTTGTGGAACGGTCTCAACTTCTTGTCCCAGCCAATCCGATGCAGTTAGAGGGGTGGGGCCTGGCCGTCACTGGCTGGCGCGGCGTTTGCGCGCGGGTTTCATCGTGTAGCAGCTGTTCGCGAGATTAGTTCGCGCCATGGAATCGGGGCTGATCCGGCGTTTAGCACCGCGCTTGGGTATCGCCGAGCCAGATGTGCTAAGGTGGGTTTGGCGGTGCACGCCTCAGCGGGCCTTAGACTTCCCTCAGGCGAGGTCCGAGTCATTCCCGCGCGTCAGGCAGTGCTGGAGTGAGGGGGGAACGCCGGAAGTGGGTGGGATTAGGCCCTGTCTCAGGAAAAACTTGCCAGCAGAGTGGGCTTTTATGAGCCGGCGAGAAGAGACAATTGCAGATGTCTTTAGGAACAGCTGTCTCGGTGGGAAGGGAAAAGTCGGAGAACTTAGGTCGTTCCACAGATGCTTATTGAGGGTCTCTTTACAGTGGTGAGCCACACAGACCTCCATTGAGGTTACTGTCTATGACAACTAGGGAGAAAACTAAACTGGGTGATGTGCCGGAAGCGGGGGAGGGAGGAGCACAGAGCGCGCCCTGGCGTTTGCTTTTCATTAAAAAAACAAATCCTAGAAAGGCCTTGGAGGGGCTGCCACTTTTGCTGAGACTAGATTGATAGAAGATGCCAGCTATCGGAAGATGTGGGAAGAGCGGCACAAAAAATCACTTTGCATAATCCAGGGTTAGAAATAAAGCTGTTGTGGCTGAAGCGTGGAGAGCAAGACAAGGCCCGATGCTTTGACGCTCAATTGAGGGAGAGAAAGGAAAGCACTTCTTAAGAGTTGAAGTAAGACCTCTTGAATTCAGTAATCGTTTAGAACAGCCATTCTCAAAGTGTGGTTCCTGGACCAGCAACATCAGTATCATCTTGGCACTCCTTAGAAATGCAAATTCTCGGGTCCCATTTCAGGCCTACTGATCAGAAACCCCGAGGATGGGACCCAGCAATCTGTTTTCACAAGCTCAAGGTGATTGTCTTTGTCTTGTACATTAAAATTTGAGAATCACTGGGGCGCCTGGGTGGCGCAGTCGGTTAAGCGTCCGACTTCAGCCAGGTCACGATCTCGCGGTCCGTGAGTTCGAGCCCCACGTCGGGCTCTGGGCTGATGGCTCAGAGCCTGGAGCCTGTTTCCGATTCTGTGTCTCCCTCTCTCTCTGCCCCTCCCCCGTTCATGCTCTGTCTCTCTCTGTCCCAAAAATAAATAAACGTTGAAAAAAAAAAATTTGAGAATCACTGATTTAGAGGAAGGGGTAAAAAGAAGGAACCCTGGTATAACTGCCAGCCTCTGCAATAGTTCATGTTTGTCCCAGTAATGGAAGGATGAAAGAAGTTGGGGTTTTTTGTATGTCTGTTTGTTTGTTTGTTTTTAAGAAATTGAAGAACTTACTTTTGCTTAGAAGTACTTAAGCACAGTGGTGTCTGAGGTCAGGGCTGATTCTGTCTTACAGAACCTTGTCTCCCACCCCCACATAAACTTGCACAGGAGTTAGGCCCAGAACGAAGTCCACCAGGCTGTATTTATTGTTTACCAAAGTGTTGGGCAAACTTCTGGAAAAGAGTCTTAGTGAGCATGTTGCCTTTATAACCAGGAAAGCAGAGGAGTACTTGCGACTGTCCCAGGTGAACTGTAATGGCCTGTCTGCACATACCACAGAAACCAGCAATGCAGTCATGTGCCTGGATCTTGCAGCTTCCTGTATGAAGTGCCCCTTGGACAGGGTAAGTAGGTCCCACTGAATGTCTAAATAATCCTCTGCAACACTGAAACTTAATCATGTTTTAATTTCTGATTGGAAAGAGTAGACTCTAACTAAACTCTTGTTTTTTAGAATTTTCCTGGCTATTAGATAAGATTATTCTAGATAAACTTCAAGACCATTTTTGTCAAGTTGAAGAAAATTCCCTTTACTCTTTACCATCTAGTTTCCTTGGCTGCCTCTTTCTTTACTCAAGACCATCTTTCATGCAGCTGCTAGCATCCTCCTAAAGCGCATGCTTTAAAACCCATGTGTATTTTTCTTCCAGTATCACAGTGGTTGAGAGCACAAGCTAGGAGTCAGGAAGAGTTAGATGTTGAGACCAAATCTCAGTACCACCAGTTACTAGCTCTGTGAGCTTGCAGTTTCCTCATTCATGAAGTGGGGATAAGAATATCCATTTCGCTGGATTATTGTGAGGATTAAACCATATACTGTATGTAACACACTTAACACAGTATATATCACATAATGATATACTCATCAAATGGTGACATTGGCTCCCCATTACTGTCAAACTCGCCAGCCTGTCTTAAATACTAACCTCAAGCTACACTATTTACTTAACAGACTATGCACTTTAATGACTTACATCTTTGTAAAGCAACAACCTTTTTTTTTTTTTTTTTAACATGCATTTCTTTTCTGGCAAGGTCTTCCATGACCCTGCCTTGCTGTTACATCCTTCATGAAACTTTCCTTGACTTTCCCAGGTGTAGTTGGTTTCCCTCAGTTGTTGATCCTCCTGTTTCCCAGTTAGTCTCTCTCTCCCTCCTCTACACAATCATCCTTCCCACCCCCACTCCCACTACTTCCCTCCATCCTTTTCCCACTAAATTGCACATTGTGACTTTTGTTGAAAAACGGGTGTCTCCTTTGTTTTTTTATTCACAGCATGGCTGTAGTAACACTATGTTGTTTTTAAAAATTACCTGTGCTTATGCATGACTGTCTTTCTAAAGTGTGAGCTCCTTGAAAGCAGTACTCAATTCTGCCTGACATGATTACTGACTTTTGACTAAATGAAGCTAAATGTTTAGATAGAGTCAGTTGTCACAGAATTAATTAATTTTGAAAAGGTGATCTACTAAACAAACGTTTAAGGGCACCAATATAGAATGATTATGATTATAATTTTTATGATTCATGCATTTTTTTCTTTTAAAGGTTTATTTAATTAAACTTTCTGGTTTGAACAAGAAGATGTATCAGAGCCGTCTTAAATCTTTTGAGTGTTTACTGGGCCTGAATTCAAATATTGGAATAAGAGACCTAGCTGTACAATTTAGCTGTACAGAAGCAGTGAACATGGCTTCAAAGATATTGCAAAGGTAAGAAGCATAAAGAGTCTTAACTGAAAATTTATACTGATACAAAAGGCAGAATTATCTAATGTCCTATTTTCAGTCTTAAAAAGTAACTAATATGGTAAGGTGACATGATGTAGAGCTCATGCATTTAAATGGCTTAGTAAGTTCTCATATGCATTTTCAGTCCCTTTGAAATAGTATTTTTTAACAAATAATTCTGCAAACACTGCTTTCCCTTAGCTATGAGTCCAGTCTTCCACAAACACAGCAGTTGGATCTCGACTTATCCAGGCCACTTTTCACCACTGCTGCACTACTTTCAGCATGCAAGTAAGTGTGCCTTTTAATATTGAGAAAAGTCCACAGTTCACAAAGAGATTTCTCACTCCCAAAGAAGACTTCTAATTCAGTTTATTTCAACACAGAGCATATTTTCCCATATAAATAATATTAGGAATAGTGGCCAAGTGACCAGATTCTGTTTAGCCTACAATATATCTGACAATTTGGATCACTATTGCCAGTAGTCTGCTTGCCAAGGGTCCATGTTTTATTTATTTTCTTTTTCTTTTTTTAAGGGTTTTTTTTTTTTTAAGTTTTTTATTTTCTTTTGTAATCTGTACACCTGACGTGGGGCTGAAACTCACAACCCCAAGATCAGAGTCATATGTTCTTCTGACTTAGCCAGCCAGGCACCCCCAGGGTCTACCTTTAAGAGTAATGAAATCTGTCATTAAAACTGGTTTATGATTATTCCAGTCCTATCTTTTTTAAGTACCAATTGCAGCTGTTTTTCAAATAATTTAGAAAACACCAGTGATGAATTTTTACATCTGAATTTTAAAATTTGGGGTTATTTTTGTGCATACTGAAATGGTACCTTGGAAATACTCCTGTTATCTTTGTCTAAAGTTGTCTTATTTTATCTTGCTGGGAAACTCCTTATAAAACAAAATATAGTTGTTCTGTAAAGACGGTTTCTTATTACCCAGCCTCTAATTTGGTTGTTTAGTTCTATTAGCTACACACCTAGAAGGATTAATTGGCATTCATAGAAAATGTCCTTTTATTTCAACAAAGATATGTGTATGTGGAGAAAGAGTATGGTGGCTGTTACAAAAAACAATATTAACAACTAACCCTACTTTTGAAACCAAATGACACTGAGCAAACAAAGGTTTGACTAGATTTATCCTAAACAAGAAGTCTCTTGTATATTTCATTAGTAGTTGTTGTGGACTGGTAATTAGGAAGGTGATTGGTAATTGGGGAGGTGAAAGTGATTTATCTTCCTATAGTATAAACATAAGTATCGTGGGTTAAAGTGAGTTGAACACTTAAAAATGCTATGATTGTCATTCAGCAAATTAGTAACATCTGAGATTCACTGAGAGTTCTTCAAGGCATGAAGCACTATACAGATGTCTTCTGTGTGCCCCCTTTTTTTAAATTTTTTTTATTTTTGAGAGAGAGGGGGGGAGGGGCAGAGAGAAACTGTGACAGAATCCGAAGAAGGTTCCAGGCTCTGACCTGTCAGCACAGAGCCTGATGCAGGGCTTGAACCCATGAGCTGTGAGATCATGACCTGAGCCAAAGTCGTATGCCCAACCAACTGAGCCACCCAGGTGCCCCTGTGTGCCCCTTTTGTTACATAACAGATCCCATTGTATTTTAACTGTCAGTCCAACAAACAACTAAATAAGTAGTTTTAAAAGGCAAATTTACATGATTATAGCTAATAATGTATGTTTGGAATAAAAGGAAAACTAAACATAAAGCATGAGTGGAAAGGAAATAAGTTGATAATATGGTTGGCCAGAGATAGCTATACTGGTCTTAAAAATAGTAATTTATTAAACTCTTTTATAGGGTGTTAAAGCTAAAGGTGGATAAAAATAAAATGGTAGCCACATCTGGTGTGAAAAAAGCCATATTTGATCGACTGTGTAAACAATTAGAGAAGATTGGGCGGCAGGCTGACAGTGAGTATTCATTCTATATTTCAAGAATGTGTTATTTGAAAATGTAAACTTACTGGTAAAAGCCTAATATTTTCAAACTTGCAAAATGGCTGCTTTCTGAATTTTGTATTTAATGTGGACCAGGTAAGTTTTTAGTGAGAAATTATTTGGTTTTTCAAATAAAGTAGCATAATGACCTTTAAAACACCTGTGATTATATGACTCCATGCCTGAAAAATAGATTTTCTGTTAACATGCTCCAATGTTAAATGCTAGCCTCCATATACATAAGCTAGAATAGAAGATTCTCAAGTCTGACAAGAGAAACTAAAGAAAAGAGAAGGGCAAGATCATTTGCCTTCTCCTTATCCCAGTATTTGGTCAAAGTATCTAATTTTTATTTGTAATCCAAAATGTGCCCAACTAGTAAAATTAAGAATAGGAGAAAATTTAGTTAGTAGGTAACACGTTTTTTCCCTTAAAGGAGAAGCTGGAGATTCAGCTACTCCACCACAGAAGAAAAAGAAGACAATGGTTGAACCTCCAGCAAAAGGTAAGTTGTATTAACATTGGACAAGCTTTGAAATTAGTGCAGTGGGATTAGTGTACAGTGAGTTTAATGCAGTGAATAGTCCTGTGCTGCTTTAGCTGCTTGCCTGATAAGAGTCAGGTTTTAAATAAATTCTAACAATCATTTATTTGATAAGACCACTTTTCCAAGTAGTCATTTAAAGAAGTTAATAGAAATATT
Organism: Lynx canadensis; assembly: GCF_007474595.2. Lineage (NCBI taxonomy): Eukaryota > Metazoa > Chordata > Mammalia > Carnivora > Felidae > Lynx > Lynx canadensis. Next base: position 36,923,058 of record NC_044317.1, on the reverse strand, counting down.
ATGCAAGAACCTATCTGAAGCCAAACGGCTTAGGTTCACATCCTGCTTTAATACCCACTGACTCTAGAACTTTAGGAAAGTCACTTATTTCTGTAAGCCTGAATTTTCTAATCTTTTGCGGTTAATATTAGCACCCACTTCATAGAATTATGGTGAGGGTTGAATGAGATAATGCCATTGAAGTTCTTGGTTCAATGTCTTGAAGCACAAGATAGGTGCTTGATAAATGTTAACTATTTTAAGGATGTTGTGAGGTGCATGGAGTAAAAGAGCAAAAAACTAATGTGTTAGCTACTGTTTCCAGTTTTCAGCATTATATTCCATATTTTTTAATTAATAAGATATTTGAAACAAGGTTACTTTTTTTTTACTTGTAAGAATTTTGAAACACTTTTGAAAATTTTCTTCATAGAAACAGAGAAGGTAGTAGACAGACCACATAAACTGCAGAAAGATGAAGATCTGACACAGGATTATGAAGAATGGAAAAGGAAAATTCTGGAAAATGCTGCCAAAGCACAAAAGGTTATAGCAGAGTGATTTCAGCTTCCAGACTGCCATTGGCTGCAAACTAATAGTACATCTGCCACCTCAATGAAGATGTGAGGGCTTTGGAATTTTATTTGAACTCTTATAACAAGGATCCGAAGACTATTGCCTTAAAAGCAAAGAAGTCAGTGCTGGGGCTGAGTTCTTGGAAGCAAACTGGCCGGTGACATGGGCGACAAATTAATTAGGTCAGGCACAGTGCCTGGTTGGCATGGCTTTGGCTCCCCACAGGTCTGCATTCCTACAAAATGGAATTGGAGCCATTTTGCTCTTTTGTTTTAAGCAAAAGACATTCTCCTGTCCTATCAATATAAAATTCAGGTCTGAATGGAGTACTATGGATTTTACTTAGGTTTTTGTGTAAATTTCTTGTTTGACTAAATCAGTATATGGTACAGCCTGAGTTAATAAATATTTGTTTTTATATGCATTCAGGTTGCCCTTGTCATCAGTTTGGGGGAGTCATTGCTATGCTAAAAACTGTCTACTCTAGAAGAAAAAGGCCATATGCTGAACCATAATAATGCTCACTAGACAACAAACTCTTGAATCAGACTCCCTGAGTTTACAGCCACTTAACTACCTATGGAACCTTGAGAAAATTAATTAACTTCTTCATGCCTCATCCTATAAGTAGGACTAAAAATGGTGTCTACTTCATAGAATAATTTGGAGGTGTATCTGAGCTGATACATATAAAACATTTAGCACAGTACCTGGTATAAGTAAGTATTTAGCAAATGTTAGAATATAGAGAGAACTTCACATATAAAGGTCTCATGTAATGAATTACACATTAACAGCATATTAAAAAGTCAGATGGACTGAGGGCTATTTTCTTTCACACCCACATAGTGAAGAATGTAACCTTACTAAAAATACTCCTTATTTTATAACTATAAGAAAGGACCTTTATGGAAGATACATTGCTAGGAGCTCAGAGGCATTGTGCCAGGTATGATTTCAATTAAATCAAGTATAGCCATGAAGAATATCCAAATTTTAAAATCTATTCAGAATAGTATCAATAGGGGTTGTATTTTATTTGCTATAAGTAAGATGTAATACCTGCTGTATAGACCTGGAGTGCTAAAAGAGGGATTTCTTGGGATGCCTGGGTGGCTCAGTCAGTTAAATGTCTGACTGACTCTTGGTTTCAGCTCAGGTCATGATCTCCTGGTTCATAAGATTGAGCCCAGCCTCCAGCTCTGCGCTAACAGTGCGGAGCCTGCTTGGGATTCTCTGTCTCTCCCTCTGCTCCTTCCCAACTAGCATGCACGTGCTCTCTCCTTTCTGTCTGTGTGTCTGTCTGTCTGTCTCTCTCTCTCTCTCTCTGTCAAAATAAATACATAAACATTAAAGAAGAAAAAAAAAGCAGACTAACATTTAAAAGAGTAATTTCTTCCCCTGCCCTTTTTAATTCCAGATCCTTCCAAGATCTGGAAATCTAAAAGAAAAGCCACGGTCAAATGATCCTAACTCAGGCATAATGTCTAGCAAGCCCTGTGATAGAGGGAAATGAACATGAGCCTTTGGAAGCACATACATTGGTATTTAAATTGTGACTCTGCCACTTCCACCGTAAGGAAATTTCAGAACCTCAAAAGAGCTTCAGTTTCCTCATTTATAAAGTAGAGATATTCTCTGCCTTGTGAGAACTGAAGGTAATATTTCTATAAAGTGCATAGTACTTAGAAGGCATTCCTTAAATAGTAGCTCATTGCTTTCATCTAAAATGAATAAGTTAGTCTTTTCCTAGTTTATTTTAAGAAAGTATATAATTTGTTTTTATTTGATGCCAAGGTTTAGATTTCTGGCTTTGAGTGAAAAGCAGTCTATTCATCACCAAGTAAAATTAAGCATATTCACTTTTTTTTTTAATTGTAAAATGTACCTAGCATAAAACATAGCTTCTTAATCATTTTTTAAATACATAGTTCAGTAGTGTTACATTCACACTGTTAGCAACCAATCTCCAGAGCTCTTTTCATCTTGTGTAGCTGATTACACCCATTAAGCAACTTATTCGTCCCTCTCCTAATTGCCTCCCTGGCAATTACCATATGTTTATATCTGAATTTGGCTACTCTAGGTCGGTACAAGAGTGTCTTTTTGTGAGTGGCTTATTTCACTTAAAATTATGTCCTTGAGGTTCATTCTCATGGCATGTGTCAGAATTTCTTTCCATTTTAAGGTATTATAGTAGTCCATGGTATAGATATACCACATTTTGTTGATCCAATCATCTATAAATGGACACTTGGGTTGCTTCCACCTTTTGGCTGTTGTATATAATGCTGCTATGAACATGGGGGTACACTATCTCTTTGAGACCCTGCTTTCAGTTCTTTTTGGATATATACACAGAAATGGGATTGCTAGATCATGTGAATGCTATTTTTAAATTTTTGAGGAACTGTTTAGTAGCTGCACTGTATGATGTTCCCACCAACAGTACACAAGGGTTCAATTACTCTACATCCTTGCCAACACTTTTTTTTTTTCACTTTTTAAAAATTTAAATCCAAGTTAGTTAATATATAGTGTAATAATGATTTCAGGAATAAATTTAGTGATTCATCACTTACATGTAACACCCAGTGCTCATGCCAACAAGTGTCCTTAATGCCCCTCTCCCATTTAGCCCATTCCCCCACCTAACAACCAGCTAGCGACCCTCAATTTTTGTTCATTGTATTTAATAGTCTTTTATGGTTTGTCTCCCTCTCTGATTTTATATTATTTTTACTTCCCTTATATTCATCTTATGTTGTTTCTTAAATTCCATATGTAAGGGAAATGTATTTGTTTTTCTCTGATTGACTTATTTCGCTTAGCATAATACAGTCTAGTTCCATCCATGTTGTTGCAAATGGCAATATTTCATTCTTTTTGATTACTGAGTAATATTCCATTACATATAAATACCACATCTTTATCCATTCATCAGTTGATGGACAGTTGAGCTCTTTCCATCCTTTGGCTATTGTCAATAGTGCTGCTATAAACATTGGGGTGCATGTGCCCCTTCAAAACAGCACTCCTGTATCCTTTGGACAAGTACCTAACAGTACAATTGCTGGGTCATAGGGTAATTCTATTTTTAATTTTTTGAGGAATCTCTGTGCTGTTTTCCAGAGTGGCTGCACCAATTTGCATTCCCACTACCAGTGCAAAAGGATTCCTCTTTCTCCACATCCTGACCAACATCTGTTGTTGCCTGGGTTGTTAATTTTAGCCATTCTGACAGGCATGAGGTGGTATCTCATTGTGGTTTTGATTTGTATTTCCCTGATGATGAGTGATGTTGAGCATCTTTTCATGTGGTTATTAGCCATCTGGGTGTCTTCTTTGGAAAACTGTTCATGATTTTTGCCCATTTCTTCACTGGATTATTTGTTTTTTTGGGTGTTGAGTTTGTTAAGTTCTTTATAGATTTTGGATACTAATGCTTTATCTGATATGTCATTTGCAAATATCTTCTCCCATTCTGTCGGTTGCCTTTTAGTTTTGCTGATTGTTTCCTTTGCTGTGCAGGAGATTTTTATCTTGATGGGTCCCAATAGTTCATTTTTGCCTTTGTTTCCCTTGCCTCTAGAGACATATCAAGTAAGAAGTTGCTGCAGCCATGGTCAAAGAGGTTGTTGCCTGTTTTCTCTTCCAGGATTTTGATGGCTTCCTGTCTTACGTTTAGGTCTTTCATCCATGTTGAGTTTTTTTGTGTACGGTGTAAGAAGTGGTCCAGGTTCATCCTTCTGCATGTCCCTGTCCAGTTTTCCCAACACCATTTGCTGAAGACACCATCTTTTTTCCACTGGATTTTCTTTCCTGCCTTGTTAAAGATTGGTTGGCCATACGTTTGTGAGTCTATTTCTGGGTTCTCTATTCTGTTCCATTGATGTATGTGTCTGTTTTTTGTGCCAGTACCAAACTGTCTTGATTATAGCTTTGTAATACATCTGGAAGTCCAGAATTGTGACGCCTCCAGCTTTGGTTTTCTTTTTGAGGATTAGGCTCAATTCCTAGCTTTGGCTATTCACGGTCTTTTCTGGTTCCATACAAATTTTAGGATTGTTTATCCTAGCTCTGTAAAGAATGCTGGTGTTATTTTGATAGGTATTGCATTGAATACATAGATTGCTTTGGGTAGTACTGACATTTTAACAATATTTGTTCTTTTTTTTAATTAATTTTTTTTTTTTAATGTTCATTTTTGGAGAGAGGGAGAGTGAGAGTGGGGAGGGGCAGATAGAGAAGGAGACACAGAATCCAAAGCAGGCTCCAGGCTGAGCTATCAGCGCAGCCTGACACATGGCTCAGACCCACGAACTGTGAGATCATGACCTGAGCTGAAGTCGGACACTTTAACTGACTGAGACCACCCGAGCGCCCCAATATTTGTTCTTCCAACCCGTAAGCATGGAATGTTTTTCCTTTTTTTGTATGTGTCTTCAATTTCTTTCATAAGCTTTCTATAGTTTTCAGTATGTAGATTTTTCATCTCTTTGGTTAGATTTATTCCTAGGTATTTTATGGTTTTCGGTGCAATTGTAAATAGGATTCCTTGATTTCTCTTTCTACTACTTCATTATTGATGTATAAAAATGCAACTGATGTCGGTACATAGATTTTATATCCTGTGACTTTGCTGAATTCATAGATCAGTTCTAGCAGTTTTTTGGTGGAGTTTTTTGGGTTTTCCACATAGAGTGTAATGTCATCTGCAAAGTGAAAGTTTGACTTCCTTCTTGCCAATTTGCATACCTTTTATTTCTTTGTATTGTCTGATTGCTGAGTCCCAGACTTCCAATACTGTGTTGAACAGCAGTGGTGAGAGTGGACATCCTTGTGTTCCTGAACTTAGGGGGAAAGCTAAGTTTTCCCCATTAAGAATGATATTAGCAGTGGGTCTTTCATATATGGCCTTTATGATCTTGAGGTATGATCCTTCTGTCCCTACTTTCTTGAGGGTTTTAAGAAAGGATGCTGTATTTTGTCAGATGCTTTTTCTGTGTCTATTGAGAGGATTATGAGTTATTAATCCTATCTTTTATTAATTTGATTTATCATGTTGATCATTTTGCAGATATTGAACCAGCCATGCAGCCTAGGGATAAATCCCACTTGATTGTGGTGAATAGTTCTTTTAATGTATTGTTGGATCCAGTTGGCTAGTATCTTGCTGAGAATTTTTGCATCCATCTTCATTAGGGAAATTGGTCTGGAGGTCTTCTTTTCAGGGGGTATTTGTATGGTTTTGGGAATCAAGGCAATGCTGGTCTTGTAGAATAAGTTTGGAAGTTTTCCTACCATTTCTATTTTTTGGAACAACTTCAAAAGAATAGGTGTTAACTCTTCTTTAAATGTTAGTAGAATTCCCCTGGAGAGTCATCCAGCCCTGGACTCTTGTTTGTTGGGAGATTTTTGGTAACTGATTCAATTTCTTTACTGGTTATGGGTCTGTTCAAATTTTCTGTTTTTTCCTGTTTCAGTTTTGGTAGTTTATGTTTCTTGGAATTTATCCATTTCTTTCAGATTACCTAATTTGTTGACATGTAAATGCTCATAATATTCTCTTATTATTGTTTGTATTTCTGTTGTGTTGGTTGTGATCTCTCCCCTTTATTTGGGTCGTTTCCTTTTTCTTTGTGATCAGCCTGGCTAGGGATTTTATCAACTTTGTTAATTCTTTCAAAGAACCAGCTCCTGGTTTCGTTGATCTGTTCTGTTTGTTTGATTTCGATATCATTAATTTCTTCTCTAATCTTTATTATTTACCTGCTGGTTTTGGGCCTTATTTGCTATTCTTTTTTCCAGCTCTTTTAGGTGTAAGGTTAGGTGGTGTATATGAGACCTTTCTTCCTTCTTTAGGAAGGCCTGGTTGCTATATACTTCCCTCTTATGACAGCCTTTGCTGCATCCCAGAGGTTTTGGGCTGTCGTGTTTTCATTTTCATTGATTTCCATGTACTTTTTAAATTTCCTCTTTAATTTCTTTGTTAACCCATTCATTCTTTAGTAGGATGTTCTTTAGTGTCCAAGTATTTGTTACCTTTCCAAATTTTTTCTTGTGGTTGATTTCAAGTTTTGTAGCATTGTGGTCTGAAAATATGCAAGGTATCATCTCAACCTTTTTGTACTTGTTGAGGGCTGATTTGTGATCTCTTCTGGAGAATGTTACATGCGCACTCGTAAAGAATGTGTATTCTGCCTTTTGATGAAATGTTCTGAATATATCTGTTAAGTCCATCTGGTCCAGTGTGTCATTCAAAGCCATTGTTTCCTTGTTGATTTTCTGCTTACATGATCTGTCCATTGTTGTAAGTGTGGTGTTCAAATCCCCTACTATTATGGTATTATTATCAACAAGCTTTTTTATGTTTGTGGTTAATTGATTTATATATTTGGGTGCTGCCACATTGGGGGCATAAATATTTACAATTGTTAGATCCTTTTAGTAGATATACCCCTTAATTATGATATAATCCTTTCATCTCTTGTTACAGTATTTATTTATTTTTTTTTTTTTTTTTTTTAATTTTTTTTTCCAACGTTTATTTATTTTTGGGACAGAGAGAGACTGAGCATGAACGGGGGAGGGGCAGAGAGAGAGGGAGACACAGAATCGGAAACAGGCTCCAGGCTCTGAGCCATCAGCCCAGAGCCCGACGCGGGGCTCGAACTCACGGACCGCGAGATCGTGACCTGGCTGAAGTCGGACGCTTAACCGACTGCGCCACCCAGGCGCCCCCAGTCTTTATTTTTAAATGTAGTTCATCTATTATAAGTATGGCTACTCCAGCTACTTAGCATGATTGATTGTTCTCCATCCCCTTACTTCCAATCTGTGGGTGTCTTTAGGTCGAAAATGAGTCTTGTAAGCAGCATATAGATGGGTCTTCTTTTCTAATCCATTCTGATACCCTGAATCTTTAGATGGGAACATTTAGTCCATTGACATTTAGAGTGAGTACTGAAAGATATGAATTTAGTACAATTGTGTTGCCTATAGAGTTAGTATTTCTGGTGATGTCCTCTGGGCCTTTTTAGTCTTTGTTGCTTTTGGTCTTTTTTGTTTTCTCTTTTCTACACTCAAAACCCCCCCTTAAAATTTCTTGCAGGGCTGGTTTAGTGGTCATGAACTCCTTTAGTTTTTGTTTGGGAAACTCTTTATCTCTCTTTCTATTTTGAATGACAGCCTTGCTGGACAAAGAATTCTTGGCTGCTTATTTTCCCCATTCATCACATTGACTATATCCTTTGACTCCTTTCTGGCCTCCAAGTTTCTGTGGATATGTCTGCTGTGAACCTGATCTGTCTTACATAGGTTAAGAACTTTTTTCCCTTGCTGCTTTCATAAATCTTTTCTTGTCTGTGTATTTTGTGAATTTGACTATGATATGCCTTGGTGGTGGTCGGTTTTTGTTGAATCTAATGGGAATTCTCTGTACTTCTTGAATTTTGATGTCTGTGTCCTTCCCCAGATTAGGAAAGTTTTCCACTATAATTTGCTACCATAAATCTTCTGCCCCTCTTTCTCTCTCTTCATCTTCTGAGACTCCTATGATTCAGATGTTATTCCTTTTCAATATATCACTGAGTTCTGTAAGTCTTGTATCGTGATTTTTTTGCCTTTGTTTCTCTCCTTTTTCCTGCTTCATTATTCTCCATAATTTTATCTTCTGTATCACTGATTTACTGCTCTGTTTTGTCCATCCTTGCCATCGTGGCATCCATTTGATATTGCATCTCAGTTAAAGCATTTTTAACTTTGTCCTGATTAGATTTTATTTCTTTTATCTCTGCAGGAAGGGGTTCTGTGCTTTTTTCAACCCCACCTAGTATTCATATTATTATGGTTCTAAATTCTAGTTCAGACATATTGCTTATATCTGTGTTGATTAAGCCCCTGGCTGTCATTTCTTCCTGTTCTTTCTTTTGAAAGAACATTCAAAAGATTGTGCATTCCTTTGTTTTGTCATTTTGGAGGAAGAAAAAATAATAATAAAATTAAAAGTTAAAATTAAAAACAAAACACAAAATCAAATAATGAAAGCCAGACCATAGTTGTGTTTTGATCTGCTTGTTGTGAGAAGCTTGATAGGATAGAGAAAAAAGGGAAAGAAAAGAAAAGGTAAGAAAACTTTAATAATTATACATATATATATATTATTGTATAAAATAAAATGAAATAGAATAAACAATCTTTAAAAATTAAAAAGTAAATAATAATAATAATAATAATAAATTTTTCTCGTTCTGCTGAGTTCTGTGGCTCAAGTTATACAAATTGTTGTGTTAATCCTCAGATTAATTTCCCAGGTGTTCAAAATGGTTTGGTGCTGATCTAGCTGCGTTTCAGGGAAGAAACAAGCTCAGTGTCTCTGTGCTGCTCCATCATCTTAACTCTTTTGCCAACACTTATTTTCTGAACACTTGTTACTCTGTTGTTTTTGTTTTTGTTTTTCTATTCTAATGGGTATGAGGTGGTATCTCATTGTCCTTATTTGCATTTCTGTAATGATTAATGAGCATTTTTTTCATGTGCTACTGGCCATTTGTTTATCATCTATGAAACACATCTGTCCAAGTCTTTTGCCCATTTTTGAATCAGGTTATTTTTTGTTGCTGAGTTTTAGGAATTCTTTTCATAGTCTAGATATTAACCTCTTAGCAGATAAATGATTTGCAAATATTTCTTCCCACTTCTGAGATTGCCTTTTCACTGTTGATTCCATGAAAGTAAATAGAAGTTCTGTTGGTGACATTTTTCCCCTTTATGCCTTAAAGCAGATGATGGTAATTTATTTTGATTATCTGGAACATAGTTATTTCTTACTTGGTTATTTCCTTAATTAATTGGGGTGGGGAGGTGAGGATTGCCTTAAGGCAATATATCCAAATGCCCTCCTAGGGCACGAATTCTTTCTACAACGTGTTTCCCACACATTCACATTCCCAGTGATAGATGCTTACTACCTAGTGAGTCTCTTTCAGAACTGTTGTAAAGATTTTATGGAAGCTCAGTTCTTTTCTTTTTATTCTTTATTTTCTATTTTTTCTTTTCATATTTTCATTTAAATTCCAGTTAACATAGAGTACAATATTGGTTTCAGAAGTAGAATTCAGTGATTCATCACTTACATACAACACCCCAGTGCTCATCACAAGTACCCTCCTTAATATGCATCACCCATCTAGCCCCATTCCCCACCCTTTTCCCTCCATCAACCCTCAGTCTGTTCCCTATTGTCAAAGAGCCTCTTGTGATTTCTTTCCCTTTCTCTTTTTTTCTTTTTTTTACCCCCTCTTCATGTGTTTGTATGTTTTGTTTCTTAAATCCCACATATGAGTGAAATTGTATGGTGTTTGTCTTTTTCTGAATAACTTATTTCACTTAGCATAATCCACTCTAGCTCCAGCCATGCCATTGCAAATGGCAAAATTTCATTCTTTTTGATTGCTGAGTAATATTCCATTATGTATATAAACCACATCTTTCCCCCACCACACCTTTTTTTTTTTTTTTTTTTAATTTAAATTTTAGTTGGTTAACATACAAGTGCAATGTTGGTTTCAGGAATAGAATTCAGTGATTCATCACTTACATACAACACCTAGGGCTCATCACAACTTCCCTCCTTAGTACCCATCACCCTCCTAGGCCATCTCCTACCCATCAACCCATGTTTGTCATTAAGAGTTTCTTGGGATACCTGGGTGGCTCAGTCAGTTAAGCAGCTGACTTTGGCTCAGGTCATGATCTCACGGCTCGTGAGTTCAAGTCCCGCATCAGGCTCTGTGCTGTCAACACAAAGCCAGTTTCAGATCCTCTGTCACTGCCTCTCTCTGTCCCTCTCTGGCTTATGCTCATACTGTCTCAAAAATAAATATTTAAAAAAAATTTTTTTTAAGTTTCTTTTGGTTTGTTTCCCTCTATTCTCTTTTTACCCCCTTCCCATATGTTCATCTGTTTTCTTTATTAAATTCCACATATAAGTGAAATCATATGGTATGTCTTTCTCTGATTGACTTAATTTTGCTTAGCATAATACATCTTAGCTCCATTCACATTGCAAATGGCAAGATTTCATTCTTTTTGATGACTAATACTCCATTGTGTGTGTGTGGGGGGGGTATATACTACCTCTTCATCTCTTTTTTTTTTTTTTGTAATATTTATTTACTTTTGGGAGAGAAAGAGAACACAAGTGGGGGAGGAGCAGAGAGAGAGAGGGAGACACAGAATCTAAAGCAGGCTCCAGGCTCCAAACTCAGTACAAAGTCCAACACAGGGCCCAAACCCACGAACTGTGAGACCCTGACCTGAGTCAAAGTTGGATGCTTAACCAACTGAGCAACCCCAGCACCCCCATCACCTCTTCTTTATCCATGCATCAGTCTATGGACATTTGGGCTCTCTCCATAGTTTGGCCATTGTTGATAATATTGCTGTGAACATTGGGGAGCACGTACCCCTTCAAATCTGTATTTTTGTATCCTTTGGATAAATATCTCATAATGCAATTGCTGGGTTGTAGGGTAGTTCAATTTTTAACTTTTCGAGGAATGTTTAACTTTTTGAGGAACCTCCATACTGTTCTTAAGAGTGGCTGCACTAGTTTGCATTCCCACCAACAGCGCAAGAGGGTTCCCCTTTCTCTGAATCAACACCAACACCTGTTGTTTCTTGTGTTGCTAATTTTAGCCATTCTGAAAGGTGTGAGGGGGTATCTCATCATGGTTTTTATCTGTATTTCCTTGATGATGAGTGACATTAACCATCTTTTCATGTCTGTTAGCCATCTGGATGTCTTCTTTGGAAAACTATTTCTCTCTTCTGCTTATTTCTTAAATATTTGTAATATTTATTTTGATAACTCTTTATCAGATGTGTCATTTACAAATCTCTTCTGCCATTCCATAGGCTGCCTTATAGTTTTGTTGATTGATTCCTTTGCTGTGCAGAAGATTTTTACTTTGATGAAGTCCCAGTAGTTCATGTTTGTCTTTGTTTCCCTTGATTCTGGCGATGTGTCTAGTAAGAAGTTAGGGCTAAAGTTAAAGAGGTTGCTGTCTGTGTTCTCCTCTAAGATTTTGATGTCTCAAAATTTAGGTCTTATCACCCATTTTGAATTTATTTTTGTGTATGGTGTAAGAAAGAGGTCCAGTTTCGTTCTTCTGCATGTTGCTGTCCAGGTTTGCTAACACCATTTGTTAAAGAGACTGTCTTTTTTCCATTGGATATTCTTTCCTGCTTTGTTGAAGTTGAATTGATCATATAGTTGTGGGTCCATTTCTAGGTTTTTTATTCTATTCCATTGATCTATGTGTCTCTTTTTGTACAGTACCATACTGTCTTGATGACTACAGCTTTGTAGTATAACTTGAAGTCTGGAATCGTGATGCCTCTAGCTTTGCTTTTTCAGGATTACTTTGGCTATTTGGGGTCTTTTGTGGTTCCATACAAATTTTGGGTTTCTTCTAGCTCTGTGAAAAATGCTGGTGGTATTTTGATAGGGATTCCATTAAATATGTAGATTACTTGGGTAGTTAGATATTTTAACAATGTTTTTTCTTCCAGTCTATGAGCATGGGATGTTTTTCCACTTCTTTGTGTCTTCAATTTCTTTTTTTTTTCAATATATGAGGTTTATTGTCAAATTGGTTTCCATACAACACCCAGTGCTCATCCCAAAAGGTGCCCTCCTCAATACCCATCACCCACCCTCCCCTCCCTCCCACCCCCCATCAACCCTCAGTTTGTTCTCACTTTTTAAGAGTCTCTTATGCTTTGGCTCTCTCTCACTCTAACCTCCTTTGTTTTCTTTTTTTTTCCTTCCCCTACCCATGGGTTTCTGTTAAATTTCTCAGGATCCACATAAGAGTGAAACGATATGGTATCTGTCTTTCACTGTATGGTTTATTTCACTTAGCATAACACTCTCCAGTTCCATCCACGTTGCTACAAAGGGCCATATTTCATTCTTTCTCATTGCCATGTAGTACTCCATTGTGTATATAAACCACATTTTTTTTATCCATTCATCAGTGGATGGACATTTAGGCTCTTTCCATAATTTGGCTATTGTTGAGAGTGCTGCTATAAACATTGGGGTACAAGTGCCCCTGTGCATCAGTACTCCTGTATCCCTTGGGTAAATTCCTAGCAGTGCTATTGCTGGGTCATAGGGTAGGTCTATTTTTAATTTTTTGAGGAACCTCCACACTGTTTTCCAGAGTGACTGCACCAGTTTGCATTCCCACCAACAGTGCAAGAGGGTTCCTGTTTCTTCACATCCTCTCCAGCATCTATAGTCTCCTGATTTGTTCATTTTGGCCACTCTGACTGGCATGAGGTGATATCTGAGTGTGGTTTTGATTTGTATTTCCCTGGTGAGGAGCGACGTTGAACATCTTTTCATGTGCCTGTTGGCCATCCGGATGTCTTCTTTAGAGAAGTGTCTATTCATGTTTTCTGCCCATTTCTTCACTGGGTTAATTGTTTTTCGGGTGTGGAGTTTGATGAGCTCTTTACAGATTTTGGATACTAGCCCTTTGTCCGATATGTCATTTGCAAATATCTTTTCCCATTCTGTTGGTTGCCTTTTAGTTTTGTTGGTGGTTTCCTTTGCTGTGCAGAAGCTTTTTATCTTCATAAGGTCCCAGTAGTTCATTTTTGCTTTTAATTCCCTTGCCTTTGGGGATGTGTCGAGTAAGAGATTGCTACAGCTGAGGTCAGAGAGGCCTTTTCCTGCTTTCTCCCCTAGGGTTTTGATGGTTTCCTGTCTCACATTCAGGTCCTTTATCCATTTTGAGTTTATTTTTGTGAATGGTGTGAGAAAGTGGTCTAGTTTCAATCTTCTGCATGTTGCTGTCCAGTTCTCCCAGCACCATTTGTTAAAGAGACTGTCTTTTTTCCATTGGATATTCTTTCCTGCTTTGTCAAAGATTAGTTAGCCATACGTTTGTGGGTCTAGTTCTGGGGTTTCTATTCTATTCCATTGGTCTATGTGTCTGTTTTTGTGCCAACACCATGCTGTCTTGATGACGACAGCTTTGTAGTAGAGGCTAAAGTCTGGAATTGTGATGCCTCCCGCTTTGGTCTTCTTCTTCAAAATTACTTTGGCTATTCGGGGCCTTTTGTGGTTCCATATGAATTTTAGGATTGCTTGTTCTAGTTTCGAGAAGAATGCTGGTGCAATTTTGACTGGGATTGCATTGAATGTGTAGATAGCTTTAGGTAGTATTGACATTTTGACAATATTTATTCTTCCAATCCATGAGCACGGAATGTTTTTCCATTTCTTTATATCTTCTTCAATTTCCTTCATAAGCTTTCTATAGTTTTCAGCATACAGATCTTTTGCATCTTTGGTTAGGTTTATTCCTAGGTACTTTATGCTTCTTGGTGCAATTGTGAATGGGATCAGTTTCTTTATTTGTCTTTCTATTGCTTCATTATTAGTGTATAAGAATGCAACTGATTTCTGTACATTGATATTGTATCCTGCAACTTTGCTGAATTCATGTATCAGTTCTAGCAGACTTTTGGTGGAGTCTATCGGAGTTTCCATGTATAATATCATGTCATCTGCAAAAAGCGAAAGCTTGACTTCATCTTTGCCAATTTTGATGCCTTTGATTTCCTTTTGTTGTCTGATTGCTGATGCTAGAACTTCCAACACTATGTTAAACAACAGCGGTGAGAGGGGACATCCCTGTCATGTTCCTGATCTCAGGGAAAGAGCTCTCAGTTTTTCCCATTGAGGATGATGTTAGCTGTGGGCTTTTCATAAATGGCTTTTATGATGTGTAAGTATGTTCCTTCTATCCCGACTTTCTCAAGGGTTTTTATTAAGAAAGGGTGCTGAATTTTGTCAAATGGCTTTTCTGCATCGATTGACAGGATTATATGGTTCTTATCTTTTTTTTTATTAATGTGATGTATCACGTTGATTGATTTGCGAATGTTGAACCAGCCCTGCATCCCAGGAATGAATCCCACTTGATCATGGTGAATAATTCTTTTTATATGCTGTTGAATTCGATTTACTAGTATCTTATTGAGAATTTTTGCATCCATATTCATCAGGGATATTGGCCTGTAGTTCGCTTTTTTTACTGGGTCTCTGTCTGGTTTAGGAATCAAAGTAATACTGGCTTCATAGAATGAGTCTGTGAGTTTTCCTTCCCTTTCTATTTCTTGGAATAGCTTGAGAAGGATAGGTATTATCTCTGCTTCAAATGTCTAGTAGAACTCCCCTGGGAAGCCATCTGGTCCTGGACTCTTATTTGTTGGGAGATTTTTGATGACTGATTCAATTTCTTCGCTGGTTATGGGTCTGTTCAAGCTTTCTATTTCCTCCTGATTGAGTTTTGGAAGTGTGTGGGTGTTTAGGAATTTGTCCATGTCTTCCAGGTTGTCCAGTTTGTTGGCATATAATTTTTCATAGTATTCCCTGATAATTGCTTGTATCTCTGAGGGATTGGTTGTAATAATTCCATTTTGATTAATGATTTTATCCATTTGGGTCATCTCCCTTTTCTTTTTGAGAAGCCTGGCTAGAGGTTTATCAATTTTGTTTATTTTTTTCAAAAAACCAACTCTTGGTTTCATATATCTGCTCTACAGATTTTTAGATTCTATATTGTTTATTTCTGCTCTGATCTTTATTATTTCTCTTCTTCTGCTGGGTTTAGGCTGCCTTTGCTGTTCTGCTTCTATTTCCTTTAGGTGTGCTGTTAGATTTTGTATTTGGGATTTTTCTTGTTTCTTGAGATAGGCCTGGATTGCAATGTATTTTCCTCTCAGGACTGCCTTCACTGCATCCCAAAGCGTTTGGATTGTTGTATTTTCATTTTCGTTTGTATATTTTTTAATTTCTTCTCTAATTGCCTGGTTGACCCATTCGTTCTTTAGTAGGGTGTTCTTTAACCTCCATGCTTTTGGAGGTTTTCCAGACTTTTTCCTGTGGTTGATTTCAAGCTTCATAGCATTGTGGTCTGAAAGTATGCAAGGTATGATTTCAATTCTTGTATACTTATGAAGGGCTGTTTTGTGACCCAGTATGTGATCTATCTTGGAGAATGTTCCATGTGCACTGGAGAAGAAAGTATATTCTGTTGCTTTGGGATGCAGAGTTCTAAATATATCTGTCAAGTCCATCTGATCCAATGTATCATTCAGGGCCCTTGTTTCTTTATTGACTGTGTGTCTAGATTATCTATCCATTTCTGTAAGTGGAGTGTTAAAGTCCCCTGCAATTACCACATTCTTATCAATAAGGTTGCTTATGTTTGTGGGTAATCGTTTTATATACTTGGGGGCTCCTGTATTCGGCACATAGACATTTATAATTGTTAGCTCTTCCTGATGGATAGACCCTGCGATTATTATATAATGTCCTTCTTCCTCTCTTGTTACAGCCTTTAATTTAAAGTCTAGTTTGTCTGATATAAGTATGGCTACTCCAGCTTTCTTTTGACTTCCAGTGGCATTATAAATAGTTCTCCATCCCCTCACTCTCAATCTGAAGGTGTCCTCAGGTCTAAAATGAGTCTCCTGTAGACAGCAAATAGATGGGTCTTGTTTTTTTATCCATTCTGATACCCTATGTCTTTTCGTTGGCACATTTAGTCCATTTACATTCAGTGTTATGATAGAAAGATATGGGTTTAGAGTCATTGTGATGTCCGTAGGTTTAAACCTCATGCTTGTAGCGATGTCTCTGGTACTTTGTCTCACTGGATCCCCCTTAGGATCTCTTGTAGGGCTGGTTTAGTGGTAAGGAATTCCTTCAGTTTTTGTTTGTTTTGGAAGACCTTTGTCTCTCCTTCTATTCTAAATGACAGACTTGCTGGATAAAGGATTCTCGGCTGCATATTTTTTCTGTTCATCACATTGAAGATTTCCTGCCATTCCTTTCTGGCCTGCCAAGTTTCAGTAGAGAGATCGGTCACATGTCTTATAGGTCTCCCTTTATATGTTAGAGCACGTTTATCTCTAGCTGCCTTCAGAATTTTCTCTTTATCCTTGTATTTTGCCAGTTTCACTATGATATGTCGTGCAGAAGATCGATTCAAGTTACGTCTGAAGGGAGTTCTCTGTGCCTCTTGGATTTCAATGCTTTTTCCTTCCCCAGATCAGGGAAGTTCTCAGCTATTATTTCTTCAAGTACACCTTCAGCACCTTTCCCTCTCTCTTCCTCCTCTGGAATACCAATTATGTGTAGATTACTTCTCTTTAGTGCATCACTTAGTTCTCTAATTTTCCCCTCATACTCCTGGATTTTTTTTTTATCTCTTTTTCTCAGCTTCTTCTTTTTCCATAATTTTATCATCTAGTTCCCCTATTCTCTCCTCTGCCTCTTCAATCCGAGCCGTGGTTGTCTACATTTTATTTTGCAGCTCATTGATAGCATTTTTTAGCTCCTCCTGGCTGTTCCTTAGTCCCTTGATCTCTGTAGCAAGAGATTCTCTGCTGTCCTTTGTACTGTTTTCAAGCCCAGCGATAAATTTTATGACTATTATTCTAAATTCACTTTCTGTTATATTGTTTAAATCGTTTTTGATCAGTTCGTTAGCTGTTGTTATTTCCTGGACTTTTTTTGAGGGGAATTCTTCCGTTTCGTCAGTTTGGATAGTCCCTGGAGTGGTGTGGAACTGCATGGCACTTCCCCTGTGCTGTCTTGAATAATTTGCATCAGTGGGCGGGACCGCAGTCAGACCTGATGTCTGCCCCCAACCCACCGCTGGGGCCACAGTCAGACTGGTGTGTGCCTTCTCTTTCCCTCTCCTAGGAGCAGGATTCACTGTGGGGTGGCGGCCCGTCTGGGCTACTTGCACACTGCCAGGCTTGTGGTGTTGGGGATCTGGCGTATTAGCTGGGGTGGATCAGCAAGGTGCACGTGGGCGGGAGGGGTAGGCTCAGCTCGCTTTTCCTTCAGAGATCCGCTTCGGGAGGGGCCCTGCGGCACCAGGAGGGAGTCAGACCCGCCGAGGGATGGCTGGATGGATCCGCAGAAGCACAGTGTTGGGTGTTTGCACGGTGCAAGCAAGTTCCCTGGCAGGAACCAGTTCCCTTTCGGATTTTGGCTGGTAGATGGGCGAGGGAGATGGCGCTGGTGAGCCCCTTTTCTACCCCCCAAGCAGCACTCTGTTGTCCGGGGCTCAACAGCTCTCCCTCCCGTTGTCCTCCAGCCCTCCCGTTCTCCATGCAGAGCTGTTAGTTTATAACCTTCCAGATGTCAAGTCCCGCCTACTGTCAGAACACACTCCATCTGGCCCATTCGCTTTTGCAAGCCAAACTCGGGGGCTCTGCTGGGCCACCCCTCCGCCCCAGCTCCCTCCCGCCAGTCCGTGTAGAGCGCATCACCTAGCCGCCCTTCCTACCCTCTTCCATGGGCCCTCCTCTGCGCTTGGCTCTGGAGACTCTGTTCTGCTAGTCTTCTGGCGGTTTTCTGGGTTATTTAGGCAGGTGTAGGTGGAATCTAAGTGATCAGCAGGATGCAGGGTGAGCCCAGTGTCCTCCTACGCCGCCATCTTCCCAGGATCCTTCAATTTCTTTCATAAGTGTTCTATAGTTTTCAGAGTACAAGTTTTGTTTTTTGTTTTGTTTTGTTTTTTAATCTCTTTGGTTAGGTTTATTGTTAGGTATCTAATGTTTTTGGTTCAATTGTTAATGGAATCGATTCTTTGATTTCTTTTTCTACTGCTTCATTATCGGTGTATAGAAATGCAACAGATTTCTGTATTCCTTACATTGATTTTATATCCTGCAACTTTGCTGAATTCATGTATTCTAGGAATGTTTTGGTGGAGTCGTTTTGGTTTTCTACATAAAGTATCATGTCAACTACAAATAGTGGAAGTTTGACTTCTTTCTTGCTGACTTGGATGCCTTTTGTTTCTTTTTGTTGTCTGACTGCTGAGGCTATGTTGACATATGTCAACGCTATGTTGAACAACAGTGGTGAGAATGGACATCCTTGTCTTGCTCCTGACTATAGAGGAAAAGCTGTGGGTCTTTCATATATGTCCTTTATGATATTGAAGTATGTTCATCTATCCCTACTTTGTTGAATGTTTTTATCAAGAATGGATGTGTATTTTGTCAAATGCTTTTTCTGCATCTGTTGAGAGGATCGTGTGGTTCTTATCCTTTCTTTTATGAACGTGGTGTATTGATTTGCAAATATTGAACCACCCCTGCAGCCCAGGAATAAATCTCACTTGATGATGGTGACCAATTATTTTAATGTACCGTTGGATTCAATTTCCTAGTATCTTGTTGAGAATTTTTGCATCCATGTTCATTAGGGATATTGGCCTGTAATTCTCCTTTTTAGGGGTGGGTCTTTGGTTTTAGAATCAAGATAATGTTGGCCTCGTAGAAGGAGTTTGGAAGTTTTCCTTCTATTTCTATTTTTGGAACAATTTGGGAAGAGTAGGTATCAACTCTTCTTTATGTGTCTGGTGGAATTCCTCTGGGAATCCATCTGGCCCGAGGCACTTGTTTGTTGGAGACTTTTTATTACTGACTCAATTTCTTTGCTGGTTATGAGTTTGTTCAAATTTTACATTTCTTCCTGTTTCAGTTTTGGTAATGTGTATTATTTTTACGAATTTATCCATTTCTTCTAGATTGCCCAGTTTGTTGGCATATAATTTTTCAAAATATTCTCATGATTATTTGTATTTCTGTGGTAGTAGTTTTGATCTCTCCCTTTTCATTCATGATTTTATTTATTTGGGTCCTTTCTCTTTTTGACATGTCTGGCAAGTGGTTTATCAATTTTATTAATTCTTTCCAAGAAAGAGCTCTTAGTTTCATTGATCTGTTCTACTATTTTGTTTGTTTGTTTGTTCCTATATCAGTTATTTCTATTGTATCTTTATTATTTCCCCTCTTCTGGCCTTATGCTTTATTTGCTATTACTTTTCTAGCCCCTTTAGGTGTAAGATCAGGTTGTGTATTTGAGACTTTTCTTGCTTCTTGAGCTAGGCTTGTATCGCAATATTCTTCACTCGTAGAACTGTCTTTGCTGCATCCCAAACGTTTTGGACTGTCATGTTTTCATTTTCATTTGTTTCCATATACTTTTTAGTTTCTTCCTTAATTCCCTGGTTAACTCATTCGTTCTTTAGTAGGATATTCTTTAAGTTCCATGTATTTGTGGCCTTTTCAAATTTTTTCTTGTGGTTGACTTCGTTTGATAGCATTGTGATTGGAAAATATGCATGGTGTGATCTCAGTTTTTTTGTGCTTATTGTTGATTTGTGAACCAGTATGTCATCTATCCTGGAGAATGTTCCATGTGCACTCAAAAAGAATGTGTATTCTGCTGCTTTTGGACAAAATGTTCTGAATATATCTGTTAAGTCCATCTGATCCAGGGTATCATTCAAAGCCATTGTTTTCCTGGTGATTTTCTGCTTACATGATCTGTCCATTTCTATAAATGTGGTGTTCAAGTCCCCTACTATTATTATATTATTAATGAGTTTATTTATGTTTGTGATTGATTTATATATTTGTGTGCCACCAAGTTGGGGGCATAAATATTTACAATTGCTAGATCTTCTTGATGGATAGATCCCTTAATTATGATATAATGCCTTTCTTCATCTCTTGTTACAGTCTTTATTTTAAAATCTAGTTTGTCTGATACAAGTGTGGCTACTCTAGCTTTCTTTTGATGACCATTAGCATGATAGATGGTTCTCCATCCCCTTACTTTCAATCTGCAGGTGTCCTCAGGTCTAAAATGAGTCTCTTTTAGTCCAAATGTCCATTGATAGATGAATGGATAAAGAAGAAGTCGTATATACATACAATGGAGTATTACTTGGCAATCAAAAAGAATGAAATCTTGCCATTTGCATCTAAGTGGATGAGACTAGAGGGTATCATGCTAAGCGAAATTAGAGAAAGACAAATATCCTATGACTTTACTCATATGAGGACTTTAAGATACAAAATGGATGAATATAAGGGAAGGGAAGCAAAAATAATATAAAAACAGGGAGGAGAACAAAACATAAGAGATTCTTAAATATGGAGAACAAACAGGGGTGCCTAGGTGGCCCAGTCAGTTGAACATCTGACTTTGGCTCAGGTCATAATCTCACAGTTCATGAGTTTGAGCCCCACATCGGGCTCTGTGCTGACAGCTCAGAGCCTGGAGCCTGCTTCGGATTCTGTGTCTCCGTCTCTCTCTGCCTCTCTCCTGCTCACACTGTCTCTGTCTGTCTCTCAAAAAAATAAACGTTTAAAAAAAATTTTTTAAATATGGAGAACGAACACAGGGTTCCCAGAGGGGTTGTGGGAGTGGGGATGGGCTAAATGGGTAAGGATCATTAAGAAATCTCCTGAAGTCATTTTTGCACTATATGCTAAGTTGGATGTAAATTTAAAAATAAATTAATAAAAAAATTAAATTAAAACAAAATAAAGAGTCTCTTGTAAGCAGTATATATATGGGTCTTCGTTTTTTTATCCATTCTGATACCCTATGTCTTTTGATTGAAGCATTAAGCCCATTTATATTCAGAGCAATTTATTGAAAGATATGAATTTAGTGCCATGTGTTTGGCTCTGTAATGCTTGTGTTTCTGGTGATGTTCTCTAGTCCTTTCTAGTCTTTGTTCCTTTTGGTCTTTTTGCCCCCACTCAGATAATCCCCTTTGGGGCAACCAGGTGGCCCAGTTAAGTTTACAACTTTAGCTCAGTTTATGATCTCACAGTTCATGATACCAAGCCCTACATCAGGCTCTCTGCTGCCAGCACAGAGCCCATATCAGATTCTCTGTCCCCTTCTCTCTCTGCCCCTCCCACTCTCTCTTTCTCTCAAAAATAAATAAACATTAAAAAAAAAGTCCCCTCTAGTATTTCTTGCAAGGCTGGTTTAGTGAACTCCTTTCATTTTTCTCTCTCTTTCCATCCCGAATGACAGCCTTGCTGGGTAAAGTATTCTTGGCTGCATATTTTTCCCATTCATCACGTTGAATATATCCTGCCATTCCCTTCTGGTCAAGTTTCTATGGACAGATCTGCAAATCTGATCTGTCTTCCCTTGTAGGTTAAGGACTTTTTTTCCCTGCTGCTTTCAGGATTTTTTCCTTGTCTGTGTATTTTGTGAATTTGACTGTGATATGTCTAGGTGATGGCCAGTTTTTGTTGAATTTAACTGGAGTTTTCTGTGCTTTTTGGATTTAGATGTCTGTAACCTCCCCTGGATTAAGGAAATTTTCAGCTAAAATTTGCTCAAATAAACCTGCCCCTTTTCCCTGCTCTTCCTCTTTTGGGACTCATATGATATGAATTTTATTACATTTTAGGTAATTGCTGGGGTTGGGGGGATAGGCTGGGTGATGGGAATTAAGTAGGGCACTTATTGTGATGACCACTGGGTGTTATATGTAAAGTAATGAATCACTAAATTCTACTGAAACCAATAAATAAAACAATAATAAAGTAATACTAATTATGAAAAAAAGTCTCAGAGTTCCTTAAGTGTACGTTTGTGATCCATTACCATTGTTTCCCTTTTATTTTCAGCTTCATTATTTTCCATAATTTTATCTTCTATATCACTGATTATTCCTCTGCTTCATCCACCCTTGTTGTTTTGGCATCTATTTAGGTTTGCATCTCAGTTATAGGATTTTTAATTTTGGCGTGACTAGATTTTAGTTCTTTTATCTCTGCAGTAATGGATTCTCTAGTGTCTTCTATGCCTTTTTTTAAGCCCAGCTAGTATCCTTATAATTGTTGTTTTAAGTTTAAGATGTTTAGTTCAATACATCTGTATTGATTAAATCCCTGGTTGTAATTTCTACTTCCTATTCTTTTGCGGTGAATTCCTCCATCTTGTCATTTTTGCCCAGAAAAAAAAAAAAAAGATCGTATATGTATTTTGGTCTGCTTCTTAAAGGAAGCTAGATCCAAAAAATAGCAGTAAAACATATATATTTGAATGAATAAAAATTTTAAAAATTTAAAAATATATTAAAGAATAACTTTAAAAGTAAAAATAAATAAATAAAAAGGAAGCTATCCTATTTCCTCTAAAGGTAAAGCTTTGCAGGACTCTATGATCAGTAGACTTGGTTTGCCTTAGAGGTTTGTGCTGGTCTCCTGAGTGAAGGGCCTATTGCACTGATTCTCAGGGCAACTTGCCCTAGTGGAGATGAACCTGCTGAGCTCAGAGGAGCGGGGCTTGGTTTAGCCGCTCTGGTCTCCACTTGGTGGCACTGTTTAGCTCACTGAGGTCTGTCAGTGCTGGTGGGCAGGGGGTGAAAATGTCTTTGCTCCGCTCTCATTTCTGGAGTGGGGAGCTTGTACCCACCACTCCTCAGGAAGCTCTCAGACAAGCAATCAGCCGTCCTGTGTCACAGACTTCCCTTAGATCTGTCTTCACCCTGTGTCCAAGCTGTCTGCCTGCCAGGGAGCACAGCCCTCCTGTGTTTTATCTCAAACATGGCTGTGTTTCAAACTCTAAACTTCAAAGACACCCATGGCCCAGACCTGCTCTGATCCTCTGGAGGAGGGTCTCACTGCTCTGTGGCTGGTGCCGGCTTGTCCCAGAAAATGGTCGCGTGACCACGCAGCAGTTAGGAATAATCACAGCACAAAGCTAGCACTAGAGTTTACTGCCCTCAGCCTGCGTCTTTGTTCCTATGCTGAGGAATGGGGTAGCTCAAAGCCCTGCAGGATCTTTTGCCACTGGAGAAGCCGTAATGTATCACCTCTCCCAAAAGGCACTCCAAGCAAGGGAACTTTCTCCCCGTGCAGCCAAGGGGATCTTCAGACCATGCTGCTGGCTGGTTGTCCTTCCTGCTCCCCAACGGGAACACTGCCAGGTATTAATCACCCTGGCCATGGCGCTAACCTCTGCAACTTCAGACTCTGTGCTCCACTGTTTGTTTTATTTTTTAATTTTTTTTAATGTTTATTCATTTTTGAGAGACAGAGTGCGAGTGGGGGAGAGGCAGAGAGAGGGAGACACAGAATCTGAAGCAGGCTCCAGGCTCCGAGCTGTCAGCACAGAGCCCCATGCGGGGCTCGAACTCACAAATTGTGAGATCATTACCTGAGCCGAAGTCGGTTGCCCAACCACTGAGCAACCCAGGTGCCCCTGTGCTCCACTGTTTATAAAAAAAACTTAATATTTAAATCATCCCCTTCCTCCCCCCCCCCCCGTCTTTGGCTTTGAGGAAGAGTTTTTCCTGTGTAATCCCCTGCACATATTTTCTTTCTTTATTTCTTTCCTTCTTCTTTCTTTCTTTCTTTTACTCTCGCTCTTCTCTCCACAGTCAGGGTTCCCTCCCATCGACAAGGCCCATAGCTCTTTTCACTCCTAAATCAACTCTCACAGTTCCTACCTTCCACAAGGTGGTTGTTTTTCTGCTCATCGATGTGCAGCTTTGTTGTCTCAGTCTTCAGATTGATTTCTTGTGTGTTCAGAATGATTTGATATTTATATAGCTGTGTTCGAGGGAGGAGGCAAGCTTAGGGTCATTCTACTACTCT
Organism: Lynx canadensis; assembly: GCF_007474595.2. Taxonomy (NCBI): domain Eukaryota; kingdom Metazoa; phylum Chordata; class Mammalia; order Carnivora; family Felidae; genus Lynx; species Lynx canadensis. The sequence continues at coordinate 36,898,974 of NC_044317.1, read as the reverse complement.
GCCATCCCAACCAAGCCCCTGAAGCTCCGTTCTTTAACACCTCTTTATGGTGTTTATTTAACTGATTTAAAAACTTTATATCAAATGTATAGAATAGTAAAGAGAATAGTATAATGAAAATTTTCGAATGTATAGAATAAAGAAAACAGTATAATGAAACTCCATATAGATCACTCAGACCCAATTGTTAACAAAGATTTTACCACACTTACTTAACTGTATCCACTTTTTTCCTGAAGTCATTTAACCTACATTATAGCCACATTACCATTATCATACCTCACAAAATTAATAGAAATTAGAAATTCTATGTATTATTAAATATGCAATTTAGAATTTTATTTCTCTGGATGTCTCAGAAATATCTTTTATTGTTTGCTCAAATCAGTGTCAAAGCAAGGTCCACACTTGACATTGCATTGCTAATTTTTAATTATAAAAGCAATACATGCTCATTGTAAAAATAAAAATTCAAATTATTCAGAAAGTTGTGAAGTGAAAAGTGGAATTCCCCCTAGAAAATTTTAGAGGCACCTGAGTGGCTCAGTTAAGCGTCTGACTTAGGTTTGGGTCATGATTTTGCAATTCAGCCCTGAGTCGGACTCTGTGCTTACAGCTTGGAGCCTGGAGCCTGCTTCAGATTCTGTGTCTCCCTCTCTCTCTGCCTCTCCCCCACTTACACTTTCTCTCTCTCTCAAAAATAAATGAATATTTAAAAAAATTTAATGCATCTATAAGCATATGTCTCTCCACAAATAGGATGATGCCATATATATATATATGTATACATATATATATGTATATATATATATGTGTGTGTGTGTGTGTGTGTATATATATATATATATAATTTTTCTGTAATGGAAAGATGGCTGTCAGTACATCTAGATCTATGTTTAACAGCTACAAGTTATTTCCCTATATGGATGTGGCAAAATTTATTTAACTAAATCCATACTGATAGGCAAATGAGATTGTTTTCATTCAGCCATTAGCAATAGTGCTACAGTTAACGTTTTGCATAGATCTCTGTTCAAGTGTTCTAGAAATGAAATTGCTGAGTGAAAGTGTGGGCATGACCACAATGGATACATATCCATCAAAAATGGAAGAATGCCTTTTACCCCACAAGCACACCAACCTGACAGTTATAAAAGTGGGTCCTATTTTTTACAGTTTCTTTGCCCAGCAATTTCCAATCACTCTTTATTCATTCAAATGGAAAGTCCATTAGAAATAGTCCATAGCAGCACAGTTGCAATCTAAAAATTTTTTGAGCTAAGTACATATCAGCAAAATAGAGGACCAAAAATATCCAAAAAATTAAAGCTTTAAAAGCTCCCTCAAATTTCAGATAAGGTAGGCTAAAATCACCTTAACTTACATTTGTGTGGGCTTCACCTAAACAAAGCCCTGAAGGAGACTCTAGGTAAAGAATAACAGCATACAGGGAGAAAAAATTAAAATTTGACAGGTAAAGGATTCTATATCTACCCCATCCGATATAGAAGCCACTAACAACAACATGTGGCTATTAAGCACTTAAAATATGGCTAATGCAACTATAGGACTGAATTTCTATCTTTATTTAATTTAAATTAAATGTAAAAGTGGATATCTACTAGAAAACATTTAAGGTGTTTTGAACAACTTGAGTATCTGATTATATTTTTCCACAGTAAGTTTCATGAAATCTAAATCCAAACTAAGCATATCTGATGAAAATCTAGTATCTGAATTGAAATGTATTTTAAGTGTAAAATACACTCCAGATTTTGGGGATTCTGTGTGAGAAAAAGAATAGAAAATGCCTCATTAATAGTTTTTTATGTTGATTATAAATTGAAATAATATTTTTGACTTACTGTGTTAAATTATTAAAATTAATTTCACCAGGTTTTTTTGGAGGAGCTATTCAAAATTTTAAAATTATGTATATGGCTCATATATTTCTGACAGTGCTACTCTAGATCAAGGTAACTACATTTATCTGGGAAGAAGATTCATAGCACCAAGAGTCTGAAGTCCCAAAGAAGGTAAGACTCACCGTACCTGACAGAACTGTAAGATAACCTCTGTGGCTCCTTCTGGAGGCTGCCCTCATCAAACCTTTCCACAGAATAACTCTTGATTTAAAATAAGGTATTTTACCAAATCACTGTATTCTCCTACAAAAGGGAGGTTTCCAGCAGCCATCTCTTCTGATGTTCATTCACTAGGCCAGCTTGGCAGGCCTAGATATGCTGGTACTGAAAATCTTAGTTCCTGACAAGAGTTAGCCTTCCAAGGAAAGTTACAATTTGAGAACTGCAGCAGCAGGTTTCACCTCACCTCTTTCTGCCTCCCTCCCCACACCCGTTTCCTCTGCCAAAAACTGGTAAAGGGGGGTTCTTCATTTGGACAAAAATCCTGAAAGCCTATGAAACTGTTGCATGGCTAATTAAAAATTAAAGTAAGTACCCCTGGGGCTCTTGAGTGGCTCAGTCAGTTGAGCCTACAACTCTTGATTTCGGCTCAGGTCATGATCATAGGGTCACGGGATTGAGCCCCACATCAGGCTCCATACTGAGCATGGAGCCTGCCTGAGATTCCTTCCATCCCTCCCTCTGCCCCTGTCCTGTGCTTGTGCTCTCTCTCTTTCAAAAATTAAAAAATAAAAATAAATAAATAAAAGTAACTACTCCTATTAAAACTGCTGACCCGAGGGGCACTTGGATGGCTCAGTCATTTGCACATCTGACTCTTGGTTTGGCTCAAATCATGATCTCACGGTTCGTGAGTTCAAGCCCTGCGTAAGGCTCTGTGCTGGTGGCATGGAGCCTGCTTGGGATTCTCTCGCTCTCTTTCTGCCCCTCCAAGCACACACTCTCTCTCTCTCTCTCTCTCAAAATAAATACATAAACTTAAAAAAAAAAACAAAAAAAAAAAACAGAAAACTGCTGACTTGAGAAGTTCATGGGAATAGCACAAAAATCAAGTTATAAGCGAGGAAATTAAAAGCATTCTTTACTTTCAAATAATAAAGTACTTCTTGTTAATCATTTTATAAGTTAGTTAAATGACAACATTAAAAGTGGTATATCCATAAAGCAGTAGAACAGCAGTTTATTGTCTCATGATGTATCATTCTGTGTTTCTCTCAGAAGACTGAAAATCATTTTACACTCTTATATCTCTTTTACATATTGCATATCAGTGTCCAGACTTCCTAGACCATAAACCTGAGGAAGGGAGGTCAGAAGTGAGACTACCAGTGCCAGAATAGGACCACTTAGGAGAGGGTGGAGATGTGTATGGATTTAAAAAGCACATTCAAAATGATCATTGTTCTGATTTAGCCATGACAGGTGATATGGTGTATTTTGAAGTTTCAAAGAATATTAAAGGATGCATGGTTTGTTTCCCAAAACGGAGCACAAGTTAAAACAAATTTGAGGATCACTACCCCTAAATCTACATTGCTTTCCACAAGAACAGGGTAGTACAATAAAATGTCAGCTCACACTTGAGCAAATCAAAATTCTAGGAATTATTTGTACTGGAGGAGATAACGCTGCATAACATACCCCTGTGTAACAGTCTACTGATTCTCTAATCAGAGTAAGCTTAGACTTTAAATTTGACATATACAAAGTAGAAGCTTTCCTACCTACCTAAAGCATGCCTATACTTATCACCAAAAGTAGGTGTACTTGAGAAGTAAACACAGCATTTCAACTTAGTATGATCTTACAAGGCAGAAAAAAAAAGGTCGGGTCACTTTCCTTACAGCCACTTTTCACCCACAAGGAAGGCAACAGCCATAACCTTTCTTTACAAAAAAGATGAAATCAGTATCATTACAAGACTGGATTATTAAAAATCTTGAGTCATCACTTCACCACCAGTCCATAACTTCTGGGCCCATGGGAGCAGCCGAGTTGAGAATTAGGGACAAGTTGGAAATTTCCTTAGCCTGTTGGCAGCAGTCACCACGTAGAAATGTTTCTTGGTGTTAAAGAGGGGGAAAAAAGGATAAAAAGTATATTTTTAGACCAATTGTTTTAAGAAGAAATAAAAGGACTTAAGCAAGTTTAGCCACTTGGGTTTGTTCAAAACTGAGAATCTAATGGGGAAAACAAGTTTGTGGCAAAATTCCAGTAGAACAGCCCCATGACTCTGGAGCATTTGGGAGCAAGTTATGAAGTGAGAAAATATACCCTCTTCTTGTGAAAAATGGAGCCCACTGGAATGGGACTTTTCAAATTGTGATTCAAAATTCACCAGTGAACTGGAGAGTGTGATGCTAAGTGAAATAAGCCATACAGAAAAAGACAGATACCATATGTTTTCACTCTTATGTGGATCCTGAGAAACTTAACAGAAACCCATGGGGGAGGGGAAGGAAAAAAAAAAAAAAAGAGGTTAGAGTGGGAGAGAGCCAAAGCATAAGAGACACTTAAAAACTGAGAACAAACTGAGGGTTGATAGGGGGTGGGAGGGAGGGGAGGGGAGGTGATGGGCATTGAAGAGGGCATCTTTTGGGATGAGCACTGGGTGTTGTATGGAAATCAATTTGACAATAAATTTAATATATTAAAAAAAAAAATCCACCAGTGGGTCATGAAGTCAAATTGGTGGGTTATGACCAGCACTTTTTTTAATGAAACCAAATACCATAGAACAGAAAATACCAGAGTGTATTTCACTCTGTTTAGCAAAGGCTGGGATGTTTTTGTTTCATATGTGTGTGTATGTATACATATTTTTATATACTGGCTCTCTAGGTAAAGGCTTTTATTTTTGTTTTTTAGTGAGGATCTGAGTTGATAACAAAATGTTGGAAAGCCACTTTTCCTGGAAGGCAATTTTTCTTTTTAAATCCATGATACCAAAGGGTTCTGTTGTAAACAAAATTATGAAGCTTTTAAAACCTAATAGGGCTTTCCCAGCCCCTCTTTCTGAAATGTGGAGGAGTCAGATCTCAAGCTTCAGGCAGTAAGTTCCAAGCACTTCCCTACTACTGTTACTGAGAACATATGCTCAAACTTTATTCTGTCCTTTCAATTGTCCATATAAGTATGAACTAAATGCCACCTTTATACCAGTTGGTTTTGGTCTGTGGCATTCTTTAATCAAGACCACAGGTTTTGATATAAGAGACTTTTTTTTCCCTCCCAAATAATCTATTTAGAATGAAAATGTAAGTTAAAACTTAGCAACATTTCTTTCAAAGGACACATTAAAAAGACAAATGCTACCTTAAAAAAACAAACAAAACAGATACCTTCCATTTCCTCTGAGCCATGTATTTCTGCAGTAATAATTGGGATTTGAGACAAACTTTGGATTTTGAAGCTTTGGCAGGCAAATTATTCAACCACTCATGTTTCAGGCACTGCGTGGCACTCATTCTGCAACTGTGAAATCAAACAGAGGTTGAAACTTTTAGTTAGGGTTGCCTTTTCTGGTTTTCCAGAAATTGGTTCAGCTGGGTAGGAAGTGTTAATCAGTGAATCGATTAATCATTCAAGCAGATTCATGCCACAAACTAAAAAGGAACTCCTTATGTCTAAAATTCCCTTCCTTAAAAGTAAAAGAAAGTCATCAACAAAAATGTTCCCTGCCTTCTACAGAGGGAATGTATCACAGTGATTAATCACCTCCTCCAGAAAGAGCTGGGAAATTGAGGCAGGAAGTAGGAAGGCCAGGTGGGCCTGCAATTGCTCTTAAGAAGAAAAAGAACATAACTCTTCAAAGAAGCTTGTCTCTCCTTCCAGAGAATGATGTCCTTTTTGTTCATTTGAATTAGAAATATTTTACCACTCATAACTTTTCACAATCAGAAGAACAAAATAGTAAAGGCCAGGCAACTATGGGCTGTCTCAGAGCTCAGACTCTTGGGCCTCACCCTGGGTCATTTGCCATTATTTCTTTATGTCTGAGTCTCTGAGTATCAGAAAACTCCATGGTTCAACCCATGACTTTGATATGCCTGCTGAAAACTAAGTAGGTCTTCATTATCAACAAATGAGGTTTTCTGGCTCTTATTCTGGGGAATAATATCTGCATATCTCAACCTTTTTTTCAACATTAATCTATTAAAGTGATTACTTGATAACTTACCAAGGACTAATTTATATATGTGGTCCTTTTTAAAACTCTATCTAGATTTTATGCTCCTGTTGTTTATTTTTTTATTTCCTTCATCTCTTTCCCTGTTACCTTTTTTGTTCCAAAGCCATAGCAGACTAAGAAATCTTGAACAGAACTGGTCCAGAGAAAGCACAGCACCAGCCTGATCTTCACAGCACCCAGATGGATGGTCACCATCAGAATGGTTTCTGAATGACAAGCAATTAACAGTACCTCTTCTCTTTGACCAGCAGGTGGGAAACAAAGTCCTTGGCCTCTTCTGACAGCCCTTCAAAGGTGTCAGTGTCAAACTCCCAGCTACAGTTCACAATGAAATTCATGGTCTCTGCATCTGTTTCCCCTAGAAATGGGGATAAACCACTGAGTCTACAGAGGAGAAAAAGGACTGTCAGTATGTAGAAGCCATATCTGCCAAAATGCAATGACGGGATAGAGGTCTTACAAGGTACAAGCAGCTCTAACCAGAATTCAAAAGAAAAGTACCCCTATTACTTCTCAACAGGAGATAGTCCAGTGTGTTCTGTTAGGGGAGGAAGTGGCAGGACTAAAAATTTAGAGGCATGAAGAGTGTTTGAATAAATCCTCCATCATGCTTACCTATTTTCCCCTTAGCCTGAAGTCTAAGAATAAATTGAGACCCAATCCAATATGTCCATTTATGAAATACATGTTAACTTAATTTAAAAATATCCTAATATGTCTCTGATACAGCCTGGCTCATTTAAATATTACTCCAGGCCTCAGGGGCCAAAGGAAAACTGGCTTCATTAGGTCCCTCTAGAGTGAGGGTAGAGAGATAGGACACTCTGGCTGGCCTCGGGCCTCAGACTTCCCCCACCTGGTGAGGTACACACATACAAAGTGTGGGGACACAAGGTAGCAATTATGCCATAATGACAAATCTGGGAGCAAAGCATGACTTGATTGGACCTCTGAGGAAATAACCAAGGGAATTCACAGAGAGACAAGGATGCTTAGTCTGTGTACATATCTCCTCTCAGTCCATGCTAACTCTGCTTCCTCAGTCCATAGAAAACAGGAAGCACAGGACAGGAGGGACAAGTTAGATGATACATCAGACAGTGTTCTGCCCTGTCCATCTCCTCTCCTTGCCGCTCTGGTGCACTTCAGCCCCACTTGTACTATAGCACATGCATTTCCTTGCTGGAGAGCTTCTTCTCTGGTGGGAGCTGCTTTATCCACCCAGAAGTTTCAAGGAACCAATGCTCTCAGGACCAGCTCACAAGCAATAACTGGTAAGAGTTGGTGTGTAAACACCCTTACACCCTCCCCCCTCAGAATAACTGTGAGGGGCTGTTCCACGATGGATCCCAGACTTCCCCGACAGTATTCAACTCCAGTTGCCTACAGTGGTAAGTGCTCAATAACACATGCTTTACTGGTGTCTTCTCCCATCTCACTCCCTTACTCCTCTGTTAGCGTTTCCTGGGAACAGCTCTCAAATAAATGACTCTACACTCAAATTTTCTCTGCTTCTAAGGATCCCAAACTAAAACAGATGGCCCCTATTCTCACTAGGAGCCAGGCTCCTGGGCACTCACAGCATGTAGGTAATGACCCCCACACTCCACATGTCTGTAGGGAAGGACACAAATTCATAGTTGACGACTTCTGGGGCCAGGAACTCTGGAGTGCCGAAGTTCACCTTAAGCTTCTCCCGAGGCTTGTACCTGGGGACAACAGGATGCAGAGGACCATGGGAGTGAGCCCTGAGAGAATTCCTGGGACTAATTCCTGGTCAGAGCTAGACATTCCCAACCCTTCCTGTCTGCCATGTTGTCTGGACCTCACATCCCACCACGTGTGGTTTTCTGGATAATCATCATACTCCCAGGCCCCAACTTTAGACTTTCCTAAGTCACTAGGGAGAATCAGAAAACCATAGTCCTCTTCCTCCTAGCAGTTACAATGTCAAAAGGAGAGAAGATCAGTGTATCTTATTTGGCATGCAACCACATGAGCAAACACAAACAAATTGGATAGCAGCTCTCTGTGGAGGTCCGCTCTGGTAGTGTGACCATTATTGTTGGAGAGATGACAGTAAGAATTAGAAAAAGCAAATATGTTCAATATCACAAATCATCAGGAAAATGCAAATCAAAACCACAATGAGATACCACTGCACGTCATTGCTACTATAAAACAACCAAACAAACAAAAGATCAGAAAATAGCAAGAGTTGGCTAGGGTGTGGGGAAGTTAGAACCCTTGCTGGTGGGAATGTAAAATAGTGCAGTTGCTATGGAGAACAGTATGGCAGTTCCTCAAAAAATTAAAAGTAGAACTACCATATGATCCAGCAATCTCGCTTCTGGGTATATATCCAAAAAAATTGAAAGCAGAATCATGAGGAGATATTTATATACCTGTGTTCATAGCAACATTATTCACAATAGCCAAATGGAGGAAGTAACCCAAGTAAGTGTCTATCAATGGATGACTGCATAAGTAAAATGTGGTAGATAAAAATACATAATAATAATGTGGTAGGTAATAATATAGTGGAATATTATTCAGTCTTAAAATATAAGGCTATTCTGACACATGCTACAACATGGGTGAAACTCCAGGACATTATGCTAAGTGAAAGAAGTCATTTGCAAAATAACCAAATACTATATAGTTCTACTTAGGTATGGTACCAAAAGTGGTCAAATTCAGAGACAGAGGACTTTTTAATTAATGGTGTGTTTTGACAACTGTTTACAGGTTCCTTGTCATGAGCTGCTGTGAGTTAGGTCCAGAATATCATGTACCACCTCCCACCACTGGTGATTCACACCAGTGTGGTTGAGAATAAATGATTGTTTTAAGCCTCTGCAGTTTTGAATCATTTGTTAAACAGCAGTACTGTGGCAGTAACTAAGCCTAAATGTCAAAATATCCACCAAGACCCCCTCTCCAAATTCCTAGCATAAGTCCCTCTGTGACCATAGGGTCACCTATGAGGTTGCAGCGTCACAAGGTTTGGGGTGGGCATCTTCTTTCCCTGCCAAAAGATCTGATGAAATAGGCTTGGATTCCAATCTGAGCACTGGAGCAACATTCTGGAGACCAAGAGTAAACTTCCCATCCTGTCCCTATCCTTGACCCTTGACATGAACCTATTTAGACCCACCGATGGCTCTCACTGCCCAACCTGGGGTAATGTTGGTCCCTCTTGCTGGATGTCACAGCCTCTGAACATCCGTATGTGCCCCCTACATGACCATAACCCCACTGACAATCTCAGTACCTTCTAATAGCTCCACCCAGAAATACAACTTTACTTTCTATGGTTTGTATTACAGGAAAAAATTGGCTTTTCCTCCCTCTTTATAAACATTTAATTCCTGTGACATATAAAATATGCTCAACCTGCACTATCCCCCACAGATTGTTCCTGCTTCCGAGGAAGCAGGCCAATTTGGCAAAACCCAATTTGCCAAATGATCCTTTCGCCCAATGGCCAGTTTGCTGGACTGTTGAGGATGTTTTTGATGTTTTCCTTTTGCCTCACAGCCAGAGCCTGTGACTCTGTCAGCACAGCTCTGCTGAGTGCGGTTTCCTGAGTACCACGTGTTCCAGACACCTGCACTTCCCCAGTGCCCAGCAGTTTTATGTGGGTGGCCTTCTCTTAAATGTGGCTCTGCATGTTTATTTTCTTGAACTTGCTCTCTGCCTCTGGTTCATCAGCAAAAATTATTGTCATCAATGCCTTTGACTATGTTAATGAATTTATCAGACAGTTTGGGATGGATGACTCAGATTTTGACTAACTGATGTTTGGTAAGTTGACCTACAGCCTTTTTCACCTCTCCAGCAGGCAACACTCAGTGGCCTATAGTATAATGTTCCAGCTTCTTAGCCATGACATTCAGGACTCCCTATTAATGCCCTCATCTTCACTGTATCTCCCTCCCCCATCCCCACCCCAGCTCCTACCTTCCCCGAGAAAGCCTGCACATGTGCAGTGTACATCCTATACTGACACCACCCCAGCCCCTCACCCTCCCATCCCCCCCACCACCCTCACCCTCACCCCCAGCAGTGTTGTGCTGGAGCCACTTCTCATGGGTGCATGAGAGTCAATTGTGTACATCTCCTCCCAACTCTGTATTCAGTGATGTCATGTCAGTAGTTTGAAGTCAGCCAAAATTAGCAAAGGTTACAAATCAAACCCCATCCCCATCCCGCCCGCCCCTACAACTGATTGTTAAACATTTACCAGTATCCTACCGCCCACAGATAACAACACCTTGTCCATCGCTCCTTTTTAGCTGCTCAGAGAAGACTTCCCAGAACCCAGGAGCCTCAGCTGGTTAATTTTTGCTCTGAATTCACAGTTTGTCACTGTAAATACTCATTTGGCAATTGGACATCTGGCATTTGTGAGGGTACTACATACACATCTGGGAGGGTGTACATTCCTGATGAAGACAATATTACCCCAAGGGGGTGAACACCGATTCTTGGAAGGGCAAAAAGTCTTAGCTATTACAATGGTTTCTGGCTTTCCAAAGGGCCACAGAACATAAAAAGATACAAAGGACAATTGTAGCATTAAATTTCATGAGGAGGGGCCTGGCGATTAGGAGAGAAATGTCTAAAAAGTCTCTTTGGAAGCCAGGCAGTGATAATAAAAAATAGATTCAGAGACATTGCTCTAGTGTATAAGACACACAAGTGTATAGGATGCATCCCAACTTTATAAGACATTATTTGCAAAAATATTAAACAATTATTTACATTATGAATTGAATGTGATTTTGAAGCATTTGGGTTGGGGGATTTGGCACTGTTCATGAAAAGCAGTACTGTACATTTGGTACAGTAGGGTGATATGAACTTCCCTCTGCTGTTACTCTCATGACATTATCTGTGGCCTCCCATCCATCATGGGGGCACTGAAAATGCATCTTTGACCCCTGCAAAGAGGTAAATTTACCACTTGACCCAGGAAGATTGCCACTATGGTTTTGAATGCTACTTGTGGGAGGCAGGTCTGGACATCAGAGGCTGAGCTCAGGCAAGTGGCTGTCTCCACTGGGACAAGGTTTTGCTTTCTTCCCCTTGTGGATGGAGCGGAAGATACCATTAGGCCTATAAAATGGCAAAAACAACTTCTTTGTGGAAAATGGCCATCAGGGTGAGAGAAAGTTTAAAGAGTTTAAATTTAAAGAAAATTCAGCTGTGGTATGAAGACCTACCTAGAAAATATGTGATTCCCAGAGAAATGTCATTCTTGGTGGAAATAGAATTCTGGAGGAGTCTTGGAGGATGGGCATACAACTGTTGTCATGTTTGTAGACTATGGATGCTTGAAGGTTTGGGGGACATTCCCTCCCCAATATGAAGGGTCTGTTACTACCATTGCTAAAAACCTGCACCATTGGGTGTGCGTGCCAGGGAGCAGAACCCTGCAGAGGCACGGCATTCATCATACATTGGTCTGGACAGGATTGTAAAACTATGGACATACTGTCCTTCACCAGGCTTTGGGCATTTTAAGGGATGTTTAAGGGATGTTTATGTACTCAAACTTGAGAACCTAACCACCTTCATAGGATGGGTCTGCACTCTCTATGTATTATTTCATTTAACCTTCCTAACTGCCCGTGTCAGCAAGTATTTCATGTTATCATCACTTTACCAAGATTTAACCAGTCTTGAGTGGCCCCAAACCACATACCCCAACATCACCCTACACTGTTACATATGCACCTTCCTATTTAAACCACTCACTTCCTGACAGGGAAGGTGCTAGATCCCTCACATAGCTCAGCACACCTTGGCCCCAGGCCTGGGGGATGAATAGAACTGATCTGAGGACACCCACCCAGTGGCACTCCTTGAACCATCCCACCCTCTCTGCTCACACTGGGGTTTGAAGTACAATTAATCCCACAGCCTTTTAAGGAGAAGCAGAGTCATGCAAAGTCTGCATGAAGCCACCCCTGGGGTAGTAACAAGGCCTATCTGTACAACTGAAGGCCACCAGCCTCTCAGTGAAAAAGTTTTCTGTGTCAGTCCCAAAACTCAAAAATTATCTGAACTGTAACCACATCCAAGAGAGCCACAAGCAGTTCCCAAGGAGTTCTGTCAAAGTGTCAAACCACAACCCCCTTACCTTCTGGCCAGCCCAAAGTCAATGATCTTAATTTGATGTCCTGTCTGATTGACACACAGTATATTCTCTGGCTGGAAAAGAAACAGATGTCTGCTTAGCTCAGCCAACAGCTAAGAAGGTGTCAACTCCCATGCTTATGTCAACAGACCTCAGTTTCCCAGCCTCCAAGACAATAAATGGCCTAGGGCAGCCCTACAGGGATATATAGATCATGAAAACAAAGTGGGCTGGTGTGAGACGCTAAAGAACTGTGTAGACTGTGGAGAACTGGTGGCCTCCTGCCCTGTGAAAAGCAGCTCCAGCCACCAGTCACAAAGAAGGAACGCAGGCCCAGTTGCCAAACTTCCCCAGTCCTCAAGAGAAGCCAGAATACATATTTTTATGTGAAAAATCCATGCTTTTAAATACTGGCAACTCAAATTTAAACATATACCCAAGTGCAGGTGTCAAACAGAACACTTCTGTGATGCAGACTTGACCCACAAGCTGCTTGTGTTGAGACTGTTGGATCAGGGTCATGGTTTCAAAGCCTAGCTGCACATTATAATTATCAGAGGATCCCTCAAAAGTCCCAGTGTCCAGGCCCCAACCCCGACCAATTACATCAGAATCTCAGGGGTGGGAACCAAAGCTTCAGAATTCCAATCAAGGAGATCAGAGCTGCTCAATGTCAGTCAGTCTGCCATGTTATGGTGACAGCTGTGACCCACAGGGTAGAGATGGTGGTCTTGGGATGCTTCTCCTCTTAAGTCCTTCAGATCAGCTCTGAGGCCTGGAACGATGCTTGCTGCTTATGCAAAACAAATTTGGATACGGGTAGGGTGGTGTACACATATAGGGTGTACGGTAGAAATGCCCTGGAGACCCAAGGCCCAGTGCCTGAGGCCAAGGGGTCTTTTATCTGGGTCTGTGGCCTTAGGTGAGTCCATTCCCATTCCTGAAACCTCAGTGTCTCCATCAATAAAATGGGAATAATAACCACTTCCTGCTTTCCTCCTGGGAAGGTATGAGGATTGAATCACATAATATGCATGAAAACACTGTACAGATTCCAAAGCAAATGTCAGGTACTGTTTCTCTCAACAGAAGGTTTTATTGGTGCAATGGAATTAGGCAATGAATGCCTCAGATAGGAGCAGATTTAAAGTCTCCATGTCTTCTTCGTGAGGTCTGGAAAAACACTGTCCGATAGAAATATAATGTGAGCTACATACATAATTTAAAATTTTTCCAGCAGCCACATTAAAAAATTAAAATTAAATAAGTGAACTTAATATTCATAGCAGCATTATTGGAGTATAAGTAATAAATATAAATAATAATGATGATATCATAAAATTCACCATTTTTAAAGTGTAAAATTCCCTGGGTTTTAGTACATTCACAGAGTTATGTAATAATCCTTACTATCCAACTTTAGAATATTTTTATCACATCAAAAAAAAACCCAACATCATACCCATCTGCAGTCACTCTCCATCTCCCTCACCCCTAAATCTTGGCAAGAACTAACATGTTTTCTGTCTCTGTGGCTTTGCCTATTCTGGACATTTCATATAAATGACCATACAAATGCTGGCCTTTTACATCTGTCTTCTTTCACTCAGCATAATGTCCTCAAGGTTCATCCATGTTGTAGTATGTATCAGTACCTCATTCTTTTTCATAGCTGAATAATATTCCATTGTATGGATGTACCATATTTGTGTATCTATTCATCTGTTAGTGAATATTCAAGCTGTTTTCACTTTGGAACTATAATGCATAATGCTGCTAAGAACACTTATGTACAAGTTTTGGTGTCAACTTATGTTTTCAGTTCTCTTGAATACATACCTAGAGTTAAAATGACTAGGTCATATGGTGATGCTACATTTAACATTTTAAAAACTGCCGAACCGTTTTCTAAAGTGGATGCACAATTTTACAATCTTACCAGCAATGTATGAGAGTTCTAATTTCTCCACATCATAGCCAACACTTCTTATTGTCTGTCACTTTTTTTTTTTTTATTTTAGCTGGTCTAATGAATATAACATAGTATCTCACTGCAATTTTGATTTGTGTTTCTCTAGTGACTGATGATGTTGAGAACTTTTCATGTGCTTATTGCCCATTTGCATATCTTTATTGGATAAATGTCTGTTCAAATCCTGTGCCCATTTTAATTTGTCTTTTAATTATTGGTGTGTAAGAGTTCTTTATATATTATAGATATAAGTCCCTTATCAAATCTATTGTTTGGAAATATTTCTCTCATTGTGTGGGCTGTCATTTCACTTTCATGATATCATTTGGAGCATAAAGGTTTTTAATTTTGATAAAGTCTAATTTACCTTTCTTTTCTAGCTTTTTCTTTTGAGTCATATCTAAGAAATCGTCACCTAATAATCTGAGGTCACAAAGATTTACTCCTAGGTGTTCTTCTAAGAATTTTATAAGTTTAGGTCTTACATTTAAGTCTACAATCTATTTTGAGTTAGTTTTTGTTTACAATATGAGTGTATTCTTTTGCATATGGATACCAAGCATGGGATCGTAGCACCATCTGTTGAAAAGATTATTCTTTCCCCGTTGAATTGTCATGACACAGTTATCAAAAAATCAATTGACCAAATATATAAAGGTTTGGTTTTGAACTCTCAGTTGTATGCCATTGGGTTATCTATTCATCTTTATACACATAACTCATTGTTTTGATTTCTGTAGCTTAGCTGTAAATTTTGAAATTGGGAAATGTGTATCCTCCAGCTTGTTTTTCTTTTTCAAGATTGTTTTTGCTATTCTGCATTCCTTGAATTTCCATCTCAGTTTTAGGATCAGTTCATTGATTTCTGCAAAGAAGCCAGCTGCAATTTTGACAGAGATTGTGTTCAATCTATAGATCAATTTGGAGAGTATTGTCATCTTCACAATATTGTCTTTCAACCCATGACCATGGGATGTCTTTCATTTATTAGGTCTTCTTTAAATTCTTTTAATAATGTTCTGTGGTTTTAAGAAAATAAATCTTGCACTTCACCTGTTAAATTTATTATTAACTATTTTATTTGATTATGTATTACAGTAGTCCCTCTTATTCATGGAGGATACATTCTAAGACCCCCCATGGATGCCTGAGACCACAGATAATACCAAACCTTAAATATGCTATGTTCCTTCCTATATATACGTATCTATGATAAAATTTAACTTATAAATTAGGCACAGTAAGATAAAAACAACTAACAATAAAACAGAACAATTATAAAAATACTACTGGGGTGCCTGGGTGGCTCAGTCAGTTGAGCGTCTGACTTCGGCTCAGGTCATGATCTCGCAGTCTGTGAGTTCGAGCCCCACGTTGGACTCTGTGCTGACAGCTCAGAGCCTGGAGCCTGCTTCAGATTCTGGGTCTCCCTCTCTCTCTGCCCCTCCCCCACTCATGCTCTGTCTCTCTCTCTCTGTCAAAAATAAATAAACATTTAAAATATTTTAATTAAAAAAATAAAAAATAAATAAAAATGTACTGCTAATAAAAATTATGTGAATGTGCCCCCCCTCAAACTATCTTATTGCACTATACTCAGCCTTCTTCTTGGAATGAAGTGAGACGATAAAATGCCTATGTGATGACAAGAAGTGAGGTGAATGACATAGGCATTATGATGCAGTGTTAGGCAGCTATTGACCTTCTAACTGTATGTCAGAAGGAGGATCATCTGCTTCTGAACTGTGGTCAACCATAGGTGACTGAAACCATGGGAAATGAAACCAGGGATAAGGGGAGGACTACTGTATTGTAAATGGAATCTTTTTCTTAATTTTATTTACAGATTATTGATTGCTAGTATATAGAAATACAATTGATATTTATACATTTGTCTTATATCCTTTAACTTTGCTGAACCTGCGTATTTGTTCTAATAGTTTCCCTCCACCCTTCTTAGGATTTTCTATACACAAGATCATGTCATCTGTGAATAGAGACAGTTTTGTTTCTGCCTTTCCAATCGGGATGCTTTCTACCTCTTTTCTTGCCTAATTGTCCTGGTAAGAACCTCAAGTACAATGTTTAATAGCAGCAGCAAGAACAGACATCCTTGTCTTGTACCTGATCTTAAGGGGAAAGCATTCAACCTTTTACCATTAAGTATACTATTAGCTGTGGGTTTTCCATAGATGGCCTTTATCAACCTGAGAAAGTTCCCTTCTATACCTAGTTCATTCCGTGTTTTCATCATGAAAAGCTGTCTGGTTTTTGTTAAGTCTTTTTCTACATCTATTGAAATGATCATGTGGTTTTGTCCTATATTCTATTGATGTGGCATATTACATTGATTACTTTCATATGTTAAGCCAACCTCGCATTCTTAGGATAAATCCCACTTTGTCATGTGTACAATCCTTTTTATATGTTGTTGTATTCAGTTTGCTAATATATTACTGAGGATTTTTGCATATATATTCATAAGGGATATTGGTCTATAGTTTTTTTGTGTGTGTGATATCTTTGTCCAGTTTGGTTTAAAGATGAGACTGGCCTCATAAAATGAATTAGGAAGTGTTCCCTTATCTTCTATTTTTTGGAAGAGTTTGTGAAGAACTGGTATTAATTCTTCTTTAAATTAGATCTTCTTTAGGGACACCTGGGTGGCTCAGTCTGTTAAGTGTCCTACTTCAGCTCAGGTCATGATCTCACAGTCTATGAGTTCAAGCCCCGTGTCGGGCTCTGTGCTGATAGCCTAGAGCCTGCTTCAGATTCTGTTTCTCCCTCCCTCTCTGCCCTTCCCCTGCTTATACTCTCTCTCTCTCTCTCTCTCTCTCTCTCTCTCTCTCTCAAATAAACATTTAGAAAAACACATAAATTAGATCTTCTTTAAATTGGTAGAATTAAATTGGGCTTAGGCTCTTCTTTGTGGGTGATTTTTGATATTAATTCCATCTCTTTACTTGTTACAGGTTGATTCAGATTTTCTATTTTTTTTCAGTTTTCAGTAGTTTGTGTCTTCCTAGGATTTGTTCCATTTTATCTAACTTGCTGGCATACAATTTTTGACATTATTGCTTTATAATCCTTCTTTCTTTCTACAGTTTTCATCACTACAGCTAGTAGTGATGTCCCTCTTTCAATCCTGATTTTAGTAATTTATTTTCTCCTTTTGTCTTGGCCAATATAGCTAAAGATTTAACAATTTATTGATCTTTTCAAAGAGTCAGCTCTTGGTTTCATTGATTTTCTCTATTGGTTTTTGTTTGTTTATTTACTTATTTAGAGAGAGAGAGAGCATGTAAGCAGGGGAGAAGCAGAAAGAGAAGGAGAGAGAGAATCCCAAGCAGGCCCCACCCTGTCAGCATGGAGCCCAATGCTGGGCTCTATCTCACTAACTTGAGATCAGGACCTGAGCCAAAATCAAGAGTTGGATGCTTAACTGATTGAGCCACCCAGGTGCCCCTGATTTTCTCCTTTGTTGTTTTTTCTTTTTTTAATTTACATCCAAATTAGTTAGCATATAGTGCAACAATGATTTCAGGAGTAGATTCCTTAATGCCCCTTACCCATTTAGCTCACCCCCCCCATCCCTTCTCTGTTGTTTATCTATTCTCTGTTTCATTCATTTCTGCTCTAATCTTTAGTATTTCCTTTCTTCTGCTTGCTTTGAGTGTAACTTGCCTTCTTTTTCTAGTTTCTTAAGGTAGGATGTTAAATTATTGATTTGAGATGATATCCATATTTGCAGCTACAAATTTCCTCCTGATTTAGATGCATCCTAGTATGTTCTAGTTCTAGTATGTTGTGTTCTCATTTTCATTCATCTTAAAATATTTTCTAAAACTCAACTTCAATAATATATTTTATTTAATGCAATATGTCCAATATTTCATCATTTTGATAGGTTATCAATATGAAAAATATTAATGAGATATTTTTCATTCTTTTTTCATATTAAGACTTAGAAATCTAATGTGTATTTTATATTTACAGCACATTTCAATTCAGATACTAAATTTTCATCAGAAATATTTTAGATGTATTTAGATTTCATGAATTAATTGTATTGAAATTTCATAAAATTTATAGGTGAAAAGGAAATTCACATAGTGAAGTCATCCCAAATATACTTAAAAGTTTACCAATAACTAAACTGACAGTTTTTAAATTTAAATAAATTAAAAATAATAAAATTTAAAATTCAGTTCCTCAGTCACACTAGCCACATTCCAAGTATTTAATAGCCACATGTGGGCTTATGGTTATTGTATGGGACAGCAGCTCTGGGGCTTTTTCTCCATGCTTTAATCCATGCAACACCCCTAAGAGGAAGATACTATTATTCCCCATTTTGCAACTGATCAGCTTATGCAAGATCAATCAATATGATCAAGGAACTTAGGCAAGATCTTTTGGCCACGAAGGAACTGAACCAACACAAGCCCTACTCTTGCCTGGGAAATGGGCCTTTGCAATAATCAACTCCTGCTGCAGAGACACAGGGTTGCCCCAACGGCAGGTCTTTGACCCAGAACCACAGAGCTGAAGCCTGTGCTTCCCCCAACTGCCAACCTCACAGAGCAGCTAATCCAGAGGGCTTGGAATTAGCTGTAGGGGTCTGGGAAGCCAGAGGTCAATTCCCTACTATCGCTACCATTTTTCTAAGAAGTCCAACTTTACAGTCTGGTGTCAATCAGAAAAGATGGTCAGAAGAAGCAATGTGCACCCACAAAGTTCTGGCCAACCTACTTCCCACCTTCTGTGGGGAGCCACTGAAATTCCTGAAAGGAGTTGTTGAAAAACACCCTCCTGCTTGCCCAGCAGAGTAGGAAACCACAGAAATGCCTGCCATGTATCAAGTGCTTACTACCAGCCAGGCATGACACTCCTAGGACGATCCTAGTAGACAAAAGAGAGTGTAACACATTCACTCACTGGAATATCACATGGCCCTTAAAGAGAATGAGAAAAGATGTCTATAATGTACTGTTAACTGAAAAAAAGGTAAGTTTAAAAACAGGATGTATATAGCATGATCACTTTTGTATATATTTGTGTATCATGCCAAACTGCTAATAGAGAAGACCTCTTAGCATGGACACTGGATGGGAAGAACTTTTACTGTGTATTTTATACATTTCTATATTGTCTATATTTGTTACCACAGCATATGTTCCTATTTTAATTTTTTTAAAACTAATCTTAAATGTTTTTAAGTTTTTATTTAAATTCCAGTTAGGTAACATACAGTATAAGATTTCAGGTGTACAATTTAGTGATTCAGCACTTCCATACAACACCTGGTACTCATCACAAGTGCCCTCCTTAATCCCTATCCCCCATCTACCCCATCCCCCACCTCCCATCGGGTAACCATCATTTTCTTCTCTATCACTAATGGTTTGTTTCTTGGTTTGCCTCTCTCTAAAGATATTTTTAAAGAAAAGAAGGTCACTGTATCATTTAATCTTCAAATAACACTTAAAGAGTTATAATTATCCACATTTTATAGTGGAAGAACTGAGGTTCAGAGAGGCAGCATGACTCATTTACTCCAGAGCTAGGAAATGGCAGAGAGCCAGGAATGGAAGCCAGGATGGTCTGTTGATAGAGTTCTTTAAGGTAAGAAAGCAGCAGAAGCTCAGGAACCCTGGAGGCCCACCCACCACATGCCCAGGTGGAGCCTGACCTTGAGGTCCAAGTGCAGGATATAGTGCTGATGGAGGTAATGCACACCCTCGCAGATCTGCTTGGTGAACAAGATCACATCCAGTTCAGTCAGCTGGTACTTCTCCTCTGTGATCCGGTCAAAGAGTTCACCTCCATCCACACTGCCAGGGCAAAGAGAGAGGTAGGCACTGGCCTGAGCAAGGCTCCCAGAGGACTTGTCCACTCATATCACCAAGGTTCAAAAGAGGCCAACCCACGTAAGCCCGAGGGTTACGATTAAGGAGGGATTAAGGAGGGCCACTGCCATCTGGGGTTTTTATGGAGATCTTTGTTCTGGCCCATTGCCAGCTCAGAGTGCAGGTGGTAAAAAGAAACTGATGGGCCAAAGGGAATCCTGGGGATTGTCTTCAATGTTGATGATCCAGGCTCACTCTGGTGACTCTGTGCCAAGATTATAAACTTGTTTGGCTACAATGTTGTTTTTTCACTCTTGGTAGAGACATGACATGACATGATATTACAAACCCTACCAGAAGGAAAATAGCAACACAAGCACAAAAATAAATGGCCTCTGAGGCCCTGGTCTCAGCTTCAGGGGTGGTTGGGAGTGGTGGGGACTGTGTCAAATGGGAGACTGGCGACCTTGTCTACAGAGTCAGCAAGTAGGAGCTCCAGCACACCAGTTCCAGCTGAAACGCAGGTCCAACATTACTAGATTGTTCACATTTGTAAGAAAAGCAAGATATCTGGGTTTTAATGTGAAATTTCCCAATTTCCAATTGTTAATGCTTAAATCAAAATTATTACAAATTGTGTACGCTAAACCAACATACATCTACAAGTCAGTCAGGTTTACTGCTGGTTTATGACAAATGACTTTGTCCTCCATGCTGCATATTGGAGGTGATGATATTCCTTAGATGTCCCAGAGAGGGGAGGGGAAAGGGAGAGCTTTGCCTAGAACCACGGCTCCAAGCCCCAGCACTGAGTCTGGGCCCACAGAGAAGCCACTGCTCCACCTCCTGAGACACTCACTATTCCATGACGAGGGTGAAGCTGTTCTTGCTTTCAAAGGCATCATAGAGCTGGATCAGGTTCACGTGGCTGAGCTGGTTCATGATGTAGACCTCATTCTTCACATCCTCCTTGTGGAGTCGGATGGGAGAGGAGTTTCCAAGAAATGGGTCAGGAAGATGAGCCAGCTGTACCTCCCAAGACACATGCCCTTCCAAGGTGCATGCCCACCCTGTTTCCTCATTTCCTACTCTCACATCAGGTTTCCGACTCAGCACCCAAACCAGGTTCTTACAACAGACCCACCGTTCCACATATAGGAAACCTGAGGTCCAAGAAGGAAGCCTGGAAATCCAGAGGGACCCTGCTGTCCAAGGTATGAGGTGATGTGCTGGGCAGAGTGTGGGACTCATGGAAAAGAGGCAGGGAAGGTGGCAGGGTTCCTGATCAGCATGCAGGGGGCTGGGGAAGTGTAGGGCCAAGGGGCCAATAAGGAAGTATAGGAGCCCTGAACTTGGCCCAAGGCACCAGCTGGTCCAGGGCAGATGCCTCACCCGGTCCTTGGCACTCTTCACTTTGATGATCTTAGCTGCCAGTGAGAGGCCTGTGGACTTCTCTGTGCACCTGTGGACCTGGCCAAACCGGCCCCTGCAGAAACATGACACAGCAGACTGAGACCCCAACAGGCTCACTCCATACATGGTGGGCCATCCTGTACCCTGGACTTTCTGGTCCTGCCCTCTGTCCATAAACACCATGGGATTATCCTGCACCCCAGAGGTACTATAGTCATCACCCCAACACCACATTGGTTATCCTGAAACTTAGAGAAGACCTTCTTCATCCTCTCATAAAGTATCTATCTATACCCTGGGGACTACCTCCCTCATTCCACACCACTCAGATTGCCCTACCACCACTAGTATATGGTTCCCATGCCCATACTGTGTGGGCCTCCTGCACCCTATACTTCATTTCACACCATGTGGGCTCTTCTGCACTCTAGAGGTATTCTCTTCACCTACTCTCTGTGGACTATCCATTTCCTAGTACACTGTGTGGTATATATACCACTCCTGGCTTTGGCTCCTGGTCAACCCCTTCCTGAGAAGCATCCAACAGCATGCCATATAAGGTCTCCAAGTGTCTCTGCCCTCAAGCCTCTTGCTCCCACTCTCTCATCAAGGTAGAAGCCCACCTACCCTCCCAAGACGTCATGCTGGCACACTGTGTAAACTGCTGAGGTCGCGGTCTCCTTGACACTCACCACGCGGTGTTCAAAAGGGGCTGGTGGGGCTGGACTGTCATCTGTTTGGGAGACAACACCTTGTGAGCCTCCTAAGTGGTTGGTTTAAGTGACAAGCCCTTCACTCTTCTCAAGGAACACCTCATTGGAGTCACCCACTCAGCAGAGGAGCAAGCTGAGTCTCAGAGATGTGAGGTACTAGCCCAAGGTCACACAGCAAGTCAGTGACAGATGGGATTCATACCCAGGTCTCCCATCACCTACAACAGTGCTCTTTGAAAGATGGAGAAGTTATACCCAGTCTGTTCATTGAAGTTAAAAGGGGATCCACGGTGGATCAGTATAGTCAGCAGGAAACAGAAGGTGCACTTGAACGGGGTAATTGAGAGAATTTAATGACAGGACTATGTTTGAAGGTCCAGGCAGGGCTGCGGACATCAGTGACGCTAGTGTGACAGGGAGGCAGCTGGAGACAAACACCCACCCTTCCTCTTCTTGCACCCTCTGATCTCCTGATAGGGCAAGTAGCCTGTGATGTAGCCTGTAGCAGGTGTGCTCAGAGGGGTTTGGTGGTATCTGGGGAATGGAGGGGGAAACAGGACACCAGCACTTGGAAAGATAAAAATGTCTGAGTGTTTTTGAAAAATCTTGTCCTTCAGAGGTAATAGGAATCTAGAAGTGTTGCATGAAATAAAGCACAGGAATGAAGCAAAACAGCAAACACAATGACTGAAGCTGGTTTGTGCATTAAGGACTGTGGTGGGAAGTCAGTGGCCTGGGTTGAAATTTTGTCTGGATTTGTCATAGTTCACTCAGAGTGTTCCACCCACAGCTCTCATACCTCTGAAACCATACACCCGGTGCAGTGCAAACACAGCTTAGTTTGTCTTAGTAAAAATACTCTTTGCTCCCCAGAATAGAAGTTTGAATTTGCCTTGAGAGAATATTGCTTATTCTTTTTTTGCATCTGCAAAGCAAACCGTGGGCCCTGGGCCACAAAGGTAATATATATGGGCTATTGTTGCTACAGCTGCTATTTTTCTGGGACCCTAGAAAAGCTGGGATTCTGAGTGTGTGTCACAGGGATTCCAAATCTAGAATTTGGTCTGCAGTTTCTTTGCCGCACACTAAGTGTTCAGAGTGGCTGCAGAGCCATGAGGTTTGTACACATGGTTCCAGAGCCAGTCAGGGTTAGATCCTGGCTCTGTCAACACTGACTCTGGCCCTGAGCATGTTCCTTGACCTCTCTTGTATTTCCATTTATCCCCACTCAACAGGCCTGTGGGAGTAAATGCCTGCACAAATGCACGTGTCTTGGCACACAGAGAGCCCTGAGTTCACGTTGGCTTTATCACCATTCCGAGCCTCAGA
The DNA here is from genome assembly GCF_007474595.2 of Lynx canadensis. Classification (NCBI taxonomy): domain Eukaryota; kingdom Metazoa; phylum Chordata; class Mammalia; order Carnivora; family Felidae; genus Lynx; species Lynx canadensis. Next base: position 36,875,436 of record NC_044317.1, on the reverse strand, counting down.
AAAGATTCTGGAGACTCCGTTTGCTTTCAGCTGTGTTTCAAGAATTAAAGGAAGCCCTTGTCCACATTTGGACCAAGTCGTACAGGTGGAGAGGAAGCAACTAGAGATGTCACTATGACAGGGCAACTGCAGAGTCCAGAAGTGGCAAGGGGCCCCAGATGACCTGCAGCCCTTCCTCAGGGACTTCCAGAAATTCCAGGGCAGGAAACCAGCAAAGGGTGGCCTTTCTCCTGGCCTTCATGAGATGAGGGTTTACACCAAGGAGGGTAGGACCCTAATGCTGGAACAGTTGAGGGCATTTCAGTCACATGAACACAAGGATGTTTCCCACCACTACTGGGATCCTCACTACACCCTTCCATACCCCAGGATGAGAACTTACTCATTGGGCATGGTGGCCGATAATGGGTCCATTAGTTAATAGAAGTTCTTTTTAACAGGAGCCTTCTCTGGCTCAATCCAGAATGACACCAATGGTGAAGAGCTCAGGTGGGCTGGTGGCTTGGAGAAATCCACCCCGTTGAGCCACAGGGCTCCCCTACTGCTACAGTCACTCCAAATGCAGCCTGCTGCATCTCCAGCCCTTGCTCTTTAGCTCCAGCAGTTACTGGCAGGCTGGTCTAAGTCTTGGGCTCCCCCAGACCCACATTCTCTTGCCCTGAAAGCAGAAAGGTCCCCTGGGTGTAGGTCCCCCAAACCCACTTACCAGGCACACAGCAATGGACTCACCCAGAACCACGCTGCCAGCCTCGGCTCCCAGGGGGGTCTTCCTTCCTGCTTCAGCTCTGCCCATGCCTCTGGATGTGCAGTCCTTTCCAGGCTCAGGGTATCCTGTCCCTGGGTCTTTGTCCTGCTGCTGGCCCAGGGATCCAGCATGGTCTCCCATGTTCCTCCTGGCCCCTCTTGGTCCCACGGTGGACTCAGCCCCAGGCCCCTGCTTCTCCTCTGCCTTTGCTCCCTCATCGCTGCTCCGCTTCCACAGTGGGGAAATCTTTCCAGCTCCTTTTGGGATCTGTTTTTCTGACTTGGTCACAGGGGTCTGGGGGGTGGGCCCAGGTGGGTCCTGCTCACCTGGATAGGCAGCTGCTGGAGCCTCCTCAGGGGGTATGTGTCTGAGGCTGCCCCCTCGTGTCACAAGCAGCTCCCCAGGGGTGTCTGTTTCCTGCACATGGATGGAGATCCTGGAGCAGAGATAAAATAAGGCCTTAAAACCAAGGACTTCTGAGTCACCACAGACCTGGGGTCAAATGCCTGCTGCTGCCACTCAATGATTACGGCCTGTTGGTCTCAGTTTTCTCATCCATAAAAAGGGTACTTCAGGTTGTTATAATAGTAAGGTAGACTGTGTTTGAAACAAGCAGACCCCAACCCCAGCCTGTCCAGATACCCTGATTACCTCTGCACAGACAGGATACCTGGGAGAGGCTGGATTCAGTGAGATGGTACCATTTGCTCTCAGAATTCCAGGGGATGAGTGTCTGAGGAAGACTGATGTAACCTGTGTTGGACAGTGAGCACCAGCTGCCTCTGAAGTCCTTGGAAACCTGCTTCTGCCCCAGGGGGACTGTGGCCTGGAGGCAGGAGACCTGGGCTCTTCCCACCCTCTCTAGGCCTCAGTTTCCCTTTCAGTTAAATGAAGAAAGGGTGAAGCAAGTCAAATATCACACTGGAAGCCCCAGGTCAGACATATTTTATTAAAATCAGGTAAATGCTCATAGAGACTGGACTTCTTATTTCTCTTGAACAAACGGTTCTGGCTGAGCTGGGCAGGTCCGCAGAGCTGAGATGCAGCTCCACTTCCTCACAGACCCTGTTGCACCCCGGCAATGCCACAGAGCCCACTTCATCCATTCTCATTGCCCAGACCTTGTGACATTTGGATTTGGGGGCCCAGATGGAGGTCAGGAAGGCCCTCTGAACCCTGACAATATTCAGAAGGAAGGACCCTGACCCTGGGAGCTATGACCCCCAGGGGTTCGGACCCTCCCTCTCAGAGTTGCCCCTGCTCTGATTGTTCTTCACAACTCACTGCCAGGGTGTATGTGTGTTGGGGTGGGGGTGAGGCAGTGAGGGTCTGGCATGGACTAAGTCTCAGGAGGGAGCCAGGCAGCCTCCTTTCTGGTCTTAGCTCTGGACCATGTTGCTGGACAACTTTGGACAAGGCCAGTGCCAGTTCCTTCTTCTGTCAAACAGAGACATTGATACCTTGCAGAAGTGCTGAGTTTCCACAAAGTGGGGAAATGTCCCAAAGTGAGACCCAAATGGTCCAGCTGCTGTGGACAACAGGAAGGTGGTGCCTCAAAAATTTAGAAAAAAAACCTACCAAATGACCCAGCAATCCCACTTCTTAAGTTCCAAACCCATGCTCATAGCAGCATTATTCACAACAGCCAAAGGTGGAAGCCACCCAGGTGTCCATCAATGGGTGAATGGATAAACATAATGTGTAATATCCATACAGTGGAAAATTATTCAGCCTTAAAGAGGAAGGAAATCCTGTTGCATTCTACTACCTGGATAAACCTCAAGGACATTATGCTAAGTGAAATAAGCCAGGCACAAAAACTCTGCTTCCACTTATATAATTCCACTTATATGAGGTACCCACAGTAGTCAAGTTCAGAGACAGAAAGTACAATGGTGGTTGCCAGGATCTAGGGTGGGGGTAGTAAGAATTGTTTGATGGTTGTAGAGTTTCAGATTTTCAAGATGAAAATGTTCTGGAGATGTGTGTCACAACAACCCAAATATACTTAATACCACTGAACTGCACATTTAAAAATGGTTAACTTAGTAAATGTTATGTTACATGTTTTTTTACCATAATGAAAAAACAAAGTGAGGCTTTTCCATAGCAGTCGAAAGCCCAGCCCCTCCCTGAGCTGCAGCAGGTCCTCTGAAAGCAGTGCCTATTCCTAAATGCACTGATTCTGTGCAAGCCTGTCCACAGCCAGACTTAGGCAAAAAGTCCCTGCACCGTGGCCCTCGGGAGTGAATACGGGTTGGTGATGACAAGGTAGGGTGGGAAGGTGGCATCTAAGCCTGGCTCAGGCCTCATCTCAACTGAAGGACACAGGAAACTACAGGAAGCCAGTTGCTGGAACAGTATCCAGGTGGTCAGGTGGCCAGCTGATAAGGCCACGAGTCACTGTTGTCCCACTTGGTCTTCATACCCAGCAGGGCATGGGATGCCCCAAATGCACTGACATGCATTCCCATGTCACTGAGTATCCAACGTTTTTCCTCCTCCTGCAAAGCACACCCAGGGCAGAGGGCAGGCATGACTAATCAATTACAGCACCATGTCCCTCCAACTGCAGCTAGGGCCTCAGGATCCTCTAGACAGGCAGCCACTGCCAATCAACCTACCTTCCCCCTAATGCAGAATCTTTTTGAGGACCCTAACAAGTTCATGGCAAGTTCATCCCTATCCCTAGATTCCATATTTATAGCCCTGGCCAGGACCCAGGGATGCCTGCCAGGATTCCCTCCTTTTGGCCGGTTAAGGCTCTCATTTCCTTCCAGAACAAAGGCAGACAAACCATCTGGGCTTCCCTGCCAGTCACCACAGTACACAGACAGCAGCGCCCCTCCCTATGCCAGGCCCAGGGAAGGGATGGGGCTCTGTTACAGGTCAAGATGACCCAGGACAGGTGCAGGAGGGCACCAAGCCCCCTTGAGAAAAGACAGGTAAGCACAAGTACCCTTAAGCGGGCCAACCTGGGGGCCAAGATGTACTGTTCCCCAGGGCTGGGGAACACAGGGCTGGGGAGAGCTTGGCAGTCATCAGGTTCTGGGTCTTCCTGCACTGTGTCTGCTGAGGGCTGGGGCTGGTCCTGAGGCTACCTCCTGAGGACACAACACCACCTTCAGGACCCCAAGCATAATTCTGAAAGCTACCTAGATTGATTCAGCCTATACCAACCTCTTTCTGAAAGCCCATCCTTTCCTCCCTACCTTAGTATTTGGGTCTTAATTAAATGCTGACCTGAGGAAAGAGGCTGGTGCAGTAGTTAGGAGATTTCTGGAGTCCATAAACCTAGATTCAGATTTCAACTTTGTGAATCCCTAGCCATGTGGCCCTGGCTACTCTCAGCCTATTTCCTTATCAATAAAATGGGAAGGCAACCACGCTCATCTCCTGGGAATGTTGTGAGACTACAGAGATATGATGCCTGTGAAAAGCTTGGTCAATTCCAGCACCTAGGAGAGTTCAGTGAGCCCCAGCCTGTAGCTATTATAATTGCTCTAAGAGCTGGTGGTTCTCAGCCCTGCTCCACATTGGAATCACCCAAGGAGCTTGTAAGAAAGAGAAAGAGAGAAAGGGAGAAAGAGAGGGAGGGAGGGAGGGAGGGAGGGAGGGAGGGAGGGAGGAAGGAAGGAAGGAAGGAAGGAAGGAAGGAAGGAAGGAAGGAAGTGGGGGGAGGGAGGTGGGGGAGGGAGGGAGGGAGGGGAGAAAGAGGGAAGGAGGGAGGGAGGGAGGGAAGGAAGGAAGGAAGGAAGGAAGGAAGGAAGGAAGGAAGGAAGGAAGGCCAAGAAAGCAAGAAAATACCTGAGCCTTACTCCAGACTGAATAAACCAGACTCTCTGGGCACTGGTATCTTAAGAATTCCTTTCAGGGGGCACCTGAGTGGCTCAGTCGGTTAAGCATCCGACTTTGGCTCAGGTCATGATCTCACGGTTCGCTGAGTTTAAGCACTGCGTCAGGCTCTGGGCTGACAGCCCGGAGCCTGGGGCCCACTTCGGATTCTGTGTCTCCCTCTCTCTGCCCCTCCACTGCTTGCACTCTATCTCTCGCATTGTCTCAAAAATAAATAAACATTAAAAAAAAATTCTTTCAGGTAATTGTAATGGGCACCAGGTGAGAAACAGTGCTCTAAATTCCCAAAAGCATTGCCTGCACCTTCTCCTGTCTTCCCCTCATGAAGCTAGCCAGCACTGTGCCGACAGTGACACTCAGCCTCAGCAGCTAGTCTCTTGGCCATGCTCCAGCTGAGGGGCTGCTGTTAACTCCCTCCCTTGCCCACCGTGGAGGAACACCCCTTACCTCGGAGGTGTTTCTACACCACTGTAAGCTGCCTTGGCCTGGACTGGCAGCCCTGGAGTCAGCCTCATGCCTGCCTCTGTGGGCCGAGAGTCAGGCCTGCTGAATGATGATCCTCGTGCTGTACTGGGTAAAGTCTCCTGGCTGGTTGGGGCCTCCTTGACCCTGTTGGGTGCTGCAGACAATTCCAGGTCAGTCCCAGGGTTCTCAATGAATGCTCTAGGAACTTTGTCTTCCACCTCTGTGGGCAGCGGCAGGTGGCCAGGGGGCACTTCTGCCTGCCCTAGTGAAGCCTCTTCCTGGGTGAGAAGATCAGATCCTATCCCTGAAGCATTGATGGGAGTCAGCGTCTCCACTGTCCCCTCTGGCAAGTTTTCCTTCTGGCTCTCTACAGGAAAATAGGCAGCATAAAAATGCATTCCTATATGGAGAACTCTGTGCTAAAGATATTGTAACGAATGTGCAAAGGCCGTTCTGTGCAGCATCTTTATAATAGGCAGACTAGAAATAACCCAAGTGACCACCAGTAGGAGGCTGGTTGACTAAACCATGGCCCATCACACAGGAGTACTGCACAGCCATGAAAATAGAAAGATGCAAATATCTCCTTATGTGGCTATGAAGCGATCTCAGGATATACAGTGAAAAAAAAGTCAGGTGGAGAAAAGTATGTGCTTCTCTTTATCTAGGAAAGGAGGATATGTGAGTGTGTGTTCACAACCACTTAGAACATGGTAAAAATGTTCATGCTTAAACTTTCATGCCTAAAGAGGCAGAAAGAAGGATAAGACAAAAACTTTTTTAAATGCTTTCATATGCAAGGGAGGGAACACAATGCAGAGAACAAGGACAGAAGCTAGACTTCTCTTAATATACCTTGTTCTGTCTATTTGACTTTAGAACTATGTCAATATTACACAAAATTGTAAAAGAAAATGAAACTTTAATAAAAGTAATCCATAAAGATTTAAAGCAAAGTGAAATAGACCTGAGGTTGGTGGCATAGCTTACACAAGAAGAAGCTATTCCAAGTGACTTTAAAACAGTAACACAGGGCACCTGGGTGGCTCAGTCAGATAAATGTCTGACTCTTGAGTCTTGATTTTGGCTCAGGGCAGAATCACATAGTCATAAGATCGAGCCCCATTTTGGGTTCTGCAATGACAGTGCAGAAATATAAATAAACATTAAAAAATGTTTTTAAATAAATAAATAAATAAATAAAATAGGAATACATAGTGGGATATACATACAGGACAAAAGAAAAAAGAAAAAAAAGCAGCAGCTTCAACAGTTTTTCAGTGATCACATTGTCGCCATTGGTATTTTTATTTTGAAACTATTATGTGTGTGATGTGAAATAAAGCAAATAGGGTCCCACTCACCCTCCGGAGACCCCCTGATCTCGGCCTGCACGGCTCTGGTGCTCAGCACATGCTTTGGTTTTGCTCCTTTCTCTTCCACTCGATCTTTGTTCTAAAAGAAACACCATAAAAACCACCACGATCATCATCACCATCATTGTTCAGGCCACAGAAGGTGGAACACCTACCATATGCTAAAGGTAGAAGTACTTAGGTTATTTCACGTGGTCTCACAGTAATACTAGAGTGTAGATATCACTATTGTCATCATAGGGACAAAGACACTTACCCAAGGTCATCAAGTTCTTTGTAATATGTCTCATATTGTCAGTAAGGAGCAGACCTGACAGGGGCTTCTAAACAGACTGGACCCCAAAGCACGTAGACCAGTAATGGAAAATAAATTTAATCATAAAGTGTTAATAATTCAGATCAGTCAGTTATGGCTATTGCTTGGATTCTAAAGTCAAATTAACCCATGCTTGTTTAAAGGGGTGGGGATGGGTAGAGGGGAAAGAAGGGTAGGGAGAATGCCACAATCAATGTATAGTGTCTGCCAGGAAACTGGGTTGATGCATCCTATGGTCACCCCTTTACAGTACAGTAGTGTGGCAGGAAGCACAGCCTCTCAGACTCTTGAGCCAGACCTGCTGGGTTTAAACCCCATCTTCACCACTCGGCAGAGATCCTTAACTGCTCTGTATCTCACTTTCCTCATCTGTGAAATGGGGAGAATAATATTATCTGACTCATAGAGTTAGTGAGAGGATTGGGGAGTTAATTTGTGAAAGGTCCTGACAAGTGTGTCCAGCACATGGTAAGTGCTCAGTAGCTCTGGTGATTTTATCCTGCCTGAGACAGGGAGCTATCTGTCTTCGATGAGCCAATTGATTGATCCATGGATGGATTGTGTAAGGACACTCAAAGTCTGACCTAGAGAAGCCCTCAGCAGCTCTCCCTTTAACTCTAAGTGGTCTGCATGAGGCCAGTGATCTTACTCCTGAAATAGTAGGAGTACTCAGTGTTTTTAAGTGCAAATATTTCTAGATGACCTGACCCCTTGCTGGGTGCCCCTGGTGTTTGTAGAGGTTTTGAGCCTTTGACTGGTGCAGCCCCTAAAACTCCTCCTGGCCCTTATCACAGCAGCAGTTCTGGTCACAGCACAGCCCTGAGCCTGGGCTGAGACCCTGGGCCCCACTCACTGCTGAAGGCCCTTTCCCTTGACTTGGCCACAGACACCCCAACTGGGAGCCAAAAAGAGCTTGAGACACATTTTGTTTGGCATGCACAGCATTTTAATTTTTTTAATTTGCTATCAACACTTTAAATCTAGGAGACTTTTATATTAAAATTCTAAGTTCCATTTTGGGGCTTAGAATTGCTCTGTGTTTTGATTATGGTGGTGTTGATTTGGATGTACACACTTGTTGAACTATGTTGAACTATGTACATAGTTTGTGTGTATGTGCCATTTATTGTATGTAAATTATATATTAATAAAACTGATTATAAACAAGTCTAGGTTCCCAAATTCTCCTAAAAAAAAAAAACAACAAACTGAAGATCTGGCAACTTTAGGGCCACATGGCAAAAATCAGCTGGAGCAGTTCCCTCTAACTGGGGCACCACAGTCCTCACCTCTCCAGAAAGTCTCCCTGGCACTAAGGATGAGGGTTGGTTCCACTGTTTTTCCTACACTGTACCCACTTTGTTCAATCCTACTACGTGCTCATCCCTTTGGGATCCCAGCACACCAAGCTTTGTCTTCTTGAAGGTAACAACACATGGGAACACCCAGCCCCACCCCTGGCGTGTGCTAGGCATCTAATAAATAAATGTCAGCTGCTGTTATTATGATTAGCACCAGCACATCAATGTGACCAGGACCCCCTACTCAGCAGAGACCTCTACGTTGGCCTCCTGCAGACTCTGTCCTTCCACCCCCGTAGCTGGGGGAACAGGAAGCATTATCACGGGATGCCTCCTGTTTCACCCCGGCGGAGAGGCACTCAAACAAACTCTCCTTTGGCAGACCTTGATGGGCTCAGAGTGTCCTCTGCCTCTTTCCACTCTTGGTGTAGGCAGTACACACGCACCTAAACATGCAAACACACACACACACACACACACACACACACACACACAGCTGAGTCGTGTCTTCAGGACTCAACCTTTTGGTTCCAGTTCATCCAGAGGGAGGAGAAGAGACCCTAAACACCATTCTAGAGGACTGGTGTCTTCTGAACAGTTTGCCTATGATTTGGGCCCACCCCTGGCTGAGCCTGGCCCTGTCCTTCATGAAAGAGCACCTGACTTCTAGAAATACTCTAATTCATTTTTACAACCAAACTGAAGTACCACTGGGCACTTCAGAAAACCCAAGGAGGAACTTTGTGACGTCCTGGCACAATTTTCTTTTTTCTTTCTTTCTTTTTTTGGACATTTAAAAATGTTTTAATTCCAATATAGTTAACATACAGTTAACTACAGTGTTACATTAGTCTCAGGTGTACAATACAGTGATTCAACACTTCCATACAATCCCCAGTGCTCATGGCAAAGTGCGCTCCTTAATCCCCATCACCTATTTCTCCTGTCCCCCCTGCCACCTTCCCCTCTGGTAACCATCAGTTTGTTCTCTGTAATTAAGAGTCCACTTCTTGGTTTGTCTCTCTCCCTCTCTCTCTCTCTCTCTCTCTCTCTTTTTCTTCCTTTGCTCATTTGTTTCTTAAATTCCATAGTCCCGGCACAATTTTCAAATTTAGGAGCCAATGCTAGGATTTAACTCAATCCCATAAATCATTACTATGCCCCTACCCTCTTAAGGAAACATGAACAGGATCTCCAGAAAGTCTCTTTTCAACACCAACAATATGTTAAATAGTTAGGGGTCTGTCTCAGTTCATTACCCATTCTCTGACACCTCCTATGAGACCCGCTCTGGCCACAGTACACAGAGGGAAGTAGAGGCCTCTTGTCATGGATCAAATAGGAACTGACAGTCTGATTGGGGTGCTAGACCCAAACCTATAGATGGTTACTGATAGCTGTATTAAACACAAAGACCAGAAAAGAGATCAATCACATGCCAGTTGACCAGAACAGACAAGAAGAAATGTTGCAAGAACTCAGAAAAGAAAATGTTCTATGATTTCCCCTATTCAGAAATGCCTGCAACACATATAATATAGAGCTAATTTCACTAATATATGAAGAGCTCTTACAAATCAATAAGTACAAAAAAATGAAATAGAAAAGTGGGAAAAGAACATGAGCAGTTCACAGAAAAATATAGCAAATACAAATTAAAACTACAATGATATATGCTATTCTATCTATTTCTGGCTACATTTGAAATTTTCCATAATGAAAAGTTTTAATTTTTTTTATGAATTAAAGAAAAAGAATTAGCTTTGAGAGGCATATAACCAGTTGTCTTATTTAAATATTGATTCAAATAAACAAACTGTAAGGGGAAAAAAAGCATAAGACAATTAGGAAAATTTGAACACCGACTTTGGTAATATTAAATTACTATGTACTTTTTGGTCATGATAATGGTATCATGATTACGAGTATTTTGTTTGTTTTTTTTAAATATTTATTTATTTTGAGACAGAGCACACATGAGCAGGGGAGAGAGAGAGAGAGGGAGAAAGAGAATCCCAAACAGGCTCTGAACTGACAAATTGACACAGGGCTCAATCCCACAATTGTGAGATCATGACCTGAACTGAAACCAAGAGTCAGACGCTCAAATGATTGAGCCACCCAAGCGCCCCTTGTGATTATATTTTTTAAAAGAGCTCTTATCTTCTAGATATAACTGCTAGTTTTTTTGGATGAAATGATCCAATGTCTCAGATTTGCTTCAAAATAATCTAGAGAGAGGGAAGTAGGTGAGGATATATGCAACAACATTGGCCTCCCCTTGTGGGTTCACAGGGTGCATGATACTAATCTCTACTATAAGTGCATGATACTAATCTCTACTATAAGTGCTCTACTATAAGTTTGCATTTCGCAAAATTTTTCAGAATGTTAAAAAACACACACACAATAAGATCTCAGTTTTCAATCCCCACACAGGCAAAGAATAAACAAATTGGATGGTATGCTTTGTCAGCCAAAGGGGAGGCCACAACCATTCCCATATGGTATTGACAGGAGACCAAATTGGAAAAACTCCTTTGAAGGCCAGTTTTGCTTTATATACACAAATGGCATTGCTACATCTAGGAGTGTATCGTAGACATAAGCTCACACTTCTATGGATATTTGCTGCATCGTTATGTATAATAGCTAAAAATAAGAAATAATATAAAAAAAACAATGACGCAGGGCTAGATAACAAATTAAGACACACCCCCCCAACTGGAGAACTTTGCAACTTGCAGAAAGAGGAAGATTTCTATGTATAAATATGAAACAGAGCACGTGGGTGGCTCAGTCGGTTAAGCATCTGACTTGATTTTGGTTCAGGTCATGATCTCACGGTTTGTGGGTCCAAGCCCCATGTCAGATTCTGTGCTGACAGTGCAGAACCTCTTGGGATTCTCTCTCCCTCTCTCTCTGCCCCTTCCCTGCTCTCTCTCTTTCTATCTCAAAATAAGTAAATAAATTTTGAAAAAAAATTTTAAATATGAAACGATGCCTAAAATATATTAAGTTAAAAAAAAATCAAGGCCAGAATAATGTGAATGATTTGAGTTAAAATAGAACAAAGAGGTGTGTTATAAACAGACTCCGTCTGCGAGGTTTTGCAGGAAATTGGCACCTATCACTGCTCAAGGAGGAGTCTTGGGGACTGGGGATGGGGGAATGGAGTAGAAGGGACACGATGATGTTTTTTACCACATGAATATTTTCATCATGTGAATTTATTAGAGTCATTTTCTTCTTTAAAGCTGAGGTTGGTTATCAGTGAAAAAGGGGGAGGTCACCTCTCCCCTGCAGGCCAGACTCACAGGACAGCTGCAGGAAGCAAGGAGCTACTGGAGAGGGGCATCCTCTGGAAGAAGGTGAGGGGCAGGGAGAGGAAGGGGCCGGCAGGGTGAGCTCTGGCCTGGCTGCAGATGAGGAAGGAAGGCAAACCCTGCAGCCTTTCCCCTGAAAGCCTCACTGCTGACACAGAGTCCAGCACAGCCTCCTGCGGACCTCAGCTTATCTCTTGCCAGAGGCTGGTGGATAACAGCAGGGATCTGAGATGGTGGCTCCAGGCCGTCTGAGTGTTGCTAAGTGGCTGACTCTTAGCTGTTCCCAAACAGAATGTTGCTTCTATACACCTCACACATACACAAACACCCCCACCCCAGCCAAACTTCCATTAGCCAGCAGGTTTGATTATGCAATCTTTGGGAACAGTCCTCCCAGAAATGCCATACTCCACCCCCAGGCTCCGGCTTCTTCATAGCCTGTGTCCCCTAGGGGTCATTGTCAACACTCATCTTCGAACAAGCAGCTGCACACTCTGCCCACTCTGGGACACAGCACAAGGTTGGGGACAGGAAGGTGAGGGTTCTAAAAGGGGGTTCTAATAGGTAAGCTGGCTCCCACCTGTTTCCTACTCCAGGTGTGAAGGACAAAAGGGAGCAAAAAGAAGTTACTAGAATGTCCAATAAGCTTCACTGTCCTCCTCTCCCTAATGGCCCATTTCCCCCCACTAGGTGTTCTGACACTGGCCAAAGCCCCACAGACCTCACCGAGGCACTGCCTCTTCCTTTCCCTGGGAAGAGCAGCCAGTCAGTGACCTGTGTGAAAATCCACCTATGAGCTCTCAGGTTCACCCTCTTCTTTCTCCATCCACAGGTCATACAGGTGGCACAGGAAGAGAACAACAGCTCCTGCTGCTCCTAAGACTAGCTGCCTGGCCAGTGTCCCCACCAGAGTCACTGGGGTCTCCCTTTCAGCCAGAAGGGTTACTGGGATAGGGAAGCAAGAACCAACCTCTGAAGAGCCATCAGCCAGGCTTCCTTTCCTCCAAGGGACACTCCCTTGCATGATGAAATCCATCACCTTCGAGTTCTGGAACACAGCCCCCACCAAAGCTATGGCCTTGTCCACGGCCACGACCATCCTGAATAGGGCTTCAAGCCTGGCACCATGCTGGGCAGCATCCTGCCGCACATTCCTCACCAGCTCCAGGACCTCTGGCCACCCAGCCTGTGCGTCAGCTGGAGGAGTATGGTCAGCCCCACCTGGGCCCAGGATGTGAGAGGCCTCCAGGCGGTGTAGGCCCTGCTCCAGGTGGCCCATGCCTTGGTACACACACTGCAATTTCTCCGTGACATCTTCCTGGAAATGCAAGAGTTTGTCAACCTTCTCGTTTAGCACATTAAGCTTTTTGTCCATGGTTGTTAAGCAGACCTTGCCTGACACCAGCAGCCCCCAGGTCTCCACACCCTCCTTGGAGGCTTCAGACATCCTGAAGCAAGCTTGACAAGGACGAGGAATCAGAAAATCCACAGACTCCTAGTTTTCACTTGGGCAGTGATATCTGGAAGTTTCATTGTTCTTGGTAGCTAACAGCCTCGCCCCACAGCGCCTGGGTTGTTTAGGGAGCCCAGAGGACCAGACTCTCTCTGAGCCTTGCTTATCTCCCACTCTGCTGTGGCTATGAGTGATAGGCTGGGTTTGGCAAGGCCCTTCTCCTTGGGGCCCCTTTGACATCATGGCAGCATTTAACATTCCTCTCTGAGAGGGTGCTGATAGGCAAATATTTTAAGAATCTATCCAAGGCAGGCAGGAGTTTGGATAGTTGACTAAAGGTTAGAAGAAAGGGGGTCCTTTAGGTAATGAACCAGAAAGCTGGACTTTACAAGGGGTCCAGGGATCCCAGGGTAGACCTTTAGAGGCCCAAAGCACTGAGGAGCAGATGGTATCATACTTGCCACAAACACATTGAATTCATGATGGAAAGCAAAACCAAAAATAAATGTGAGGTCATTCTGATTTTTGCCATGATAAAAATTTTGATGCTTCCACAAATTAAAACCAATTTTTGGTGCTCCTACTTTGAAGGTGCCCCAAATATGTGTTTAAGCTGCCTTTGGGGTGAATTGGCAGATCCTTCCCCACAATGGGCCCTCAGTCACTAGCCACTTGTACCTAAAAATAGAAGTAAGGGAAAATGGCCTAGGCTACTTGCCAAGTGCCATTCTTCAGGTCAAGTTCCTCACAGAGCCCTTTGGAAAACACCCACCAGTGGTGCCCCTCCCCACCCCTGCTCCTCCAGCATTGACCATGTAGGCATCAGGCACCCAATCTCTATACACTAGAACAAACATAGTAGCAGCCTAGAGAGCAAGTGGGCCTGTGTTTCCTGTAGTTTCCAAACATTTTAGCCTCAAAACCCTTGGTTGAATACAGAAGCATCAATAAATAAAGCAAAGGAGATGCTCAGGCTGACACTGAGGTGGGGTGTTGTTAGGAGCCACCAGAGAGTCCCTAAGCTGCCAGGGAACGATTGACTGACACCATTTTATTCCAGGCCCTCCTAGGGAGAAAGCAAAGGGTGAGAGAATTTGTCCAAGGTTGCCCCAACACGGGGTACCCTGAGGCTAGCTAAGCTGTAGCCAATGCTGGCCCCAGGGAGGGCCTTTGTAGTGTCCTGCTACACTTCCTCCTCTGGAATAAAAGCAATCATGAGGATAAACTTTGACCTGGAAACCTGACATCTAAAAGCACCTTTAGATCATTTTGCTATTTTAAGCTACGGGTGAGCTTGCTACACAAGTACAGCTTGACCACAAACCCCCTCACTACCTGACCCTCCATCGGGATAGCTGCCCTAAGCAGCCAGTATAGAAATTCAGACCCATTTCTGGAGAGCACAGGCCTGGGTGTCATTGGTAGAAATATCAGGAACATGCTCATAAAAATGCTAGTCTGTTATAGCACTGTGATTTAAAGCAAACATACAAACTCTTCTTGGGAAAAGAAGTTTGGGGAATGTTGTGCCCCAGCTCCTCTTGGGGATTCAAGATGTGCCTCAGCAGGATCTCATCTGCTACAGAAAGAAACCAGCACCTGACCAGGGAATCACCCCTTCCTCTACACTTACCACCTCATACTTCTCTGTGGAGCTAGGGGTCCCTGGATCACACTTAGGGAAGCGGCTACCCAGAGAAATCTCTGCATCTAACACCAGCCCAACACCTGTCCGACAGCAGGTATGGATAATCTTTGTGGGATGCAGTCCCCACCAGTCTAAAGAGACAAACCCAGCTTCTAGGAGGGGTTGACTGAGCCGAATTTACAAAAGCTGGAGGAGCATGCTTTTCAGGCATTCCTCATCCAAAGACAATCTTGTAAGTAAGTACTACGAAGCATTGTGATTTATAAGGCTAGAAGGTTTATTAACTCCAGGAGGGAGTTTCCACCAATGTGCACCACAGGCCACTGCTGTGGGGATCTTTGGAGCAGCCTACATCCTTGGCTTAATAAAACCTGGAAACATTGCTAAGTGAAATTAGTCAGAGAAAGACAAATATCATATGACTTCACTCATATGAGGAATTTAAGATACAAAACAGATGAACATAAGGGAAGGGAAGCAAAAATAACATAAAAACTGGGAGGAGGACAAAACATAAGAGACTCTTAAATATAAAGAACAAACAGAGGGTTGCTGGAAGGGTTGCAGGACGGGGGATGGGCTAAAAGGGTAAGGGGCATTAAGGAATCTACTCTTGAAATCATTGCTGCACTATATGCTAACTAATTTGGATATAAATTTGAAAATTAAAAATTAAAAAAAAAAACCCTGGAAACCTATCTTGAAAGTCCATTTGAACCCAAACGAAAACAAAATGTCCCAGACAGATGTCTATATCAAAAGCTAACTATTTAAATTACAAAAGGATTTACCCCTAGGTCTCCCTTAAGCAGCAAGTAATTGCAAGGCAGCTGGTTCACTAGAAACGTGGCTGCTGCATCCTCTACTGTTTCAGAACCAGCTCGTTGTTCCCTGGGGTCAGAACAGTCCTTGGACTTGCCTTAATCCTCAGGTGCACCAACATGCCTGGCAGGTTGTGGGTATTCAACACAAACGTATGGAAGAAATGAATTAAGGGGGCTCCAGCTGTGCAGGAGGCTGGGCTGAGCATCAGGAGACTTATGGAAGGAGCAGCAGCTGGGGTTTTCCACAACAAACAAGTGCAGGGTAAGATGCCTTAACAATTCCCAGCAGTAAGCTCTGGGGCCTCATGGGAAAAACTTGGAATATGCCGACAGGTGAATTCCTTGAGGGTTCTTTGATGAAAAAGAGCAGCCAGGAGGACTAGTTTGAATACCTGTCATTTCTCTGCCTTGAGGAGAAATGAGATCTGTGAGGGCTGACGCACAGCTTCTCTCCAACTCTCCCTGATGTACAGGGCACAGCAAGAGCCATGGGCAATTCTTTATGGGTAATGGCACCCGCCCAGAGGAGAAGGGGGCCATTCCATCCCTCAAGTCAAACCAACACAGACCAGAGAAGAGACAGCCATGCTGATTGGGTACAGAGTAGTAAATCCAGTGACACTTCATCTTTCCTGGGTAAGGACAGGACAGCTGATCCACTCCCAGAAAAACATAGACTGACCTCTGTTTGTCATAGGCTGGGGTCAACGTGCACTGAACCCAAGACTCTTCCCTGGCCTTTCTGGTGACAGCCAGCTTTTCCTGTACAACCCCTGTGGACCCTGAGACCCCAAGTAGAATAAGAAGGGAGGAGAAATGCAAGGCTAAGGAGTCCATTCCAAAGTAGTGGCTCTCCTCCTTCCCCCCTTCTGCATAGAACAGGCATGGCCAGGAGAGCCCCCACCCTCCATGGAGATCAGAGGTCTGTTTCTGGAGAAACCCAATAGTCCATAATACAATAGCTCTATGTACTGGCACTGGAGGTTCCTGGGAGCTTCTCATCTGGTCATCCTCAACAAAGCCAGCCAGTCCACAAGCCTCAACCACTCAGCCAGTTTTTTGTGCCTTACTCTGAAATATGCACAGATAAAAAAAAATATCACCAGGTATTCAAAGAAAGCCCCAAGGTGAAAAGGGGAGCACCCCAAAACAGAAATGTAATCATGGAGGAAACAGAGAAAACAAGAAACAGAAGAAAGTTTCAAAAAGGCTCTCATTAGTTGCCACAGAAAAGTATGAAACGCAATTCCATCCATTAAAAAAGAAGACGGTGTTATGGGGAAAGAACAGGGATAGAATAGAAGAGCAGTCTTGGAAATTAAAAATACAAATGTTAAAATTTTATTTTTTTTTAAGTTGATTTATTTATTTTGAGAGGCTGGGGAGGGATAGAAAGAGACAGAGAATTCCAAGGAGGCTCCACACTGTCAGGGTGGAGCCCAACTGGGGGCTCGAACCCACGAATCATCAGATCATGACCTGAGCCAAAATCAAGAGTCAGATGGTTAACTAAATGAGCCATTCAGGCACCCCATGAATGTTAGCATTTTAAAATCCAGTATGGAGATGAAAAAAATGAAGTTAAGATAATATCCCAGAAAGGAGAATTAAAAGATGAAGAGCCCTATGTAGAGAGAGAAAAGATAAGAGTAGATAATGGATCCAGCCCCATATCTAGTTAACTGGAATTTCAGGAGAAATGAAAGAGGGTAGGAATTTATCAAAGAAATACTACAGTCATCATGCAATTTTTGAACACAGAGATAAAGAGATTATAAAAGCTCCCCAAAATGTGAAAGAAAAAAATCATGTGCCAAAGAACCAGAATCAGGATGACATCAGACTTCTCGTTCTAAAACAACTGGACACTGGAACAGACTGAATGTAGTATATTCTAGATTAGAAATTTGAAGACACTGCACATTGTCAAAGGACAGAAGGAAGCATTTTTAAGACTTGCAGAGATGTGGGGCACCTAGGTGGCTCAGTCAGTTAAGCCTTTGACTGTTGATTTCAGTCATGATCTCACCTTTGTGAGACTGAGCCTCCTCTTTGGCTCCTCACTGAGTGCAGAGCCTGCTTGGGATTCATTCTCTCTCCCTCTGCCCCTCCCCTTCCCATGCACGCACGCGCTCTCTCTCTCTCTCTCTCTCTCTCTCAAGATAAATAAATAAACATTAAAAGGAAAAAAAAAGACTTTCAGAGATGTAAACAATTTAAGCACCTTTTGAAAGAAGGACATTAAAGTACATGATTGATTTTTTTAGTGAATACTACTCGCATAATATTGTTCACACTATTATGCTGTAATGAGGTCAACACTTTGCAAAGTTAAAACAGTGATGTTGTAAGGATGGGGGAGGGGAAGTGGGAAAGTGACAAAGCTGAATCATTTCTCTTAATAGGAAACGCACAGACAATGCACAAAATTGACAAGGAGGAAAGTGGAGGCAAATACCAGGAGAAACCACTGAAAGACTCCCCTGTGTTTGCTGCTGGGAAGCAGGAAGGGAAGTAGGTTTTGCAGAGCTCAGGGTACAACATGTACAACGTGTCCTATACTTTGCAGATGTGTGTGGTCATAACAAGCGTTGCAGCACACCGCAGTGAGGGCTCTAGCGAGGGTCTTGTAACGAAATCAAATATGACAGCTTTCTCAGAGATGGGGGCCACGTAGCTTGAGAAAAGGTATGCTTTTCTACTTCACAGAAAAGTGCCCCCTGGCCAGCTGCATAGCTGAAACTTAACCTCTCTGAATGCAGCTTTCCTCACCTGTAAAGGGGTGCAGGACAGTGCAGTAAGCACAGGGCTGTTTGAGTATTCATGTAAGTGAAACATTTTGCACCATACCTGGCACGTGGTAAATCCATGAAAACTTTGGAGATTACAACTCACACCCCCCACCCATCCCTGCTCCAGATGGTCAGCCAACAGGACAGCAGTGTGTCTAGCCACCTCATTGTGGGGTGGTAGGAGGGAAAGGAGTTATCTCCCCAGTCCTAAATCAGCTCCCACAGGTACCAGCCCACCCAGACCATCTCCTTTGTATGCACAATTAGCTGATGTGCACTCAAAAAGTGCAAACCTGTCCTCCATTAAGCAGAGCTTATTCAGGAAAGGAAATCAGATATGAAACAGAACCCCAGAAAGTCTCACAGGTTCAACTCGGACAATTTAGGGGTTAGCAGCCACCAGGCCTTGTCTGCCCGCTACACCCTTAGTTGAGGAGGCCCAAGCTGACCATCCCTGGGCCATATCCATCAACCAGAGCTTCCTGCTGACCGTGCTTCTTGGTCCAAGAGGACCTACGTCTGGGGGATAATTGTCACCAAGGCTTCCTTAGTCGCATGACCCTAACAATTGTCCCTCAGACTCCTACTTCAAAGCAGACCGGCCTGGAGCGCCCTTACCGCAAATATCTGGATGTAATCTGACGCCCGCTGCTGGCCTCTGGCGCTGGAGCCGTGAAGTGCCTGAGTGGGGCACAGAGTCCCCTTCCTGCGGCTGCACCCGTTGTGCCAACTCAGTGTTTACTCTGCCTGGAGATGCCCAACCGCCCCGGGAGTGCTGGGAATGAGGTGGGCTGGCCAGCCAGGATGATTTCTCTAGAACTCAGGCAGCAGTGATAAGCCTGGCATTTCCGCTTATCTCTGACCCTGCCCCAGGCCCCAGAGGCATCCAGAGGCTTCGCTCTGTTATCTGGTTTGCTGGGTGGTATCTGCTTCCTGGGGGGCCTACTTCCTGCATCACTTAATGAAGTGTCCAGCTGTGAAACAAACACCGTGTGGTCTGAGGAGGGAGGAAAGAAGGGAGGGAGCCTAGGGCAGAACTGACCTGATTTCAAAACCCAGGATCCTGGTGCAAGGGGCCCAGGAGAGGAGCTGGGAATCACTCCCTGATTCAGGCAGCTCTCCAGGACAGAAGAAAGGTCCAATTAGCCAGAGTAGGGGACCCTTCTTTTCTTCGCAGGGGCTGCTTACACCCTGGCTGGGAGTCTGGTTACTTATCTCCAGGCTGAGAGGGTCTAGCTGTTCCCTCTTTGAGTAAAACTATTCAGGAAGCAACAAAGACATACAGAGCCCCAGAGACTGGAGCTGCAGTGAGAGAGAAGGCATGACCTACTCCTGCTGCATGAGGTCAGTGTTCTCATTTTGTAGATGGAGAATCTGAAGCCATGAGAGGGGAAGGGACTTTCTGAAGGTCATATAGTAAGTTAATGGCAAAAACAGGACCAAATAGCAAAACTGTTGCCCTCAGAGTAGCCATGGAACTCTGGCCCCACGATGTGGGTGTAAGAGGGATATATATGTTCATGTGTGTGTGTGTGTGTGTGTGTGTGTGTGTGTGTAGACAAGATTAGGCTCTGCCCCACAGGCTTGGCTCTGACAGTTGTCTGGGTAGATAAGGGGGGAGCAAAGGGTCTGGGACCCCCAGATACAATATTGGTTGCTTATTTTTTCATAGAAAAATGTCTACAATGGTCTCAGAAAGATAGTAAAGCTACCCAGAAAGATAGTAAAACAACAGCCACAGTCCTGCCAAGATGAATCTAGGAACTAGGCTTGGGAATAAAACCAAAGTCAAGCTGGACTCTCTGAAGAAGCAGAGAGGGAAATGACAGCTACATGGAAACCTGGACTGAGCTTGGGAAGTCCCCTGCCAGCTCTCAGGTGGCTAGTGGATTTGCCCCCAGGATGTCACTCTCTTCCATGGTCAGCATTCCAACCCCTGCAGGAAGCTTTTGTATTTAGTCAATTCCTTTCCCCCATGCCTAGTGAAAATTGTTCCCGGACTAATCAGATGGAACCAGTCTGAAAATACTAGAGAAGAACAAAAAAGCACTCACAGAAGCCAAATCCAGACCAACAGCCATTCATTCCTTCATTCCTTCATTCATTCAACACTTACCAAGCAACACCTGTTAGGGAGTAATGAAAGCACTAATATTTTCTGAGCACATCTATGTGTCCAGCACTGTGCTACAACTTTGCATAAATTACCTTTTGCACCTCAATAATTATAAAAGGAAGGGACTATTATCCCCACTTCACAGACAAGTAAACTGAGGCTTGGAGTAATAAAGCCACTTACCAAAGTCAGAGTAAGACCCTATAATATAAATGCTGGCAGCCAGACTCCGAGTCAGCTTACAACTGAAAGGAATCTAACTAAAACATCTTCTATCTAGAACCCGACTTTGTCTCTGGGGAGCTGCATTTGCCAACTGCCAGTTCAAAAACACAATTATATGTGCAAGTTAGAATCAGGCCAACCCGTTTCATACCAACACATTGCATTGCTGGCCCTTCCACCAGCTCACACAGGGAAGATATCTCCCCTTGCAAAATACTTTGACATGTGCTCACATTTACATTTTTTTGAGGTGGATGGATTACGTTCCCCATTTTCCCCAGTCAGAGACTGGGGCTCACAGTGAGAGTTTATGCAATGCTGGGACTTGGACCTGGCTCTATAGCTCTAGGGCCTGGGTTTGCAGCAGGGGGCAGAGTTTCTAAACCTCTCTCCCTCTCCCACCTCATCACTTTGGGACCCTGACTCAACTGGCCTGACTGAAAAGAGTCAGAGAAGGGGGTGTAGGCTTTTGATATGAGCTCACTTTTCTGAGCCTTATCAAAGGTAGACCTGTGGTAAGCAATCAGTGGCAATATCTTATTTAAACCCCTTGATTGTGCTAACCCTTGTGAGCTCAGAACTCTCTATGTGCCGTGGGAAACTCAGAAAGTCTGGGCAGGAGCAAAGTTAACTCCTTGGAACAACAGAGAAAATGAGGTAGTCACTAACTCCTAGACTCAAAGGCTGTGGGTGCAAGGGAGCAAAATTGTAAGATATATCAGAGTTTCCAGCCCTACCATATCTGATAAAAAGAATTCCTTCTTCATCTGCTTAGATTCTGTCTTCTCAGTCTATCCCTACCCTCTGAAGAGAGCCTGGTTTCAGGATTTTTTGTGTCAAATCCAAAGAAAGGATGGTAAGATGGGGCCTGAGGACTGGAAGAGAGGATTTGGCTGAGCTAGGGAGCAAAGTGCCAAGAGTACGGAAGGAAAGAAGAGGAGAGACAGATAGTGAGTAGGGACTGGAGTTGCAGAGCAGCAGACCTGGGGCAGTCCCACAATGTGAGAGAATGGGAGAGAAAAGAAAGGAGCATTTGGGGAATCTTGTGCTGCAGGACAGAAATGCTCAGCAGGGATCACAAGTAGGAACGGCATATTAGCTGGGCTCCCATGGCCCAAGTCTCTGCAGAAACTCAGTCATATGGTGTTAACTAAATCAGGTGTAAGAGGGATGCAAAGAACTTAGAAAAAAAATTGGCAAAGAGGGAAGATTTCTTGGAGGAAATGGGACTTGAATTGAGCCTTGGAAGATGGGTGAGATCTGGGGAGGCCAAAGAAAGGGCAGTTTTTGTAAGGACACAGTGTGAACAGATCTCCAGCTGGAGCCTGGCAGGTGGGAGAGACAGTGCACAGGCTGGTCTCAGGCCAAGAGGTGTGGATGGAAAGTCAGATGATTCAGCAGGCAGGATCTGAAAGAGAGTGGACCCAGAAAATCGGGCAGCAACATTTAGACCCAAAGCAGCAAGATATAGGGACAACAATCCTATGGAATGTTTCTAGGTAGGAAATAACATGATAAAATTAGTGTTTAAGAATGTATGGAATAATTACCTAGGGGTGGGGGGCACTGACTCAGAGGAGACACAGAGCCACTTCGGAGATGCTGGAGATGTTTTATATCCTAAGTGGTGGTCACATCGGTGTACGCATGTGTGCATACAGGTCTGCTGTGTTCAATAGGCTCTAAGATTTGTACATTGTACTGCAGGTAAGGTATGCCTTAATCAAGTACCACTAGCACGAAGGAGGGGTGGAGGGGACTAAAGCACCTGATAACAGGGTGCAAATGGATCAGGAGGCAGGATCATCATCTACACAGAAGCTAAAATCAGCAAGTGTTTACCAGTTCTGGGGTGTAGCTGTTGCCAAAACACAGGAGTGCTAAGGAAGTGGAGTGACATCTGAGAGAACAAGTCTTTGAAAACCAGTGCTGACTGAAGTTCTAAGGTCCCCATCCACCCCCCCAAACCCCAGCACCACCACACATCCCCCCCCAGCCTCCAGCATACAATAGAAGCAGGACCCCTTCCCTTGGCGGAGACTCTGAGGATCTATGATGTTCTCCTCAGACTCAATAGGTGAAAACCTCACCCCAAAAGCAGGTTGGACAACAGCAGGTCATATATTAGGTCACATGTTTGTCTGAAATATGCATATATACCAATATGGTTAATTGTAGATGATCTTTATTTTCCATATTGCTTTGATATAATTATTCTAAATCTTTTAATGTGTATTATTTGTGTTATTAAACAAGTTTGTTTTTCTATAATAATCAACATTTACCTGGACCCACAGGAATTACTAGAGAGACAATATGCAGCAGAGAGAGGTTTAATTAACCAAGAACAGAGTAATAGACTCCCTTGAGTCCCTAGCTGACAGAAAACAACATTTAATAACCTTATGGGGAGGTCTGAGATCAATTGCTTGGCCTTAAATGAACAGAACGTAGGGAGGTAAAACAGACTCAGAAGGACTCCTCAGATGTAGCAAACCCTAGGGGGGAAGATCAACAAATCCTCTTTGCGCTTTGTTTTTTATACAGATTTTTGGACCCTTCCAACTTGGAACCAAATGTCCCAGACACCACGTGCAACTCAAACTATACAGTAAAATTAACTTGAAATTTTTTTAGAGAGAAGTTGGCAAATGTTTGGGAACAATCCCCAACTACAGCATTCTCAGATGATAGAAGGACCTATCAGCACTAATCACAGCAGTAAGTTTGAAAAAGGTTCTGAAGTCTGAATTATACATGCAGTTCCCCCAAATATGCACAAAGCCAAAGACAAATCCATGCACCTAAAACTGTTAGCTTTTATTGTTGCTTGTTTGTTTTTGATCAGATTCTACAAGTGTTTTCTGGAGGGTCTACATCCCCCTAATGCACCTGCTAAAAGCACAAACACACAGTAAGTTTATCATCTGCACTTACATACCACCTTCCATCCATGGAGCCCCAGTGGTCTGTCAGAAATATTGTTTTCGTGAGTCCCCAGTGAGATGTGTAAATATTGTTGCCTCCATCTTATACCCAGATAAACTTAAATATGTGGGCAGTTAAGTGGCTTGTCAACGGTTATAACCCAAGACAAAATCCTTGCAAGCCGCCCTCTGGTCTCCCTTCCTCCCTTCCTCTGCTGACCGTCCCTTTGAGCTTTCTCGTTGGCCCTGGCTTAAATCATGCATGCAGACCATTGTTTCCCTGGTGATGGAGGTGGCATTCTATTTCATGCCCTGAATCTGGCACAGGGCCCCGGCTTCAACGCATTTAGCCACAAGTGCATCAGCCGTGCGTGATTGGAGACAGCTTGGCTCCTTGGAAACCTAAGTGGCGTGTGTCAGCTGGCTGCAGCCCACTGAGAGCCACTCCAGGCCATGCTGCTAACTCCTCCATCACTAGCCCAGAACAACCCACAGTGCAGGTGATGACGTCTCTGGGAGCTGGGTGAACAAATGGAAACAGCTCAAAGGCAAATGTTCTGGCCCCGCTCCAGGGCAGCCCTTAGGGAGAAATAATCCATCATTGTTGGGGACCCCAGGCACTTAAGACTGGTTCGGCCTGCCCTCTGCTCATTTCCACAGAAAGCACAGCAAAGTGTGATGGTTGTTGATTACATTCCTAATAGGCAACTGAGTTTACATTTCCAAGTCCCAGTTTGCAGTCTTTATTCTTATGTTTCATTAATTAATTAATGTGTCCTTGAATGACCATTCAGAATCCAAGCCAGACAAATAGGAAAGTTGCTGGGGAATCCACCAGGGGACAAGTGACCACCTAAAAAGTGTTTCCCTGATGGTTGCAGTCACTCTTAAAAATTGGGGATGGAGGATTTTTTATGGTCAATAAATGTCATATAACTTTTAAATAATTTCAACTTCTTTGCATCTAAAATGTCTTGTTAGGGGCGCCTGGGTGGCGCAGTCGGTGAAGCGTCCGACTTCAGCCAGGTCACGATCTCGCGGTCCGTGAGTTCGAGCCCCGCGTCAGGCTCTGGGCTGATAGCTCAGAGCCTGGAGCCTGTTTCCGATTCTGTGTCTCCCTCTCTCTGCCCCTCCCCCGTTCGTGCTCTGTCTCTCTCTGTCCCAAAAATAAATAAACATTGAAAAAAAAAATTTTTTTAAATGTCTTGTTAATCTTACTGGATGGTCATGTGCACCATACGAACTAGAGCCTGGGTTAGTTGCCCTTCCTTCCCATGTTTCCAAAGCACCCCATACTTGTTCCTATCAGAGCCAATTGGTAATAATAACACTTAATCTCTGTTGAGTGTTTACCTTGTACCAGGCACCTTGTCAGACATTTTGCATTCATTAGTTTTTTCAAGTTCTAGGTATTGCCATTAATGTCCTTATTTTGCAGATCAGGAAACTGGCCTAGAAAGGTCACAAAATCACTATGTTAGTTTCTTATGGCCATAACAAATTACCACAAATTTAGTGACTTCAACCAATAGAAATTTATTCTCTCACAGGTCTGGAGGTCAAAAGTCCAAAACCAGTATCAGTGGACCAAACCAAGGTGTCAGCAGGGCTGTGATTCCTCTGGAGGGTCCAGGGGAAAATCTGTCCTTTGCCTCATCCAGTTTCTAGTAGCTGCTGGCACTTCTTGATTTATGGCCACAATACTTATTCTCTGCCTCCATGATCTCACTGCCTTATCTGCTCCTCCCTGTGTGAGTCAGATCTCCTTCTGCCTCCCTTTTATGATGATATATGTGATTACAGTTAGGGCCCACCTGGATAATTCAGGATAATCTTTGCATCTCAAGGTCCTTCACTTAATCATATCTGTGAAGTCCTTTTCTTCTTCTTCTTCTTCTTCTTCTTCTTCTTCTTCTTCTTCTTCTTCTTCTTCTTTTTTTGCCATCTAACATAACATTCATAGGTTACAGGAATTAGAGTGTGAATAACTTTGGGGGGCCATTAGCCAGCCTACAAGTCACTCATCTAGTAGCTAGTGCCTTCAGGTGTCCCTTCCCATAGGCTCATGAGGATTCATCTGTGAAGTGGGGGTTGGAGCCTAGAGACCAAGAGCTCAGGTACATACATACAAATGCCTGCCTGTAGTTTCAAGCGTAAGCAATTGTAACTCTTGTCCTTTTTGTTAAAAGCAGAGTGTAAGCTGGAGTTCTGACCCAACCTTGCAGATGGACACCAGTGAACACCAGGCTTCTACAGATAAAGAAATATGAAAATGAAGAAAAAAGAAAATTCTGCCAGAGAGCCCAAGAAAGTCAATGCTAACCAAACACAGTCGAACTTTCAAAATATTTGTCATGGAACAATATAAAGACCTGCCAGAACTAGCCATGCAAAGGATTTCTGCTCTTCAAAAGTGGAGAATGTGACCTTTCTCCAGAGCGAGTAGGGATCAGGGTCCCCAAAATGTGTATTTTTGTCAATAGATATTCTTATACATTGTTATAAATGGGATTCATCTGGAAATTAACAATCTGGTGGTCCTCTTGATGTTAAATTGATTCCAGTTTCAAGACCTATAACAAAAACATGACCAGTAAAATCAAGAGTTTAGAGCATGGAGAATAAACTAAGAAAAATAGGCAGCAAATAGTAGGAAAAGAACAGTAGAGGGGGAACAAGAACATTTAGAATCTGGGTGTTTGTTATTAGTATGTTTGAAAGATAATGCAAGCTGGCTTGCCTCAATGCTGAGCAAAATAAATGTGATTTGATTCTGATCCATTTATTAGCTGGGATAGGATAACATGAATTTTAACAAAGAAGTTTTAGTGCTGTACTTCTAAATATTGTCATATAGTATGATCTGTTCAACTTGCTATATTTCATTCAGTTAGGTTTTTTAGTTTAATCGACTGGGATTCTTTACAGATATCACAAGGGTTTCTCAATTTGGGTAGAAAGTTGAAACAGGAAAGTAATAGATTTTGTCTTTTTAGAAAAAGAAAAACTAAACTACTTAAATGTCAACCAGTAGAGGAAAGAATTATAGCTCCACTTTTCCATTGCCAGAAAAGACCTATAGGCAAGTTAAAATTCACATAAAACTGGATCCTACCTAAATTAAAAAGATAAATACCCTGACAACCATACTGATGAACACAGATATGTAAATCCATTAGCAATAGTGGAGGATATACACCCAATTATTAATAACAATTAATTCCTGGGAAGAGAGCAGAATTGGGTTAGGGAAATAAAGAAGGGAATAGCCAATTTCCCTGTATAGTCTACATCCTTTGATATTTGCATTTTTATAAGGAACCTGTTTTTGTATATTACTTGTTTACTTTTTTAAGCAATAAAAGATAAGTTATTTATATTAACGGAAATATCTCAGTAATTTATAGCGGTTTTTGTTAGAAATATTACTTGTGAGATAACAAACAGTAAATGTTTGGGTTTTTTTTTAACCTTTATTAATAAATCAGACATGCTCTCTCTGCCTTGACTCAGTATTAAAGGAACAGAAGTACACAAAGGAATAAACCCATATCTGAGGGAGAATAGGGTAAGGGAGTGTCACGTTAGGATGAGAGAGTGGACACACATCTGGAGGCCAGGAAGTTGATGGGAGAGGGTTCATAGGTAAGGAACATAGTAGAGAGTGGCGCTGTGAGGGCTGCAAAGGAGGGCAGCCAGTCAGCCTGAGGGGACCTGGGCAAGCTCTGACGGTGGATCAACTGTACCCACCTGCTTCCACCACCTCCCAACCCCACCGTAACCCAGTCCCTTGCACACATACCCAGCAAGTGCAGGCAGCTGGCATTTACCCTCAGGCAAAAACAAACAAGTCCCTGACAGCTCTTCTTCAAAGAAATTAAATAATCAGAGGCACCTGGGTGGCTCAATCAGTTAAGCATCTGACTTTGGCTCAGGGCATGATCTCACAGTTCATGAGTTCAAGCCCTGCAACCAGCTCTGTGCTGACAGCTCACAGCCTGGAGACTGTTTCAGATTCTGTGTCCCCTCTCTCTCTGCCCCTCCCCAGCTCATACTCAGTCTGTCTCTCTCTCTCTCAAAAATAAATAAACATTAAAAAAAAGAAATTAAACAATCCATATCAGAGAATCTAAGGTTTTTAGCATTCAACATTAAAGCCCTCATTCTGGCAGTTGGGTGCCTTCAGTCTCAAAATGAGTTCCCACTCACCTTCCCCACCTCACACCCAGAGCACCCAGTCAGATTTCTCATTGGGAAGATGCAGCCCAGGTGTGTGGACCTTCGTTCTCAAATATGACAAGACATGCAAAGATCACTGAGATATTAGCAGATCTAGCAGCTTGAGAGTGAAAGACCAAGATATTTAAATGTGAAAAACAAATTCTGGTGGAAAGAAGCATAATCAGGGAATAGAAAAAAACAACTCAAAGAGATTTGAGAAAGATTTTATAAAGCCAGAAGAGGCTGATTTGGGGGAAAAAATCAGAAAAGCGATTAGAGATTTAAAATACAATAGCTAAAATAAAATGTTCCAAATTAGAAACAAGATAAAATAAAGGAGATCTTCCAGAGCATAAGATAAAAAAGAGAGAAAGTGTGAAAGAACAGATAAAATCCAGAAGTCCAATGTTCACCAAATGGAATCCCAGAAGGGAAGAGAGAAAAGGCTGGGAGGAGAAAAGCTGACTGAACTCCAGCTATTTACCCGTCTTTGCATCACTCGTTTCCAAGGGAGCTCTGACAGGGGCCCCCCGGAATGCCATCCCATCAAGACTGGGGAATGCTATATTCAGGAAGAGGAGTTGAGTGTGGCCAAAAATGACATATGATTATAACTTTCTTAATGCAGCCTAATAGCACCAAGGAAGCCAGGACCATGACCTTTGTTCATGTAAGCACTTGGACTGTAAGGATAGCTCATCTGACTCATTGAGAGAAATGCTAAAATCAGGACAGGTTGAGCAGAGCCCTGAGATCATAATTAATGACATTCCTCCAGGCAAATACCACTTCATCCTCTTTAGATCTGGTTGTTCAATTGCCTATAATTTCACTCAACTCCCCAAGATTCAGCTCATGTTTCTCCATCTTGTTTACAAGGATGTCATCATTTTCTCCAATGCCTTGGTCTACAGAGTGTAGCAGGTGCTACACTCATTCAGGTGAGTGCCTGGTTAGTAAACATTCTGCCTCTTCCAGGAATGCCCCTAACACAGTCTACATTAGTAGACTCCCAGGAGTCATGTCTGTACCATGTGTTTCTGGTGACCACCCACTAGTCATGACTGACTAATCCAAGAGTAGATTTCTGATCAGTTCAAAATAACTGGATTTTCCATCCTAGAAAGTTGAAAATTGGTCCGGTAAGAGAGGGATTCTAGAGACAATCTTTAGGCTTCAACCTGCAGAAAAGGGCCATAAAATCCTATAAATTGAAAAAGATACAAATGAAGTATAAGACAAAAGGCACAAAAGTATATTTGTCAAGAACCAAGAACTATGATGTAGGCAAAGGTAGATTCACTGGAGACTTTCAGACCTCAACTGAACAAGCAGCATTTATTAAAGACAGGTTTTAGGAAACAATCAAGGCATAGAATTGAGAGATGAGGGCATGGTAAGAACTCTTAGGGAAGGAGAATTTGAGGAGGCATTTTTTCAGGAAAAGATGGTAAGGCCAATGAGTAGACCATAGTAATCAAGATGAAAGCCAGTCAAAATATGAACAAAATATTTTCATCCAAAATTTGCATCTGAAAAGAAACCCTGCAACACACTTGGAGAGGACACCTGTGTCAGTCAGGAAGGTTAAATGAGCACTTGGCTTTCTGCACTTTTATGTAATATTCCCAAAACAGTTTTTTAAAAAAGTTCTTTCTATCTACTTAAATCCCTTATTTTCCAGATGATGTCCATGTCACTTTCCTGGCCAGTTGCAATAATATTATTTGAAATGCATTTCCTTGTTTGTCCTCCACCCTACAAGCTGTGGTACTTCTGTTATGGGACTGGGGTCATACTAGCCTAGCTTTGTGTTCAGACTCTGCCATTTACCACGCATATGACCCTGAGCAACTTTCTTAACTAACTCTTTGAGCTTCATTTTCCTGATTTATAATTATTAAACACAAGCATACATGGAAAAGTATGTGCCATAGTGCCTGGGACATAGTGAGTACTCCATAAATGGTAGCTCTTTTCTGTTGTTTTTGTTATTGTTCTTTTTAATCACATTCACATGTTGGCATTACCATAAAAACAAATAATTGTTCTCAGATGTGTTCCACTGATTCTTTTGTTACAAACATGAGTGACATTTTTATGTGTTTTATATTTTTATAACTTCAAAATCACACTTTAAACTTTTAACTCTGAACTTGATGAAGGGCTGAAGTTACAGTTATCCATTTTATCTCTAGCACCAAATATATGTATCTCTCAACCCAGAAGAGGCACACACAAAAAATTTGTGTCCAAGCTGCTGCCAGTGGAGCTAAAGCAGATTCACTTAATGATGACATGTGAAATTTACAAAATGAAATTTTCATTTGCAGGTCTAATTAGAAACCATATACCAGATGGGGCGCCTGGGTGGCGCAGTCGGTTACGCGTCCGACTTCAGCCAGGTCACGATCTCGCGGTCCGTGAGTTCGAGCCCCGCGTCTGGCTCTGGGCTGATGGCTCAGAGCCTGGAGCCTGTTTCCGATTCTGTGTCTCCCTCTCTCTCTGCCCCTCCCCCGTTCATGCTCTGTCTCTCTCTGTCCCAAAAATAAATAAAAAACGTTGAAAAAAAATTTAAAAAAAAAAGAAACCATATACCAGAGAGTGAAGTTGTTTTTGTTTGTTTTATGTTTTATATTTCATTGAGAGAGAAAATTTTCCAAACCAAAGAAAAGTGAAAGTTAACAGTCTATCACTGTTGAAGAGACTCACCCCCAAATGATGTCCATTAGTCCATTCAACCATCCTTTTCTGGAAGTTTGCCATGTAGAAATAGCAGGAGCACTCTCTGAAAATAGCCCACATACATGGGAAGCAACTTGGAATCACTATCTGTTTCATCTATTACAAAGAAACATCTTTCACCTATGTCACACATTTATCATAGAAACACAAAACATTTTCCTGTGGAATATTTCCTAGAAATGCCAGATGTAAAATATCAAAAGAAATATTAAAAATCCAGGAGAAGGGGTTGTGGGAGGGGGGATGGGCTAAATGGGTAAGGGGCATTAAGGAATCTACTCCTGAAATCATTGTTGCACTATATGCTAACTAATTTGGATGTAAATTTTTAAAAATAAAAAATAAAATAGAAAAAAAAAAGAACTTCACTACAAAGACACAGATATTTAGAAGGGAAAAAAAAATCCAGGAGATCTTTTGGAGAGCAGATAGATTTGGGCATTAAAACATAACTCGACCCCAAAACAAACAACCCAATTCAAAAATGGGCAAAGTGTTTGAATAGACATTTCTTCAAAGAAGATACATAAACAGCCAGTGAGCACATGAAAAAATGCTCAAAATCACACTAGTCATTAGGGAAATGTAAATCAAAACTATAGGATACCATTTCATACTCATTAGGATGGGTATTAAAAAAGAAAAAAAAAAAGAGTAAAGCACACACACACACACACACACACACACACACCAGAAAATAACAAATATTGGTGAGACTGTGGAGAAACTGAAACTTCTGTGCATTGCTGGTGGGAATATAAAATGGTGCAGCCACCATGTAAAATAGTTTGGTGACTTCTCAAAAAGTTAAACATAAACTTACCATATAATCGAGCTATTCCACTCCTAGGTATGTATGCAAAAGAATTGAAAGCAGGGACTCAGACAGATACGTACACCCATGTTCATAGCAGTATATTCATAATAGCCAAAAGGTGGAAACAACCCAAGTGTCCATCAACAGATGAATGAATAAACAAAATGCATTATATACATACAATGGCATATTACTCAACCTTAAGAAGCAATGAAATTCTGATACATGCTACAATGTGGATGAAACTTGAAAGCGTTATGCTAAGTGAAATAAGCCAGATAATAAAGGACAAACATTATATGAGTTCATTTATATGATATACTCAAACTATGCAAATTCATGTAGACACAAAGTAGAATAGAGGTTACTAGGAACTAGGAGCTGGGGGGAGGACGGCATGGGAAATTATTATTTAATGGACAGTCTATTTGGGATGATAAAAAAATTCTGGAAATAGTGGTGATTACTACACAGTGGGGATGTCTGGGTGGCTCAGTCGGTTAAGCATCCAACTTTAGCTCAGGTCATAATATCATGGTTCATGAGTTCAAGCCCCATGTAGGGCTCTGTGCTGACAGCTCAGAGCCTGAAGTCTGCTTCAGATTCTCTCTCTCTCTCTCTCTCTCTCTCTCTCTCTCTCTCTCTCTCTCTCCCCTTTCCCCTCTCTGCCCCTCCCCCACTTGCTCTCTCTCTCTCTCAAAGATAAACATTTTCAAAAAATTACCACACAATACTGTGAATGTAACTTATGTCACTGACTTGTACACTTAAAAATAATTAAAATGGGGGACCTAGGTGGCTCAGTTGGTTAAGTGTCCAACTCTTGTTTCTGGCTCAGGGCATGATCTCTTGGTTTCCTGAGTTCAAGCCCCACATTGGGCTCTGCACTGACCATGCAGAGCCTGCTTGGGATTCTCGCTCTCCCTCTCTCTCTGTCTCTCCCCTGCTCACACTGTCTCTGTCTCCTAAAAATAAATAAATAAACTTAAGAAAAATAGTTAAAATGGTAACTTTTGTTTTGTAGATTTTAACCAGAATAAAAATAAATAAATCCACCTCAACCTACACAAAACTAAAATAAAATTTCTAAACTTCTTGGGCCACATATAATGCCATAAAAATGTTTGATAACTGCATCTAACAATCAGCTTAGCCCAGGAATGTGACAGCACAATTGCATCATAAAAACAAAATGACTCTGAAGCAGACTTCTTTACTGGTAAGAAGTGATTCTAATTAAAAAAAAAAAAAGACAAAAATATCAGAAGTTTTTGATAGTTATGTTGTTAATAATTAGACTCTGAATGAGGATTAGTTTAGAAACCAAAGAGAGGGCATATGCTTTATCACACAACAGGAAAGCATGTACAATTAGAAGCTAAAGTGTTTTCTATTGACAGCAACTGGTTAAAACCAATATGAGCCTTTTTGCATACTTTAAAACCTGAGAATAAATATGAGCTAAATAATGGAGGCAGAGAACTTCTACTTTTAGGATAAAATAAGGACTGGATTGGGGCACCTGGGTGGCTCAGTCGGTTGAGTGTCTGACTCTTGATTTCAGCTCAGGTCATGAGATTGAGCCCCAAGTCGAGCTCTATCTGACAGCATGGAGCCTGCTTAGGATTCTCTCTCTGCTCATCTCTCTCTCTCTTTCTCTCTCAAACACACACACACACACACACACACACACACACACACCATGAATAAACTTTGAAAACAAAAATTTTAAAAAGAACTAGATTTACCCTCTTATCTGAAACAACTAGAAATATGGACAAAATATATGAAATAACAACAACGAAAAAGAAATAATAGTTCTCAAGACATTGGACATCAAGCAACATAGGACAGTGATGCATAAGAGATGGGGAAGAAATAGGTGAACCCTACAATCGCTCCAGTTTTTAGAGAGCTAGAGAAAAAGTAAAATATATTAAATAGAGACAGGAAATATTTTAAAAGCCTCAAAATGAAACTGTAGAGAGGAAAACTACAACATCTGAGATGAAAAATACACTGGATGGGATTAAGGGC
Source organism: Lynx canadensis (assembly GCF_007474595.2). Lineage (NCBI taxonomy): Eukaryota > Metazoa > Chordata > Mammalia > Carnivora > Felidae > Lynx > Lynx canadensis. The sequence continues at coordinate 36,842,247 of NC_044317.1, read as the reverse complement.
AGGTTAAGTACTGCAGAAGAAAAGACTAGTGAACTTGAAGACATAGCAATAGAAACTATCCAAAAAGAAAAAGAGAAAAACAACTAAAAAGAAGAAGGATGAGGGGAAAAAGGGAAAGAACAGAGCAATAATGAGCCATGGGACTTCAAGTGGCCTAACATATGTATAATAAGAGTCTCCACAGGAAGAGAAAAAAACAATGGCCCCAAATTTCCAAATTTGATGAAAACCATAAATCCACTGACACAAGGTCAATGAACCCCAAGCATAAGCAGCATCACTCCTTGTCATTCAGCACTCAGCTGAAATGTCACCATCCCTGAGAAGCCTTCTCTTACCAACAAACCTTAAGTATTCATTATGCGATTATCTTATTTTTAAAATTGTCTACTTTTCATTACATATCCTTACTTCCACCCCAATGTAAGCTCTACAAAGATAGGACCCTTGTCTTCATACAGAACCACTGTATTTCCAGAGCCTATCAGAGTCCCTAGCACTTAGAAGATGCTCAATACATATTTCATGAATAAATTAATGACTTCATTCATTCCTAACTTTCAGGAATAAATTCCTACATCAAAATCCTTCTCAAATGATCAAAACCGGTCTTTTTGTATTCCCAACATTTTCTTTTGCTCCCAGACTAATATAATATGGCATTATATTGGTACTAATTAGCAAATAATACGACAATTATTTGTGCTAATTTTTTTTGTCTAATAGTTAAGTCACCTCACTATTTCTTGAGGAATTACCTATAAGAAAATAATCGTGCCAGTCCAGACTGACTTCAGGTAAGCCTCTGGCAACACTACTTCCAGGCTTGACATGCAGCTTCCCAGAGAATATATTCTCAGTTATACAGTAGAGCATCAATCCATCATGGCAGCAGTTTACTAAACAACTACTACTGGAAAACACCATAAACACTATCCATTTAATCTATAATGAGGTTACAGATGAGGAAACTGAGGCCTATGAAGGTGAAGTAACATACCCAGTGACATGGCTAGTCGGTAGCAGAACCAGAAAATAAACTCAAGTCTGTTTGACTCCAGGTGTTTTTCATATCACACTAAGATAAAATTGAAGCTGTTGTGAAATTGCAGCTAAGTATTAAAACAGCATTCATCTCACCAGGAGGGATATAAATTTTCAGTCTTCTTTTCCATCTGATAAAAAGAAAAAGACCAAATTATTAATATGTACACCCAGCAACTCAAAGGGCCTCTGCTATTGTCTGAAATGAGAATCAATAACAAACACTTGCCTCAGCCAAGATATTTTCTCTTAAAGCCAAAACCTCTGGGATGCAGCAAAAGTGGCATAAGAGGGAAATATATAGCAACCCAGTCCTTCCTAAAGAAGGAAGAGAGGTCTCAGATACACTAAAAGAGCTGGAAAAAGAACAGCAAGTAAAGCCCAAACCCAGCAGAAGAAGGGAAATAATAAAGGTTAGAGCAGAAATCAATGATATTGAAATCAAACATAACTGACCAATTAACCCAGCAGCTGGTTCTTTAAAAGACTTAGCAAAATTGGGGCACCTGGGTGGCTCAGTTGGTTAAGCATCCAACTTCAGCTCAGGTCATGATATTACAGTCAGTGAGTTCAGGCCCTGCATTGGGCTCTGCACTTACAGCTCAGAGTCTGGAGACTGCTTCAGATTCTGTGTTTCCCTCTCTCTCTGCTCCTCCCCCACTCATGCTCTGTCTCTGTCTCTCAAAAATAAACAAACATTAAAAAATATTAAAAAGAAGACAACAAAATTGATAACCCCCTACCCAGATCAAAAAGAAAAAGGAAAGGGCCCAAATAAATAAAATCAAGAATGAAAGAGGAGAGATCACAACCAACACCACAGAAATACAAACAGTAAGAGAATATTATGAGCAATTATATGCCAAGAAATTGGGCAATCTGGAAGAAATGGACAAATTCCTAGAAACATATAAAGTACCAAAACCGAAATAGGAGGAAATAGAAAATTTGAACAGACCCATAACCAGTAAGGAAATCGAATTAGTAATCAAAAATCTCCCAAAAAACGAGAGTCCAGGGCCAGATGGCTTTCCAGGGGAATTCTACCAAACATTTAAGGAAGAGTTAACACCTATTCTCTTGAAGCTGTTCCAAAAAATAAAAATAGAAGGAAAATGTTCAAACTCTTTCTATGAAGCCAGCATTACCTTGATTCCAAAACCAGAGACCCCACTAAAAAGGAGAACTATAGACCAATTTCCCTGATGAACAGACCAGGAGAGAATGGTATGACATATTCAAAATAAAAGAAAATAATGATCAATCAAGAATACAATACCCAGCAAAACTGTCCTTCAAAAAGAAAAGAGGGATAAAAACTTCCATGAACTAACAAAAGCTGAGGGAGTTCATTACCAATAGATCTGCCTTACATGAAACAGTAAAGATAGTTCTTTCAGTGGAAATAAATGGATGCTAATTAACATCATAAAAACATTAAAAATTAGTATAAAACTAATTGGTGATGGTAAATATATAGTCAAAGTTCAATTCTGAAATTTGGTGATGGTGGTGTATAGTTCACTTATAATTCTAGTTTAAAAGTTTGAAAAAATGAATATAGTAAAAATAACTGTATAATAATCTGTTACTAGTTACATAATATAAAAATATGTAAATTGTAACAGCAATAACTGAGAAAGTGAGAGAGAAAAGTAAAAGTGTTAAGTTTAGAAATTCTATTGAAGTTGTTATCAGCTTAAAATAGGTGTTATAATTTTAAGTTGCTTTCTGTAAGCCTCATGGTAACCTCAAGGGAAAAACCTGCAGCAATTACACAAAAGAACATAACAAAGAAGTCAAAACATACTGATACAAAGACATCAAACACAGAAGAGAGCAGGATAAGAAAAAGTAACAATGAGCTTACAAAACAACCAGAAAACAATTAACAAAATGGCAATGGTGAGTCCTTACCTTCACTAATTAAAGTTTTTTTTTTTTTTTAAAGAAATTTCTACACCCAGCATCAGGCTCAAACTCAAGACCCTGAGATGAAGAGTCACATGCTTTTCCAACTAAGCCAGCCGGGAGCTGATATCAATCAATAATCACTTTAAATGTAAATGGATTAAATTCTCCAATCAAAAGACACCAAATAGCCAAAAGGATCTCCATGTCCTTAAGGCTTATACTATTGTAAATGGGATTGTTTTACTTATTTCTTTTTCAGAAAATTCATTACCCACACTGTATGGTCAATTAATCTTCAACAAAGCAGAAAAGAGTATACAATGGGAAAAGACAGTCTCTTCAACCAATGGTGTTGGGAAAACTGGACAGCATCATGCAAAAGAATGAAACTGAACCACTTTCTTACATCATACACAAAAGTAAATTCAAAATGAATTAAAGCTCTAAATGTGAGACGTGAAACCATAAAAATTACAGAGGAGAACACAGGATGCTTTGACATCAGCCATAGCAACTTCTTTCTAGATATGTCTCTTGAGGCAAGAGAAACAAAAGCAAAAATAAACTATTGGGACTACATCAAAATAAAAATCTTCTGCATAACGAAGTAAACAATCACCAAAATGAAAAGGCAACCTACTGAATGGGAAAAGATATTTGCAAATAATATATCGGATAAAATGTTAGTATCCAAAATATATAAAGAACTTATACAACTCAACACCCCCAAAACGAATAATCCAATTAAAAAATGGGCAGGAGACATGAATATACATTTTTCCAAAGACATACAGGCAACCAACAGACACATGAAAAGATGCTTAACATCACTCATCATCAGGGAAACAGAAATCAAAACTACAATGAGATAACATCTCACACCTGTCAGAATGGCTAAAAGTAACAATACAAGAAACAACAGGTGCTGGCAAGGATGTGGAGAGAGAGGAACCCTCTTGCACCATTGGTGGGAATGCAAACTGGTGCAGCCACTGTGGAAAACAGTATGGAGGTTTCTCAAAAAGTTAACAATAGAAATACCCTATGATCCAGCAATTGCACTACTAGGTATTTACCCGAAGAATACAAAAATACTAATTTAAAGGGATACGTGTACCCAAGGTTTATAGCAGCATTATTTACAATAGCCAAATTATGGAAAGAGCCTAAGTGTCCATCAACTAATGAATGGATAGAGAAGACATGTGTGTGTCACACACACACACACAGGAATATTACTCAGCTATAAAAAAGAATAAAATCTTGGCATTTGCAATGACATGGATGGAGCTAGAGAGTATTATGCCAAGTAAAATAAGTCAGAGAAAGGCAAATACCATGGGATTTCACTCATATGTGTAATTTAAGAAACAAATGAACAAAGGGGGAAAAAAGAGATAGGGAGGCAAAGCAAGAAACAGACTCAACTATAGAGAACAAACTGATGGTCATCAGAGGGGAGGTGGGTTGGGGGTCAGGGGAAATAGGGGGTAGGGACTAAGGAGTGCACTTGCTGTGATGAGCACCAGGTGTTGTATGGAAGTGTTGAATTACTATATTATACACTTGAAACTAATATTACACTGTATGTTAACTGGAATTTAAGTAAAAACTTAAAAAAAATTTTGTTAGTGTATTGAAATGCTAATGATTTTGGTCTATTAATTTTATATCCTGAATTTTACTGAAATTATTGATAAGATCTAACAGATTCAATAAAGGATGCATAATAATTGTTCTACAGATGCTCAGAGAGCTACAAGAAAATGCAGATGTAAAAAAATGCAGAAAAAGAAGAACAAAATACAAAATTCAATAGATAAAAATATAAAAACAGAACCAAATAGGAATTCTGTGGCTGAAGAATACAATGACTGGAATGAAAAATTGAAGAGTTTCAAGAGCATACCTGAACAAGCAGAAGACAGAATCAGTGATGTAGAAGACAGATCAATTGAAATTATACAAACAGAAGAAGAAAAACTAATGAATAAGAATGAAGAAAGCCTTGGAAGTTATGACACACCATCAAAAGAAATACTGTGTGCATTATTGGAGTCCCAGAAGAGAAGGTGAAAGGAGTAGAAAACTTATTTCAAGAAATAATGGCTGAGAACATCCCCAAAACGGGGAAAGATTTGGTCATCCAAGTTCATGAAGCAAATAGGTCACCTCAAAATGTCAATTCAAAATGTTCTTCTCCAAGACACAGAGTAATAAAACTGTCTAAAAACAAACAAACAAACCACCACCACCACCATCACCGGAGAATTTTTACAGCAGCAGGAGAAAAAAAATAATTGTCCCTGTAAAGTGGATGTCTTAGCAGAGACCTTACAGACAGGGGAAATAGAATGATATATTCAAACTGCTAAAAGAAAGTAACCGCCAGTCAAGAATTCTTTACCCAGCAAAGTTGTCCTTCAGAGTTGAAGGCAAAAAGACTTTCCCTAATAAAATCAGAGAGAATTGATCACTACTAAACCTGCCTTGCCAGCAATGTTGAGAAAAGTTTTTCAAGCTGAAACAAAAGGACACTAATTATTAACATGAAAACATATGAAAATATACAATACACTGGGGTAAAAGTAAACATAAAGACAGATTCAAAATGCTTTAATACTGTAATATGTGCTAATTAACTCTAGAATAAAGATTTAAAAACAAAGGTATTAAAAATAGTTATAGCTTAAATAATTTAATGAATACACAATAAGCAAAATGTAAATAGTGACATCAGAAATGTAAAAGGGGAGCTTTTGAGGGACAGAGGCAGAGTAGGTACATATTTAGGTTGTGGAGCTACATGACCTTGCAGGGGTCCTGGGCAGGGCCTGTGCACCCTCCTTTTCTAGTTGGGGTTTGGTATGTAGTCCCAGTCTCCCTAATGTACAGAGGCAGAGGGAAAAGCCTCTAGCCTCCTTGCTGTCGTGTCTTTGTTGCCTGGGGCTTCCAGCCTAAGGGTTATATCTTCAAGTGCAGGAGCACTGCAATAGAAAAAAAAAAAGGGGGGGGGTGCAAAAGGATAGACTATTTGTATATAACCAAATATTCACAGAAAATAGACTATTAGATCTCTAAGCTGTGTTATATAAACTTCATGGTAACCACAAAACAAAAATCTATAAGAGATACACAAACGATAAAGGAAAGGAAATCAAAACATACTATGAAAAACATCAACTTACAAAGGAAGTCACCAAGAAATGAAGAAGAAAATGGAACCACAAAACAGAAAATAAGAAGATGGAATTAGCAAGTCCTTAGCTATCAATAAATACTCTAAATGTTGATGGATTGAAAATAAATAAATAAAGGTTGATGGATTGATTTCTACAATCAAAAGCCATGGAATGGCTAAATGAATTAAAAAGAAACAAGACCCAACAATATGCTACTTAAAAAGACTCACCTCAACCCTAAGGACATACATAGATTCAAAGTGAAAAGATGGCAAAAGATAGTCCATGCAAGTGAAAACCAAAGGAGAGCAAGGAGATAAAATAAACTTTTGTTTTGACATTTCTTAATTTTATTTTTTTAATTTTACATCCAAATTACATATAGTGCAAAAATGATTTCAGAGTAGATCCCTTAATGCCCCTTACCCATTTAGCCCATCCCTTCCCACACCCCCTCCAGTAACCCTCTGGTTGTTCTCCATATTTATGAGTTTCTTATGTTTTGTCTCCCTCCCTGATTTTATATTCGTTTTGTTTCCGTTCCCTTATGTTCATCTGTTTTGTCTCTTAAAGTCCTCATATGAGTGAATTCATATATTTGTCTTTCTCTAATTTCACTTAGCATAATACCCTCCAGTTTCATCCACATAGTTGCAAATGGCAAGATTTCATTCTTTTTGACTGCTGAGTAATATTCCATTGTGTGTGTGTGTGTGTGTGTGTGTGTGTGTGTGTGTGTGTATATACCATCTTCTTTATCTGTTCATCCATCAATGGATATTTGGGCTCTTTCCATACTTTGGCTATTGTTGGTAGTGCTGCTACAAACATTGGGGTGCATGTGTCCCTTCAAAACAGCACACTTGTGTCCCTTGGATAAATACCTAGTAGTGCAATTGCTGGGTCGTAGGGTAGTTCTATTTTTAGTTTTTTGAGGAAACTCCATACTGTTACCCAGAGTGGCTGCACCAGCTTGCATTCTCACCAAAAATGCAAAAGAGATCCTCTTTCTCCACATCCTCACCAACATCTGTTATTGCCTGAGTTGTTCATGTTAGCCATTCTGACAGGTGTGAGGTGGTATCTCATTGTGGTGTTGGTTTGGATTTCCCTGATGATAAGTGATGTGGAGCATTTTTTCATGTGTCGGTTGGCCATCTGGATGTCTTCTTTGGAGAAGTGTCTATTCATGTCTTTGGCCCATTTCTTCACTGGATTATTTGTTTTTGGGGTGTTGAGTTTGGTAAGTTCTTTATAGATTTTGGCTTTCACTGATATGTCGCTTGCAAATATCTTCTCCTATTCCATCGGTTGCCTTTTAGTTTTGCTGATTGTTTCCTTCGCTGTGCAGAAGCTTTTTATTTTGATGAGGTCCCAGTAGTTCATTTTTGCTTTTGTTTCCCTTGCCTCCGGAGACGTGTTGAGTAAGACATTGGTGTGGCCAAGATCAAAGAAGTTTCTGCCTGCTTTCTCCTCAAGGATTATGATGGCTTCCTGTCTTCCATTTAGGTCTTTCATGCATTTTGAGTTTATTTTTGTGTATGGTGTAAGAAAGTGGTCCAGGTTCATTCCTCTGCATGTCGCTGTCCAGTTTTCCCAGCACCACTTGCTGAAGAGACTGTCTTTATTCCATTGGATATTCTTTCCTGCTTTGTCAAAGATGATTAATTGGCCATACATTTGTGGGTCCATTTGTGGGTTCTCTATTCTGTTCCACTGATCTGAGAGTCTGTTCTTGTGCCAGTACCATACTGTCTTGATGATTACAGCTTTGTAGTATAGCTTGAAGTCTGGGATCGTGATGCCTCCTGCTTTGGTTTTCCTTTTCAAGATCACTTTGGCTATTTGGGGTCTTTTCTGGTTCCATACAAATTTTAGGATTATTTGTTCTAGCTCTGTGAAGAATGCTGGTGTTATTTTGTTAGGGATTGCATCGAATATGTAGATTGCTTTGGGTAGTATTGACATTTTAACAATATTTGTTCTTCCTATGCAGGAGCATGGAATCTTTTTCCATTTTTTTTTTTTTTTGTGTGTCTTCTTCAATTGCTTTCATAAGCTTCCTATAGTTTTCAGTGTATATATTTTTCACCTCTTTGGTTAGATTTATTCCTAGGTATTTTATGGGTTTTGGTGCAACTGTAAATGACTTCAATTCCTTGATTTCTCTTTCTGTCGCTTCATTGTTGGTGTATAGGAATGAAACCAATTTCTGTGCATTGATTTTATATCCTGCAACTTTGCTGAATTCATGAATCAATTCTTGCAGTTTTCTGGTGGAATCTTTGGTTTTCCATATAGAGTATCATGTCATCTGCCAAGAGTGAAAGTTTGACCTCCTTCTGGCCGATGTGGATGCCTTTTATTTCTTTGTGTTGTCTGATTGCAGAGGCTAAGACTTCCAATACTATGTTGAATAACAGTGGTGAGAGTGGACATCCCTGTCTTGTTCCTGACCTTACGGGGAAAGCTCTCGGTTTTTCCCCATTGAGGATGATATTAGCATTGGGTCTTTCGTATATGGCTTTTATGATCTTGAGGTATGTTCCTTCTATCCCTACGTTTCTGAGGGTTTTTATCAAGAAAGGATGCTGTATTTTGTCAAATGCTTTCTCTGTATCTATTGAGAGGATCATATGGTTCTTGTCCTTTCTTTTATTGATGTGATGAATCACATTAATTGTTTTGCGGATATTGAACCAGCCCTGCGTCCCAGGTATAAATCCCACTTGGTCGTGGTGAATAATTTTTTTAATGTATTGTTGGATCCAGTTGGCTAATATCTTGTTGAGGATTTTTGCATCCATGTTCATCAGGGAGATTGGTCTATAGTTCTCCTTTTTAGTGGGGTCTCTTTCTGGCTTTGGGATCAAGGTAATGCTGGCTTCATAGAAAGAGTTTGGAAGTTTTCCTTCCATTTCTACTTTTTGGACCAGCTTCAATAGAATAGGTGTTAACTCTTCTTTAAATGTTTGGTAGAATTCCCCTGGAAAGCCATCTGGCCCTGGACTCTTGTTTTTTTGGGGAGATTTTGATTACTAATTCTCTTTCCTTACTTGTTATGGGTCTGTTCAAATTTTCTATTTCTTCCTGTTTCAGTTTTGGTATGTATATGTTTCTAGGAATTTGTCCAATTCTTCCAGATTGCCCATTTTATTGGCATATAATTACTCATAATATTCTCGTATTATTGTTTTTATTTCTGCAGTGTTGGTTGTGATCTCTCCTCTTTCATTCTTGATTTTATTTATTTGGGTCCTTTCCTTTCTCTTTTTGATCAAACTGGCGAGAGGTTTATCAATTTTGTTAATTCTTTCAAAGAACCAGCTTCTGGTTTCATTGATCTGTTCTACTGGTTTTTTGTTTGTTTGTTTGTTTCAATAGCATCAATTTCTGCTCTAATCTTTATTATTTCCTGTCTTCTGCTGGTTTTTGGTTTTTTTTTTTAAATTTTTTTTTCAAGGTTTTTTATTTATTTTTGGGACAGAGAGAGACAGAGCATGAACGGGGGAGGGGCAGAGAGAGAGGGAGACACAGAATCGGAAACAGGCTCCAGGCTCTGAGCCATCAGCCCAGAGCCCGACGCGGGGCTCGAACTCACGGACCGCGAGATCGTGACCTGGCTGAAGTCGGACGCTTAACCGACTGCGCCACCCAGGCGCCCCTGGTTTTTGGTTTTATTTGCTGTTGTTTTTCCAGCTCCTTAAGGCGTAAGGTTAGGTTGTGTGTCTGAGATTTTTCTTTCTTCTTTAGGAAGGCCTGGATTGCTATATACTTTCCTCTTATGACCACCTTTGCTGCATCCCAGAGGTTTTGGCTTGTGGTGTTATCATTCTCATTGGCTTCCATATAATTTTTAATTTCCTCTTTAACTTCTTAGTTAGCCCATTCATTCTTTAGTAGGATGTTCTTCAGTCTCCAAGTATTTGTTACCTTTCCAAATTTTTTCTTGTGGTTGATTTCAAGTTTCATAGCATTGTGGTCTGAAAATATGCACAGTATGATCTCGATCTCTTTGTACTTACTTAGGGCTGATTTGTGTCCCAGTATATGGTCTATCCTGGAGAATGTTCCATGTGCACTTGAGAAGAATGTATATTCTGCTGCTTTAGGATGAAATGTTCTGAATATATCTGTTAAGTTCATCTGGTCCACTGTGTCATCAAAAGCCATTGTTCTCTTGTTGATTTTCTGTTTAGATGATCTGTCCATTGCTGTGAGTGGGGTGTTGAAGTCTCCTACTATTATGGTATTACTATTGATGAGAATCTTTATGTTTGTGATTTATATATTTGGTGCTTCCACATTTATTGCGTAAATGTTTACAATTGTTAGGTCTTCTTGGTTGATAGACCCCTTGATTATGATATAATACCCTTCTGCATCTCTTGATACAGTCTTTCTTTTGAAGTTTAGATGGTCTGATTTAAGTTTGGCTACTCTGGCTTTCTTTTATTGACCATCGGCATGATAGATGGTTCTCCATGCCCTTATTTTCAAACTGAAGGTGTCTTTAGGTCTAAAGGGGGTCTCCTGTATATAGCATAGAGATGTATCTTGTTTTCTTACCCATTCTGTTACCCTATGTCTTTTTATTGGAGCATTCAGTCCATTGACGTTTAGAGTGAATACTGAAAGATATGAGTTTATTGTCACTATGATGTTTGTATAGTTGGAGTTTCTGGTGGTGTTCTCTGGTCTTTTCTAGTCTTTGTTGCTTTTGGTCTTTTTTTTTTTTTCTTCATCTTTTCTTCAGTCAGAGAGTCCCCCTTAAAATTTCTTGCAGGACTGGTTTAGTGGTCACAAACTCCTTTAATTTTTGTTTGTCTGGGAAACTTTTTATCTCTCCTATTTTGAATGACAGCCTTACTGGATAAAGAATTCTTGGCTGCACATTTTTCTGATTCAGCACACTGAATATATCCTGCCATTCCTTTCTGGCCTGCCAGGTTTCTGTGGATAGGTCTGCTGCAAACCTGATCTGTCTTCCCTTGTAGGTTAGGGACGTGTTTTCCCTTGCTGCTTTCATGATTCTCTCCTTGCCTGAGTATTTTGTGAATTTGACTATGATAAGCCTTGTTGGTGGTCGGTTTTTGTTGAATCTAATGGGGGTCCTCTGTGCTTCCTGGATTTTGATGTCTCTTTCCCCAGGTTAGGAATGTTTTCTGCTATGATATGCTCACATAACCCTTCTACCCCTATTTCTCTCTCTTCCTCCTCTGGGACCCCTGTGATTCTGATGTTCCTTTTTAATGACTCACTGATTTTTCTGATTCTTAAATCGTTCTCTTTTGCCTTAATCTCCCTCTTTTTTTCTGCTTTGTTATTCTCTTTAAGTCTGTCCTCTGTATCGCTGATTCTCTGTTCTGCCTCATCCGTCCTTGCCGCCATGGCATCCATTCGTGATTGCAGCTCAGTTATAGCATTTTTTAATTTCATTCTGACTAGTTTTTACTTCTTTTATCTCTGTAGACAGGGATTCTAATCTATTTTCGTCTCCAGCTAGTATTCTTATTATTGTGATTCTAAATTCTGGTTCAGACATCTTGCTTGTATCTGTGTTGGTTAAGTCCCTGGCTGTCATTTCTTCCTGCTCTTTTTTGGGGGGTGAATTCCTTCCTTTCATCATTTTTAAGGGAGAAAATGAGGTAGAATAAATTTTTAAAATTAAAATTAAAAAAATATTAAAATTAAAAAATTAAACAGACACACAAAAAATCGAATAAATGATGATTGATCCTAGGTGTGTTTTGGTCTGTGTGTTGAAAGTGGCTTGATAGATTAGAGAAAAAAAGGGGAACAAAGAAAAAAAAAAGGAAATCATTTGAAATTTTGAAAAAATGAATACACTTGAAGTAGACTAAAATGAAATGATGGAATCAAACTAGAATTGAAAAAAATTTACACAGAAGTAAAAAATATATTAGAAAAAAAATTAAAAATATTTTTAATAAAATTTAAAATTATTTTTTTTCTCTTTCTGTATTCAAGAAAAAGAAATGAAAAAGAAAAAAGACAAAAAAGGAAATCGTTTGAAAATTTGAAAAAATAAATACACTGAAGTAGAGTAAAATAAAACAATGGAATTAAAATAGAATTTGAAAAAATTTACACAAAAGTAGAAAGTATTGTAAAAAAATTAAAGAAAAATATGTGTAATAAAAATTGAAAATGAAAAGAATTTTTTCTCTTTCTGTATTCATGAAAAAGAAAAGAAATGAAAAAGAGACAGAAAAAAGTAAAAAGAGGAAAGAAAATTGAATAGATGGACCTGCTAACAGACTGAAGTACAACTGAAATTACTTCATTTTCCCCTAGAAGTCAGACTATGAAGCGCTTTATAGTCCATAAACTAAGCAGGCGGAGAGACTTGTGTTCCTGAAGATCGAGGTTGGCCCAGTTGGGCAGGGCTTAGTGTAGCAGCTCCCTTCTCTACTAGATGGCGCTGCTAGCCTACTGGGATGGATTGTTGTGGTGCTTGTAGGCACATATGTGCATGCATAAAAGCAGTGAAAATGGTGTCACCCAGCTACCCAGTCTCTAGTATTGAACTCTGTTCTCCCTGATCAGCAATTGCACACCTGTCCTTTGTCTTCAGCTTTCGTCCAGTCCCCAATTTTACACTGTCCATGACCAAGCCCCAAGTAGTACCTCTTTCCCGCGTTTTGTCTCAGATGCGGCTATTTTCCCCAGCCCCTTACTTCTGAGGGACTGCAGCTTTGACCTGTTCTGCCCCTCTGTGGAGGGTCTCACTGAGCAATGGACAAATGCTGGTTGCACCCAGGAAAGTTCGCAGTACCATGCTGCGAACCCAGAGACTGCAGCTGGGTCCCAGCCCACCCCAGAAAAAGTTCGCAAGATAGTGCAGCAGCAGCATTTCGGGGATTATGGAAAATCACAACACATATCTGACACCAGGCTTCACCATTAACGACCTTGTTCCAGCACCAGTGAATGTGGCCCTTCTCAGGTCTGCTGGGCCTAGGGTGCCTCACAGCCTGTACCAAATGTCCTTCCAACAGTGGAACCACTTCACCCTGTGTGGCCCAAGAACCTCCCGGACTGCACTCTGCTCCTGGGGATTTGCCCTTCCCACCAGAGCACCACCAGGTATCAAGCTTCAGAGTTGCAGACTGTGCTCCCTGTTTACAGTCTTGATGCATTTTAAACCTTCTCCTTTCTCCTTTGTCCCTTCTCCCTTTTTAGTTCAGTCCCTGCGACTGTTTCCAATTTTCCACTTTCTCTCCAGCTGTTTTTGGGGAGGGGTGCTTTTCCGTTTCCATCCTCTCTCCACACACAAAAGCACCTCCCTGCCCTCCGTGGCTTCTCTCTCCCCAAGTTCACCTCTCCACATCGCATACCTGCTGAATTCTGTGGTTCAGGTTATGCAGATTGTTGTGTTAATCCTCAGATCAGTTTTCTAGGTGTGCAGGATGGTTAAGTGTTGGTCTGGCGGTATTTCATGGACACGAGACACACAAAGAACTTCCATGCTGTTCCACCATCTTGGCTCCCTCCCTCAGACAAAATAAACTTTAAGCCAAAAACAGTAACAAGAGACAAAGATAGCCATTATATAATAAGGGAGTAAATTCATCAAGAAGACATAACATCCATAAATATATACGCACCAAACATCAAAGAACCTAAATATATTAAGCAAATACTATCAGATCTGAAGGAGCAACAGACAAAAAATACAATAATAGTAGGGGACTTCCATACCTCACTTTCAACAATGGATAGATCATCCAGACAGAAAACCAACAAGGAAACATTAAACTTGAACCATCCTATAGACCAAAGGGACCTAACAAACAGATGCAGAACATCCAACAGCAGAATACACATTATTCTCAAAATCACACTGAACACTCTCTAAGATAGACCACATAATAAGCACAAATAGGTCTTATCAAATTTAAGAAGATTAAAATCAGTCCAAGTATCTTTTCCAACCACAACAGTATAAAAGTAGAAATTAGTTAACAGGAAGAAAGCTGGAAATTCACAAATATGTAGAGATTAAACCATGCTCCTGAACAACCAATGAGTCAAAGGAGAAATCAAAAGATCAAACGAAACTAAGCTGGTTTTTGAAAACAAACAATATACAGAAACCTTTAGCTAGACTTACAAAGAGAGAGAAAGGACTCAAATAAAATTAGAAATTAAAGAGACATTACAATTGATTTCACAGAAGTACAAAAGACCAGAATAGACTACAATGAACAATTACACACTTACAAATTGGGCAACCTGGAAGAAATGGATAAATTTCTAGAAACATTCAATTTACCAAGGCTAAATATGAAGAAATAGAAAATCTGAGCAGTCCAGTTACTAGAAAGATTACTGAGTCAGTAAAAAACTCCAAAGAAAATTCCAGAACCATATGGCTTTACTGCTGAATTCTACCAAACATCTAAAGAATACCAACCCTTCCCAAACTCTTCCAAAAAGATGAAGAGGGAACATTTCCAAAGTCATTTTACAAGGCCAGCATTACCAAAACCATAGAACACTACAAGAAAATTATAGGCCAATCTCATGGCCATGAGATCAAGCTCTACATTGGGGTCCGCATTAAGCATGGAGCCTGCTTGGGATTCTTTCTCTCCTTTTCTCTCTGCCCCTCCCCCACTTGCACTCTCTCTCAAAATAAATAAATATTGGGGTGCCTGGGTGGCTCAGTCGGGTAGGCGTCTGACTTCGGCTCAGGTCGTGACCTCGCGGCCCGTGGGTTCGAGCCCCGCGTCGGGCTCTGGGCTGACAGCTCAGGGACTGGAGCCTGTTTTGGATTCTGTGTCTCCCTCTTTCTCTGACCCTCCCCTGTTCATGCTCTCTCTCTCTCTGTCTCAAAAATAAATAAACGTGAAAAAAATTTTTTTTTAAAAGAAAAAATAAATAAATATTAAAAAACATTAACTGAAAATGGATCAACAAACTAAATAGAAGAGCTAAAACCAAAAAGCACCTGGAAGAAAACATAGGGGTAAATCTTTATGACCTTGGATTTGGCAATGGATTTATAAATAAAACATTATAGCACAAGCAACAACAAAAAGCAGATAACCTAAGCATCAAGATTAAAAACTTTTGGACAAAGACCACACGATTACACTTACATGTGGACTCTAAAACCAAACAAATGAACAAATAAAACACTCTTTAATACAGAGAACTGTTGTTGCCAGAGGAGAAGTGAGTGAATGGAAGGGCGGAACAGATAAAGGGGAGAGATTAAGAGGTAAAAACCTACAGTTATAAAATAAATTAGTCATGGAGCTAAAAAGCACAGCATAGGGAATTTAGTTAATAAATAATACCGTTATAACATTATGGTAAGAGATGGTGGCTACACTTACTGTGGTGAGCACTGAGTAATGTATAGAACTGTCAAATCAATGTTGTATATCTGAAACATGACATTGTATCTTAATTATATTTCAATAAAAATTAAACAGGCATTTCATGAAAAAAAATTAAAACATGTCCATCAAGGACACTATCAAGAAAGTAAAAAGACAAAAAAAAGTAAAAAGATAATCTATACGATGAAAGGAAATATTTGCCGATCACCTATCTGATACAGGTTTAATATGCAGAAGATATAAAGAACTCCTACAACAAAAACACAACCCAGTTTGAAATGTGCAAAGGAGTTGAATGGACATTTTTCCAAAGATATGAAAATGGTTAATATGCACATGAAGATCTTCAGCATCATCAGTGGTTAGGCAGATGCAAATAAAAACTACAATGAGATACCACTACTAGGATAGCTATAATAATAAAAAAACAAAAAAACAAGTGTTGGCAAGGATGTAGAGAAATTGCTGAATTATGTACATTGCTGGTGAGAATGTAAACTGGAAAATAGTTTACCACTATGGAAAATAGTTCCTCAAAAAGCTAAATATAAAATTACCATATGATCCAACAATTCCACCCCTAGGTTTATAACCAAAGGAACTGAAAGAGGGACTCCAACATAAACTTGTATGTCAATGGAACCAAAGGATCTATCAACAAATGAATGGATAAATGAAAATGTAGTATACACATAAAATGGAGTATTATTCATCCATAAAAAGTAATGAAGTTTTGATATAGGATACAACATGGATGTCTTGAAAAAATCGTGCCAAGTGAAATAAGCTGGAGAAAAGAAGGACAAATATTATATGATTCCACTCATATGAAATATCTAGAATAAGCAAATTTGGAGAAAGTAGATTAAAGCTTACCATGGGCTAGGGAAAGGGGGAATGGTAAGCTATTGCCTAATAGTTACAGAGCTTTTATTTGGGGTGACAAAAGTTTTACAATGATTGCCACTGTGAATGTAGTGCCCCTAAATTGTACACTTAAAAATGGTTAAAATAGGGGTGCCTGTGTGGCTCAGTTGGTTAAGCATCTGACTCTTGACTTCAGTTCGTGTCATGATCTCACGGTTGTGAGATTGAGCTCCATGTTGGGCTCTGCAGTTAACATGCAGAACCTGCTTGATATTCTCTTTCTCTCTCTCCCTCTCTGCCCCTCCCCTGCTCTCACTCTCTCTCAAAAATAAACTTAAAAAAGTAGTTAAAATGGAAATTTTGTTATGCCTGTTTTGCCACAATTTCTTATCATAACATACCAAAGGTGTACTTTGGGTGAATTGTATGGTATGCGAATTTTATCTCAAAATATATTTTAAAATTATCAGGACCTTTGCATCCCTGTGGAAAGTGTTTTTATTTCCCAGCTTGAAGACCACTGCCATAGCACATACTGTCACCAAAGAGAACACTCGGATTAGAGATGCAGCATCATATAGCTACTATTTTGCAAAGCATATTGGAGGGCAACAATTCTGGCCATTACTCAAAGATTACAACTTATGAGTATGCTAACATATAAAATAACACTCTAGAATGTGAATCATGAGTTGTTATATAATAGAGACTGTAGACTGGAGAATAAGTCTTTTTACCACAG
Organism: Lynx canadensis; assembly: GCF_007474595.2. Lineage (NCBI taxonomy): Eukaryota > Metazoa > Chordata > Mammalia > Carnivora > Felidae > Lynx > Lynx canadensis. The sequence goes on along the minus strand of NC_044317.1, from coordinate 36,825,124 downwards.
TCAAAAATTACTATTTTCTTAAAGAAAAATTGGAAAGTGGTTCCTGAATCTATTATACTTTAGCTACATTTATCCACACATATGTAGTATTTCTTATTTATGGAGGGAGTCCAGTTAACTCAACATTATCTTCATAAAGTTCCAAAGTAAAGAACTCTATGAGACATAGGAAGAACTCTAAGACATATTGTAGGTAGTGACATATGATCTTGTTTGTTGTTGTTAAGAGAGAGAGCATGTACACAAGCAGGGGAGGAGAGAGAAAATCCCACGCTGGGCGTGGAGCCTGACATGGGACTTGATCTCATGACTAAGATCATAACCTGAGCTAAAACCAAGAGTCAAACACTTAATCGACTGAGCCACCCAGGTGCACCTGATCTTATTTGAACTGAAACAAAACAAAACAAAACAAAACAAAAAACAACTGTGAGGCTCCAATTCTAAGGCAAATAAGAGTAAGGATACACCTGCCTCTCCCACTGAATATAACTTTAAATCCTGGAAAGAATGCATGGAGCATATCCTGAAGACTCTGAAATATAAATGCTAGTAGCAGACAAATTAGGAAAGCAGACCCAAATTCTAAATTCCACAGAAATGGCGAAGACTTTATAATCCTCTAGTTACTGTCTAGCTTGGAGCCAAAGGCAGTCTGAATGTGAACTTCCATGGAAGTATGCACCAAATGCACACAAAAGAAGCCAACAGAAGCCCTCCCCTTCTGATCTCAAGAGTGGGAAACTCCTAAAGGTCAGAGAGGGTGGGTCATGTCTTTTTTTTTCTCCCCCTTGTTTTCTCCCTTTTTCATCACTCCAGGTCCCAGATGATATACCACAGCAACCACACCTGGTAAGGCACTTAAATCTCAGAGCATTCAGAGTAAATGGATCCCTTCTCTTGCACCATGAGTTATGATCCCAAGTGTGGGTAAATCCCCATTGCTTTTCTTCCCTGCCTTGTTACCTTTTCACCACAGATGCAGTCCCCGGAAGTGTACAGCAGAAGGAAGAAACTAAAGCCTCAGCTTTTTAGATGAAAGACTGAGAAGGGAGGTTCTAATGAGCCAGAAAGTGTCAAGACTGTAAAAAATAGGAAAATGAAGAGTGTGATCCCAGAGTTGTGATTTATTGGGCTTACCTCTGAGCTGTGTATGCAATGGATCTGACCCTAAATAACACAGCACAAGTTTTGAGAAGGGAGTTACACAGTAGAACTAGGTCTGACTTGCCAGAGTAGTACACATGCAGAACTGATCTAAATAGTACTGCAATCACTTAGAAACTGAACGGATACTGGAACCAGAGGTTCCATCAAAATGTGCAGCCTGAACCACTTGGCTGACTACTGTTCTTAGTTACCCAGAGATTCATATACAATATTTGAAATATCAAAGATAAAGTCCAATATTACTTACAACACAAAGAACTAAGAAAACTTCAACTCAAAAATCAACAGAAACCAATTACGACAGGACACAAATTTTAGAATAACCGGAGAAAAGATGTTAAGGCAGCTATTATAATCATACGCTAAAGGCGATCATTTTTTTTTTCTTTTGGGAAGAGAGTGCACGCACCAGTGCGTAGAGGGAATTCTAAGCAGGCTCCACAACGCGGGGCTCAATCTCATTACCCAGAAATCACAAACTGAGCCAAAATCAAGAGTCAGTCACTCAACTGACTGAGCCACCCAGGCGCCCCAAAGTGAACATTTTTGAAACAAATGAAAAGATAGAAAGTTTCAGAAAGGGAATATAAAATCTAAAGAAAAGCCAAATGGCAATTATAGAAATAAAAAATTACAAAAATAAAAATAAATTCACTGGATGAACTAAGCAGACTGGAGATAAAAGGGGAGTCAGTAAACTTGACTATCCAAAACTATCCAATTGGAAACTATCCAATCCAAACAGAGCAGTAAAAAATGAAAAAAATAAATGAAGGGAGCCCTTGGGATCTGTGAGACAATACCAAAAAGTCTAAAATCTTTGGAGTCTCAGTCAGAGTTTGAGAAAGGAGGTAGAACAGCAAAAATATCTGAATAGCTAAGAATTTTATGTATTTGATGAAAGATATGTACTTACACATTCAAGAAGCTCACAAAACCTCACACAGAAAATAAAAAGCCAGAAAAAGCCATACCCAGACATATCATAATCAAACTGATAAAAAGGACAAAAAGTGCTGAAAGCAGCCAAAAAATAATAATGCTTTAAAAGGATGAAAAATTATTTGAATGGCTGCATATTTCTTGTAAGCCATGGAGGCCAGAAGGAAGTGAGGGAGTTTTTAATGTGCTCTAAGAACTGTCAGCCTAGGGCACCTGGGTGGCTCAGTTGGTTAAGCGTCCAACTTTGATTCAGGTCATGATCTCACGGTTCATGAGTTTAAGCCCCGTGGTGGGCTCTGTGTTGACAGCTCAGAGCCTGGAGCCTGCTTTGGATTCTGTGTCTCCCTCTCTCTCTGCTCCTCCTGCACTCATGCCCTCTCTCCCTCTCTCTCTCAAAAATAAAAATAAACTTAATGGGGCGCCTAGGTGGCTCAGTCGGTTGAGTGTCCGACTTCGGCTCAGGTCATGATCTCACAGCTGGTGAGTTCGAGCCCCGTGTCAGGCTCCGTGCTGACAGCTCAGAGCGTGGAGCCTGCTTCAGATTCTGTGCCTCCCTCTCTTTCTCTGCCCCAACCCACTTGCATTTTGTCTCTCTCTCTAAAATAAATAAACATTAAAAAATAAAAATAAAAAATAAAAGTAAACTAAGAAAAAAGGAATGATAATAAAAAAATAATCAAAATCAATGTGACCCACTATATTAACATTCTGAAGGGAAAAATAAGTTTTCTAAAGGAAAAATCATCAGTTTACATGGAAAAAACCATCTGACAAATTTCAACAAATGTTCAAAATAAGAACTCTCAGCCAATAAGAAGGGAATTTCCTCAATTTAATAAGGGGCATTCTACAGCACAAAACCTATGGCAAACACCATACTTAATGGTGTAAGACTGAGTACGTTTTCCCCAGGACTAGAATCAAGGCAAGTATCTTCCTCTCTCACCGTTCTTTTTCAATATTGTACTGAGGTCCTTGCCAGTGTAATAAGGCAAAGAAATAAAAAGCACACTGAAAAAACATTAAGGGGGAGGGGAATGACACTCTTAATGGTAAGAGGATAAAAGATTCCTTAATAATACAAAGGAAAATGTTTGTGATAAAAAGAATTATTCCAGTCTAGCATAAAGTCTATTATGTACCTCATACTTTTCGTTCCAGAGAGTTTGCTTTGTAGGTTATGATACTCATTATTATTATAGTTGTAATCCTTGAGCAATGAACACTAATAAACTAAGTGGATTAAAACAGCACAAAAGAGGGGCGCCTGGGTGGCTCAGTACCTTAACTGACTCTTGATTTCAGTTCAGGTTGTGATCTACACTGACAGCATGGAGTCTGCTTGGAATTCACTCTCCCTCTCTCTACCCCTCCCCTGCTTGTGCTCCTCTCTCTCAAAATAAATAAATAAAACATTAAAAAAACCCAGCACATAAGAACGACTAGAAAAAGTAAAATAAATATATATGTGTACATGTATATATAGATACATATACCCAAATATAAAAACAAGGCTTAGAAAAACAGGAATCAAAGATGAAAAAAAGGAAACCCAACTACATTTGTACAAAAAATTTAAAAATTCTATCCACAGCTTATTTTTGTATGCAGAATCAAACAAATTTGATTAATATTTTCATATGAAGTACATGAGAGCTTAATTTCTCCAAATTTAAAGGATAAACATATGCATGTTGAATGTAAAAATTATCAAAAAAAGGTAAAAAGTTTTGCAGTTAGAATTAGAGAATCAAATGCAATTACCATAGTTTAGAAAGTCAAACACTTTTCAATTTGAATTCTTATCTCAGAAAAAACACGTACATATTACTTTTAGCAAACACCACAAATGTCATGACATATTGAGCATTATTTTTTAAAGTACTTTTGAAGTTTCAAAAAGTATGCATTTATTCTGGCTAAACTTTTAAGTCATTTATAATTTTATATTTTATGTCATCATGATGTAAACTGTCTCAAGCTGTTTGATCATTTCCATTGATTGCTACAGAAGAAATAATTTGCAGGATTTCCTTAAATAACTTACATTAAGTACAACCGAAGGCTTCTCTGCCCATAAAAATGTAAGAAGTGTTGTTTAAAAAAAAAATTAAATCTCAAAAATTTAAGTGTCCTTCCCCCCACCCCCCAATGAAAACACTCTGGAATACAATGGGATTGGGTGGGGGGAGGTAAACATACAAATTTGTATAGTTTAACCTAACAACTCCCAAATACCTTGTATTTAATTTTGTTCACATTTAAGAATGAACATATCTTCAATGGACCTAATCTAATTATGGAATCATTTTAGGGCATTCTGAATAAACATATCACTTACAGATATTAGAGCAGAATAAATTTTGGATTATATAATTAAATTACTACAATTATGTTCTTAGGATATCTGCTGATAATAAAGGCTTCTTAAACACCAATAACAAGTAATATATTCTGAGGCCATTACAACATTTTTAGACAAATTCAGCTTTATAATGAGATAGATTATAAACATATCAGAGAATACAATTTTTAGAGAAATTTTTTAAATAGGTTACATCACAAATAGGAGAAGCTTAATTTGTCCCTCTGCCAAAGAACTTTTTAAATAAGACAATGATTTAACCTTATGAGCATCTGAAATAAATTATCTCTTTACATGGCAAGCTCCAGCCTAGTCACCAGTCTCCACCCTTATTGTATACATGACTATTTTAACATGACTTTCCTCTAAGGTCTCCAGCTTTAAATGGATAGATTCTGACATCAATAATTCTTTAAAGAGATGCCTACTCCATAAGCTTTTCTCCCTTTTTCTGAGGACATATATATACTCACAAGCATTTTAGATATTATTTTTTTTGTCAAATTAAAAATAGTTTTCTTATATTTCAAAGATAAAATCACATTAGCATGCTTGGGAATAAACTTTATTACTAGAGCTTTAAAATGCATACAAGATAATTGTAGTAGTACCTGCAGGTAAATAGGGGGATTGAGGGTAAAGGAATTCTTAGAAAATTCTTAGAATAATTCTGCATCCTACCTAGAGTACCTCTTAAGCTCCCTCTGCTGGCTACCATTTAAATGAAATAGGAAAAAATGTGAATCTTTTTTTCTTTTGGGAGGTGATGGGAGATGCAGGATGAAGCTGCCAATGCTACTATTGAAACTGAAAGGGAAATTCTCTTAAAGTTAAATCTGGCTGATGACTACCTTCACTAATAGGGCTTCTGGACTTCCAAACAGATTTGGCCACTGGGGTGGGAGAGGGAGGTACCTGAAATAAGGGAAGTTATGGTCAAATTTGAATGTTAAATTGATATGCAAAAATGCAAAAGCATCTAGTATAAAATAAATCAGCTATAAACAGTTATCATTTATGACTAGAAAAACTAAGAATTTAAATATAGTTCACAACTTCATAGAGCACAAACTTATACCACACTATTAATCTATTAGTTTCAATATTAAGGTTTATTTTTTTTCCAGAGTGAGGTTAAGTAACAATTTAAATAATTATCAGGATGTATAAATGAACATCCATTCAGATAAAACATTACTGCTTAAAAGTGGCTAAGAAATATTTTGTATGTAATAAATATATCTTATGTTTAGGTTAACAGGCACCATCTTGAGAGCAGAAAAGGTTTTTTTTAAACCAATAAATAAATTACATTCAAGAAAACAAGATGTTTATATCTGAAGTATGATATATCCTTAAATGTTTTTCTTCATATAGCACCCAAACTTCCCAAATGTCTAGAAAGTATCTCCCAAAATATAACTCATACCTTAAGTCATAAAAATAAAGGCCAAGAAAAAAATCAAGACAAAATTTACAGTTTATATTCTTAATTCCCCATTCAATAAAATATCAATTGCCAATTTATTAAAAGTAAATGAACTGTATATATGCAATCTGTTAGTGCTGAAAATCTGAAATATATATTTTTAAAAGTCACTCTTTTTCCAAGTACTTAAAATATTGCATCTCTGGTGGCAAACCTGAAAACTAACAAGCGTTTTATTTCCCTAGTTTTCATTCTTCCACTCCCACCCCCTACCCCTTTACCCTTTTAACAGCCATCCATTGTTTTTGTTTGTTTTTGTTTTTGGTAAATATACTTACTTATATCCCAAACACAAAACACTGACAATACTCCTTGGTAAACAAGGAAACCCCAGAACAGTCCAAGCCTACAGCTTTGCTCCCAAAGTGTGGCACAGGCTAAATGACAAGGGGAAAAAAAAACAATCAATGGCCCTTATTGATGCAGTCAGAATGCTCCTGAGAGTCCACAACTGTTGGAGAATTTGCTGATGTAATCCTGAAGAAAGTTTCAACACATTGTGCAGACAAATATCAGAGAATAAGTCTTTGATTGATAATTTTTCTATTTATTTCTGCCAAGGCGACTGAAAACACGAAAGCCTTTTCATCAGAGAGGTTAGCATAGATGTCAATTTCCTTTTCCTGTTTCTCTGTTAAAAGAAAAAGAGAAAGCTTAATATAAAGGCAGTAAATTCAGTAATTAAAAAAATACTTAAAGCTTTTAAGTATTTCTTTAGATGATAATAAACACTATATATAATACTAACACTGTATATTAAATGTTATATAGTATCATGCTACTAAACTGAAAATTTTTAGAAATTACACAAAGGAGTTACTGAAATGCCATGAACTAAATGGAAACTGTGTATATTTCTATACACACTGTTCATGTATCTACATCATTTCTGTAAAAATCTCAAGTATTTCTTTCTCTTCACTAGGATGAGTGCTCACTGTCCCAATCAAAATAAATTTCCTCATCCTAAAGATGTTCCCTTCTGAACACCAACAGTACCTTCATGAATATATTAACTTCTTCAAGAAATAAGAATAACCTACATTTAATTCTAATTTCACCCTCCTGATTACAAATGTAACCCAAGTTCATGGTAGAAAGTTGAAATAAAAATAACCTATATATTATCTCCTGAGCCAGCTAAAATCACAATAAATATCTTTGTGCACATTCTGCCAAATTCTTTTTTTGGGGTCTTCTAAGATTCTATTTTTGTCTGGTTTTTTTTTTGTTTACTTGTTTTATTTTGGCTTTTTTAAGCAAAGTTAAACACACACATAAGTTTAGACTCAAATCACTTTTATAAAACTTATCACAAAAAACAGAAGTCCTCCTCCCCACATGTACATTTTTCACTCTCCAAATGCAACTATTTTTTTTCTCAGTTGTTTCTTTTTGTTTTTGCCTCTCTAAGCAACATTTTTATTTTTTATTTATTTATTTATTTTTTTTTTTCAACGTTTATTTATTTTTGGGACAGAGAGAGACAGAGCATGAACGGGGGAGGGGCAGAGAGAGAGGGAGACACAGAATCGGAAACAGGCTCCAGGCTCTGAGCCATCAGCCCAGAGCCCGACGCGGGGCTCGAACTCACGGACCGCGAGATCGTGACCTGGCTAAAGTCGGACGCTTAACCGACTGCGCCACCCAGGCGCCCCTCTAAGCAACATTTTTATATGATGCTACTTCGTGGTTTTAGGCATTATTAATTGACCTTCCACCAGAGAAAGTTAGAATTCAGTTATATCACAATTTTGATGAGACCAATATTCAATGTTTATATTATTCTAACTATGTAAATGATTTCACTTTTACTGCACATTGTTTTTTTTCCCTGAAGAGATTGTCTTTTTCCATCTGGTTAATTTTCATTACTAATTGAACCCAAACTCTCTCCAAGTTGTATAGATATTTCAGGATGTTTACACATGTTAGGCATTATATCAATTTTATCTTCTTGAAGAAGTCTCTCCAAGTCTTCTGCTCCAATCTGAAATGGTTGCTTTCTGGACCTGCTACACAATTAATTATCATTGAGATCTCTCTTCAACATCATGCTGGATATAACCATCTTTCTCTCGAGTTGGACTCTGTGTCCTGGATGCCAGGACATTTTCTTGGTTTACTTCTTCCTTTTGATGCCATGTATCTTGCAGTAGCTTCCTGAGAAAGGGGAGTACAGGTAGCAAAAATTTTGAGACTCTGAATGTTAGAAATTGGCTTTAGACTACCTTCATGCTAATCCATAGTGTGGGCAACTAAAAAGTCATAGATTCCCTCTTAGTATGTCTTCTAATGGTGTCACTATTTTTTTTTAAAAAGCCAGTACCTTTTTGTACAGTTATTTAAAAAATTATTGCCAAATATGCATACAATGAAATACACAGATCTTAAGTGTACAATTGGATGAGTTCTAACAAAATATACACCTACATAACCCACACCCTCAATCATTAATATACAGGAAATTCCTCATGTTCCTTTCCAGTCACTGCTTCCCCCACCTCATCAGCAACTGCTGTTCCATCGTCAGAGATTCATTTGCCTGTTCTTGAACTTATATATGGCATTATACAGCATGAACTGTTTTGTGTCTAGCTTCTCTCATTCAACACATTTTTAAAATTTGTTCCTTGCTGGGTAGTACTGCATTATATTAATTCCAAATGCTATCTTGATTTCCTCTTTTTCCCTTGAGCACTTGAAGGGGTTTTCCTTTAACAAAAGAGATAGGATTTATGATAGTACGTTTCAGCATGATCTCTACTTTTAACCATCCACTGGTCTGGGAATTTGGTGGGCCATTTCAATGTGAAAACTCAATGTCCTTCAGGTGGAAAAATTTCTTGAATTATTTCATCGATGACTTCCTTCTCCCCCATCTTCTATGTTCTTTTTTGGAACATCAGTTATTTATTGATGCTGACCTCAAACTGGTCCTCTAAATTTATCATTCTCATTCTATTTTTTCATCTCTTTTTCTACTGCTCTAGGTTCTAGTACAATTCTTTAATTTTGCCAATAAACCTGTTAAAGTTTTTCATCTGCAAATCTTTATATGCATATTCTTTTAGATTTAAAGTTCATTTTCTAGGTACTTTTTGACACGTGCTTTTCTATTTAAATATCATCTTGTTCTTGTTTCATGACTACAATATCTCCTTTTGCCACGAACATTAATGATAGTTTTAATTTTTTCTCTTTCATGCAAAAACTTGTTTTATCCAAGCTATTGTTTTTTCCTGTTGATGTGGTCTTAGCCTTCCATATAGATGCTTTCAGAGAACACGTGTGCACACAAGCTGGGGAGAAGCAGAGAGAGGGGGAGAGAAAGAATCCCAAGCAGGCTCCCTGTTGTCAGCACAGAGCCCATCGCAGGACTCAATCTCACAAACCATGAAATCATGACCTGATCCAAAATCAAGAGTCAGACGTTTAACCAACTGAGCTATCCAGGTGCCCCAACCTGGGTAATTCTTGATAATTTGCTCATATTTATGAGTGGGATCTAAAAAGCTGATTAGCTCATATACATTGTGGAGCCTGACTCTGATCACTAATTTAGGAAGATCTGAATAGGCCATTTCTTTGTGAAATCCCTAATGAAACTATCTTTATTTTACGCTTTTTCTCTTGGGTTTTTCACATTTCCTAGAGAAGATACTACTAATCTCTTTCTTACCTGGGAGATAAAAGCCTGAGTATAGAACTCAGTATTTACCATCTCCAATTCTCACATAGTCTTCCTGATCTTAATACAGTACCCCTGCCCTCAATGACACCTGGTGTTCCCTAAATCAGAGACTCTGTTTTGTCTGACCTTTTTCAAAGGATAAATTTGGAAGGAGGGGAAAATGATGTAAACAGCCCTACCAGGCCATTAAAAAACAGACTTCCAAGCAATCTCGTTTTTAACCTCACCTTCACCTCTACACTTCCAGACCTAACTGATGGACAAATTCCTGACCTTAAGGCAGTTGTGTAATAAAAATCAGTTTCTTTCTTAGTTTTCCCCAAAGGAGCTTACAATTTAGGTTTCATGGGTCTACTAAAGCAGTGATCACTTTCCAGAATTCTACTGCTTTTCCCATTCCTTGTCCTTGTGGTATTTGGTCCTTTAAAAAAAAAAAAGGCCCTTTACTATAATATTACTAGGAGTTGAAGATGGTGGAGAGCAAGGTGTGGTTATTCAATCTACCAACTTTAACTTGAACTCTACATTAATCTCTTATGTTCATTAATAAGATATTCAGAATTGCCCATTATATTTTAATAAAAATGTCACTCAACATTACTAATATTCAAAATAATCCTACTCCCCTCATACAAAATAAAAACTTATCTTAAACCAACCAAAAAATTTTAATGGTTTGTTTTTATGATTGTATAAAAATAGGTTGTTATCTAGATGTCTAACAAGCTTCCCTTTCCCACTCTCTTCTTCCTATTCTTTTTCGAAATACAGAAAATAGTCAATTAAAAATGTGTTTTTAGACATACTGTCAGGTTTTCCTTATTAAAGGTAAAGCTTGCTTCTTTTTAAGCACCCAATGAGCAAGGAATCAATAAAAATGGAATTAAATAGCTACTTAATACTAAGAAGCATATGACAGAAGTCTATTTTAAAATACACAGATATTTCAAAAGTTCATATTTCTTATCCCTATTATATTTAGGGAACATGGTCTGCCTCAAGGGTTGGTAAAATACAGTCCAAGGTCAAATCTGGCCTGCCACCTGTTTTTATAAAGTCTTAGTGGAACAGAGCCATGCCCGTTCATTTACATATTGTCTATGGCTGCTTTCCAGCTACAATGACAGGGCAGAGTAGCTGCAACAGAAGACTGTATGGCCCACAAAGTCTAAAATATTTATTATCTGGCTCTTTACAGAAAAAGTTTGCTGACCTCCTCCCCCCTCAGACCCCTGGACTACATTAAAAGATTCTACTCCTCCCCCCTCGCCCTCCTGGCCTACATTAAGATTCCAGTTTATTCTACAAAAACTGCTTTGAGCATCTTCCTGTTTGTATTAAAAATAAATCAAAAGCATATCTTACTCTAGAAATAGCTCAAGATTTTTCTACCATAAGCTGAAAATACCTGAAAAAAGAATTTATAGCTAAGTAAATTCCTTTCTCAAGTTAACATGAAATAAAAATTCAGACCTGTACATACAGAGTCCTAGCACAACTATCGATAGACTTCATTTCTCCAACTAAAAGACCATCATTATCTGTTTTCTCATCTCCTCTCACCACCAGAAGCATTCCTTTTCCATTCTTTGGGTTATATTCCCTTTACTTCAACTGAAAAGAATGTTCTGTTTTCTGGGTCAAGCAGTATTTACCTCTTTTTTTTTTTCCCCTCCTGTTGCCTTTTCTTTACCTAGTTTCCCTTCTGAAACAGGTTTTAGCACAGATTTTCTGATCACCCCATTAAAAAATACATTCAGGGGCGCCTGGGTGGCTCAGTCAGTTAAGCGTCCAACTTCAGCTCAGGTCATGATGTCGCAGTTTGTGAGTTTGAGCCCTGTGTCAGGCTCTGTGCTGACAGCTTGGAGCCTGGAGCTTGCTTTGGATTCTGTGTCTCCTCCTCTCTCTGCCCCTCCCCTGCTCATGCTCTGTCTCTCTCTGTCTCTCAATAATAAATAAACGTTAAAAAAATATTTTTTTTTAAAACACAAAAACCCCGGGGCGCCTGGGTGGCTCAGTCGGTTGAGCGTCCGACTTCAGCTCAGGTCATGATCTCGCAGTCCGTGAGTTCGAGCCCCGCGTCAGGCTCTGGGCTGATGGCTCAGAGACTGGAGCCTGTTTCCGATTCTGTGTCTCCCTCTCTCTCTGCCCCTCCCCCGTTCATGCTCTGTCTCTCTCTGTCTCAAAAATAAATAAATGTTAAAAAAAAAAAAATTAAAAAAAAAAAACAAACACAAAAACCCCCCAAAAACACATTCATGTTTAGAAAATAACTCAAACTTGGGGCGCCTGGGTGGCGCAGTCGGTTAAGCGTCCGACTTCAGCCAGGTCACGATCTCGCGGTCCGTGAGTTCGAGCCCCGCGTCGGGCTCTGGGCTGATGGCTCAGAGCCTGGAGCCTGTTTCCGATTCTGTGTCTCCCTCTCTCTCTGCCCCTCCCCCGTTCATGCTCTGTCTCTCTCTGTCCCAAAAATAAATAAACGTTGAAAAAAAAAAAATTAAAAAAAAAAAAAAAAAAAGAAAATAACTCAAACTCTCCAGAAGAGCAGCATAAGAGAAGGAAAGAGAAAATGGGAGTAAAATTACCCACAGAATTAAGGAGTATTTAAGTATACTTCAAAGAATACAAATATGATATAAACCTTATCCTTTTAGCTATACAGTGCTAAGAAACCATATATAATTTATTTTTACAGTAAATTTATTTTCCCTAACAGTAGTAACTTTATTCAAATAAAAGCATACAGAGGGCCACTTGGGTGGCTCAGTCGGTTAAGTGTCTGATCTCAGCTCATGATTTCATGGTTGGGCAGTGCAGGGCCTGCTTGGGATTCTGTCTCTTCCTCTCTCTGCCCCTCCCCCACTCTTGCAAAGAAGCGCATGCCCACACGCTGTCTCTCAAAATAAACTTAAATAAAAAAGCATACAAAGCAGGGAGAAATGGTAAACAGGTAAAAAAAAAAAAAAAAAAAAAAAAAAAACTCAGATGTCTAAAACAAAACAAATTTGTGCTTATGCTTGAATACCCAAAAACGAATGCCTGAAAAAGCAAAGTATAACTCACCAGCAAGAAATTATTAATGCATTTCACTGAATATGAAATTATTTTGATACAGGTTTTTTAAGTAATTAAAAAGAGCAACTATCCCTTTTTCCATTAATTACAGGTTTGACAGTCTCAATTTCAAAAGATATTCATGGCCACATGGGGGTTCATCATCTAGTCTAGTCTCTCTACTCTTGTGTCATCTTTGAAATTTCCATGGTAAAAAGTTTTTTAGAAGATGTATAAAAAGAGAAGATGAAGTTTTAGTTAATCATAAAAACAAGTTACTGGTAGACATACTACTTATCAGAAGGAGAAGACATGTAAGGAGAAATATAAATACATTTTGGACCAAGAAGAATTTACCTAACTATCCAAAGCTGCCTCAAAGCAGGGAGGACACAATGAACAATTTAAAAATTCATACTAAAGAATACTTTCAATAGAAAAATTTTAAAACTTGTAGTATAACAGTTTGAAGTCTAATGGAACTCAGATTTATCTTTAAAAACAAATAAACAAAAAACACCCATTTTAATAGGCTTCTCTGGGTTGTCATATGAAAATTATCTCTGAACTCTTACTATCATCAGTTTTTTAAAATTTTTTTAATGTTTATTTATTTTTCAAAGAGAGAGAAAGAGAGCGTGAGCAAGGGAGGGGCAGAGAGAGAGAGACACAGAATTTGAAGCAGGCTCCAGGCTCTGTCAGTACAGACCCTGACACGGGGCTCAAACTCACCAACTGTGAGATCATGACCTGAGCCCAAGTTGGACCTTTAACTGACTAAGCCACCCAGGTGCCCCTCTGCTATCATCAGTTTATAGCAAGGTGAATTTTACCTAATTTAAGCCTTTAGATTTTAAAAATTAAACTCTGATTTTTTTTTTTTAAAACAAACATCTATCCTGGAGGAAATATTTTCAAACTAAAATATGAGTTGTGGGGCACCTGGATGGCTTAGTTGGTTAAATATCCTACCCTTGATTTGGGTTCAGGTCATGATCTCACAGTTCATGAGATCAAGCCCTGCATCGGGCTCTGTGCTGTCAGTACATGGGCTGCTTGGGATTCTTGCTCCCCCCCTCTCTCTGCCCCTTCCCGCTCAGGCTCTCTCTTTCTCAAAATAAATAAACTTCTAAAAATTTTAAAAATAAAATATGAGTTGTGATTTTAAGTCTAGGAGCTCAATGCCTACCAAACACTTTCTTTTTTTTTTTTTTTTTTAATTTTTTTTTTTTTTCAACGTTTATTTATTTTTGGGACAGAGAGAGACAGAGCATGAATGGGGGAGGGGCAGAGAGAGAGGGAGACACAGAATCGGAAACAGGCTCCAGGCTCTGAGCCATACAGCCCAGAGCCCGACGCGGGGCTCGAACTCACGGACCGCGAGATCGTGACCTGGCTGAAGTCGGACGCTTAACCGACTGCGCCACCCAGGCGCCCCACCAAACACTTTCTTTACTACTATCTAATTAAGGATCTAGAAAAATTTTAATACTTGAAAAAAAAACTGCTTGGATTTATTCATACCTCTTTCTTCCTCATGTTTTTTGGCAGATGCAGTTTTAGGTCTTCCTCTTCCTCGTCTGATATGATCTGAATGGCTGTTACTTCGAGACCTCTTTCTGTTTTCTAAATCCTTATTTACTGTAGAATTTATCTTCTCTCGCCTAACTCTCTCTGTTCGCCTCCTCTTGGCCTCATGCTTGTTTTCTGTATGGATGAATAAAAGTGATATATTTTAGGGCTTAGCAAGAACTGTTTGCCCAAGTTCTCATTGTCTTCTTTTTCTTTCTAAATAGCACTAAAGTTTGCTGTCTGGCATACTTTATAAAACTACAACTGTTACATCTATGCTCCTGACACCCACATAGGAAAAAAGAAATTCAAACTGAGATCCACATTAACTCATGAGGTAGGAGGAATTTTAATAGAAGACCAGTTTCTTTATTTGGCACGGTTAATTTCAGTCCCTACATATTCACACAGTTCCACAGAGATCTTTCTGCCTTATTCCTTCTCTCTGCTTCCAAGCTAAAAATGGTCAAGTATTACAAAAGGAAAAACAAAACATTTCGTTTCGCCCCCTACTCAAATTATAGATCGAAATATGTCAAATACACAGAAGCAAAACTGACCTTAACCATAATATATTAATTAAGGTTACCAACAAAAAGCAAACAGAAGGCATCCACAGAAAAATATAAAAACACTAGGGAATAAGTAGTTTTCATTTTAGCCACAGATGAGGTCATTTCTGACATTCTCAGAGCATGTGGATCCCTAAATGGAATAGCAATAGGGGAACTTTACTCAATATGATGATTTAAATAATGCAAGAAGCGATCCTTCTCACTCCAAACAATTCAAAATGTTGGAGAAGACAAATTTTAAAAAACAAAAATGTGCTTTAATACATCTGAACTCAAAAGCAACAAAGAGAAGGGGCACCTGGGTGGCTCAGTCGATTAAACATCTGACTTCAGCTCAGGTCATGATCTCATGGCTTGTGAATTGCAGCCCGGTGTCTGTCTCTGTCTCTCTGCCCCTCCCAACTCGTGCTCTGTCTGTCTCTCTCAAAAATAAACATTAAAAAAAAAAAAAAAAAAAAAAAAAACAAAGAGAATTCCCCAAATGGCTAAACCACAATGAAGGGCCAAAATAAATAAAATTCATATCCCAAGAAGTAAAGGGAATAATTTAAAAGACTGTAATATAATTATGCTTAATAGGCTAGTGTAAAATTAAAAAAAATAGTAATGATTATTTCCAAATACCATATCTTTAGAAAATTAATTCTAATCTCAGACAGATATCAGATGATGCAAGAACATTTAATTATTCCAGACTTCAAGTTATCAAAGACAACCAGGCTTGTTAAAGGATTCAAGGGCAACTTGAAAAGGCCTGGCCACTACAGGACAACTTGAGCATCAATAAAAATAGTAACTGTAAAGCTGAAACATCAAATATACTGAAAACTACAAGCACATGACATTAAATACAAAAACAAAAGCAAAAACTACTTGACCACGATAGGAAGACGCTAATGAACCAACTGAGTATTTTGAAAACTTAAAGAGACAGAATTCAAACTGTACCATTTACTGGATAACAAAACAACAGATAAAGAGAAGTTTCTCATTTAAGGATTATTGTGGATAAAAAATGAAGAAAGAATGATAAAATCAAAGTATACTGTTTTCAACCAGAAATGAACTAAAGGATGTAAGTACTAAACATAAATAGCTGCTAACATCAGAAAAACAGAGACAAGCAGGCTTTAATGAACCTCCTGACAGAATATCTACCTATTAAGTAATCTTGTCAAGAAAATCAAGCCTTTGAATCTAAATTACAATTTATAGGAAAAACAAGTCACTGGAGGAATGTGTGATCCTATATTCCTACACCATAAAGACCCAAACAGCACATCCAAATGTAAAAGTGACAGTATCTTTAACATATAATTTGCCAGGAAAAACAAAAAAAAAGAAAACAATGGATAAAAAAGAGCTAAAAAAGATATTGTCCATATGTAACATGGAATTTGGTTTTTAAAACTTTTTTTTTAAGTTTTTAAGACCATTTATGAGACACCTGAAAATTTCAACACCAGTTACGTATTTAATATTAAGGAATTGTTAATTTTAATTGTGCTTATGTTTTTAAAGGTCTGTCTTTTAGAAACATATAATGAAATATTTATAACTGAAATTACATGAGATTTGCTTAAAAATAATATGCAAGGGAAGGAGTAAATGTGGGTGTTAATGGGGACAGGTTGGCCATTTTCTCCTCTGTGTGTGCTTAGAAAACTTCTAAAAAAAATTAAGGAAATAGTGATAGGTAAAGCTTATGGTATGCCTTTTGAAGTTCAACAATGAATTTAGGTTTGTTCTTCCACCTACCCACTCATCCCTGCTAACTTCTAAATTATTAGCCAAACTTCTCAAAAAAAGAGATATCTGTACTTTCTGTCTTCAGTTTCTCAACCTCCCATTCCCTCATCAATCCATTCCAATATAGTTCCCCAATCAATGAAACTGATCATCCAGAAGGACAAACATCTGTTAACAAATCTAACAGTTTCTCTTTAATCATCTTAATACCATTCATTATCAAATCTAACAGCATCTTTCTTTAATCATCTTAATACCATCCCTCAAAAATTCAACAAAGATAGGGGTGCCTGGGTGGCTCAGTCGGTTACGCATCTGACTTCAGCTCAGGTCATGATCTTGGTTTGTGAGTTCGAGACCCATATGGGGCTGGTCTGCTGTCAGCATAGAGCCCACTTCAGATCCTCTGTCCCCCTCTCCCTGCAGTTCCTTCATGCACACACACATACTCTCTCTCCCCAAAATAAATAAACATTAAAAAGGAGGAGGAGGAGAAGTAACACACTCTCTCTCCCCAAAATAAATAAACATTAAAGAGGAGGAGGAGGGAGGAGAAGAAAGAAAAAAGAAGAAAGAAGAAGAAGAGGCACCTGGGTGGCTTAGTCAGTTAAGCACCCAACTTTGGCTCATGAGTTTGAGCCCCACATCAGGCTCTGCACTGATAGCACAGGGCCTGCTTGAGATTCTGTCTCCCTCTCTTTCTCTGCCCCTCTCCCACTCTCTCAAAATAAACTTAAAAAAAAAAAAAAGAAAGAAAATTCAACAAAGATGACTATACTTTTCCTTAAATTATTCTTCACTTGATTTTCAGGCTTCTGTCTTTTCCTCCACCAGGTTCTCACCTTTAATATTAAAGCCCTGGGACTCTGACCTGAGCTCTCTTCTCTTACTTACACTCTAGATAATCCATAGACCCAAACAGTTCCAAAATTTATACTTTCCACTGATATCTTTCCAAAGCTCCAACTGCCTACCTGACAGCTTCACTCTAATATCTTACAAGCATTTCAAATGTATCAAAAAAATAACTTGATTTTCCCTCCTCCAAAGCTTCCTTATATTAATAGATAGTACCACCCGGGTGCAAAAGCCAAATAATTTGTAGTTATCTGTGACTCATCTTGTTTCCTATCATCACAAAAGTCCACAGGTATTCTTTGCAAAATATATCTACAATTACTTTATCTCTTTGCCTCTATGGTCAACATCCAAACCTAATATATTTTGTAGCTGCCAAAATTATCTTTAAAATATTCAAACCATATAGCTGCCCTTCTAAAATCTTTCATTAGCTTTTCATTGTATTAAAAAATAAAGTTAAATTTCCTTATGAGAGATTACAAGTGCCTATAAGACCTGACATTTGCCTCTCTCCAATCTTCTCATAGTGCTAGACACTTTGTTCACTACACTCCAGACATGCCTCCCTTTAATTAAAACAAGTTCCTTCCTCCCCTTAAGTCTCTGAATTTGCTAATCCTTCTGCCTAAAGCTCTTCCCAAAACTTTTAATGAAGCCACTTATTTACTTCAAATTGTCAATTTATAAATAAGACTCTGTGTCTCACAGTCCATATTACTTTTTATAATCCACTACTACTATAATCTGTTATTTATTTATATGCTCAGGCCCCCATTAGAATATAAACTCTATGAAAGCTGGGAGGCCTTTGTCTCATTCACAGATCGAGAACATTATACTTACACAGATTAAGTAGTGCTGAATAAATAAAATCAGACTGAGCACAAGCATCTACCCCCCCCTTTGTGGAAAATCCCACTGAAATGAGAATAAACACGGGTAAAAGGTAAAGGGAAAAAGGAAAATAAATCTGTAGTGCTGGAAACAAGGAAAGGATGCTATCAATCACCTGAAATTACAGAGTTTCAGCCAATTGGCGAGCTCACAGATTCTGATTAAGAAACCAGAATAGAAGAAACTATAATCTAAACTAGAAACAAAAGATGGCTCCTGTAGAAGGGAGAGCTGTTCTTCCCCAAAATACTCCCAGGACAGATCAAAAAGTACAGTAAGGGAGAGCAAGCCATGAGTAATCATCAGAATACCTACAGGACTATTGCAGAAGAGTTGGGCCTAAGAACTGACATAAGGAACCTCCAAAACATAGAAGAAAGAAACAAATGGCAACTCCTCATAGAAATGAAATACTGGGGCGCCTGGGCGACTCAGTTGGTTAAGCAACAGACTTGATTCAGCTCAGGACACGATCTCATAGTTGTAAATTCAAGCCCTGAATTGGGTTTTGCGCTAATAGCTTGGGACCTACTTAGTATTGTGTCCCCCTCTCTCTCTGCCCCTCCCCCACTTGCCCTCTATTTCTCTCTCAAAATAAATAAAAATTTAAAAAATGAAGTACTATAAGGGATTTTGCATTCTCTCCCAGAATGAAGCTTTCCTTATTTTGGCAATCATGGAATTCAACAGGATCACTCAGCCCGTATAATTTACATCCAAAAGCCTGCCAATAAACTCCTCCCAACGGTACACTAAAGAGATCTGTGGTCAAAACAGACCTTTAAAACAGTGTGTACGATAGTCATGCTAATTATTTACACTGATAAATCAAATCCTTCATTTATAAATATCAACAGGCAATTAAGGATTACCAGCAATTTAAGGAAAATGAAAAGTGTAATAGAGGAAGAACAAAATAAAATAGGAGGAAGAAAGGTAGTTCAAAAAACAAGACAAGGGGTGTCTGGGTGGCTCAGTCGGTTAAGCGTCAGACTTCGGCTCAGGTCGTGATCTCACAGTCCGTGAGTTCGAGCCCCGCGTCGGGCTCTGTGCTGACAGCTCAGAGCCTTGAGCCTGTTTCAGATTCTGTGTCTCCCTCTTTCTCGGCCCCTCCCACGTTCACGCTCTCTCTCCTTCAAAAATAAATAAACATTAAAAAAAAAAACACAAAAAACAAGACAAAACCATCTTTAAAACATTCTAATACATACCTTTAGAGAGACCTGATTGGACTTTGTATCATTAAGAATAAGATTCTTTTACAGAAATAGAAAGCTCAATCCTAAAATTCATATGGACTCTCAAGCGATCCAAAATAGCTAAAAGAATCTTGAAAAACAATGTCAGAGGTCTCATATTTCCTGATTTCAAAACTCACTAATAAACTACAGTAATCAAAAAAGTGTGGTACTGCAGTATGACAGATATACAGACCAACAGAATAAAATAGAGAGCCCAGAAATAAATCCTTGAATATATGGTCAAAGGATTTTCAATAACAGTGCCAAGACGATTCAAGGAGAAAAAGATAATATTTTCAAGTCATACTGGGACAACTGGATATCCACATGCAAATAAATGTAATTGGACCCTTATTTTATACCATATACAAAAATTAACTCAAAATGGATTGAAGACCTAAATATAACAGCTAAAACTATAAAATGCTTAGAACAAAAAGGGAAAAGCTTCTTAACACTGGACTTGGCAATGATTTTTTGGATATGACCCCAAAAGTATAGGCAACAAAGAAAAAACAGACAACTTGGATTTCATTAAAATTTAAAACTTTTGTACATCAAAGGACACTATCAACAGAGTAAAAAGGCAACTTATGGAATGGGAGGAAATATTTGTAAATGTGTATCAGATGAAGGATTAATATCCAGAATAAAAAGAACTTACACAACTTAATAACAATCCAATTCAAAAATGAGCAAAGAACTTGAATAGACATTTCTCCAAAGATGACAGGCAAATGAAAAGATGTTCAACATCACTAATCATTAGAGAAACGCAAATCAAAACCACAAGTTATCACTTCATACTGATTACAATGGCTATTATCAAAAGCATATAAAATATGCATTGGTGGGGCGCCTGGGTGTCTCAGTCGGTTAAGCGTCCGACTTTGGCTCAGGTCATGATCTCGTGGTTCATGAGTTCAAGCCCCGTGTCGGGCTCTGTGCTGACAGCTCAGAACCTGGAGCCTGTTTCAGATTCTGTGTCTCCCTCTCTCTCTCTGATCCTCCCCCGTTCATGCTCTGTCTCTGTCTCAAAAATAAATAAACGTTAAAAAAAAATACGCATTGGTGAGGATGTGGAGGAATTGGAAACTTTGGGCACTGCTGCTGGTAACATAAAATAGTGCAGCTGCGGTGGAAAATGATATGGCATTACCATATACACAAAAATACCCTATGACCCAGCAATTCCACTTCTGGGCATATATACAAAAGAAAACACGGAATCAAACAGATATTTGAACAACCATGTTCACAGCAGCATTATTGACAATAGCCAAGAGGTGGAAGCAACTCAAGTGTCCATCAAGGCATGAATAAACAAAATGTAGTACATACACACAATGAAGTATTATTTAAAAAGGAAATTCTGACACATGCTACAACATGGATGATCTTTAAAGACATTAATGCTAAGCGAAAAAGCCAGACACAAAAAGGCAAATACTGTGTGATTCCAAATAGGAAATAACTACACTAGTCAAATTCACAAGTACAAAATATATATATATATATTATATATATATATTGCCTGAGGCAGTGGGGAAGGGGAACAGAGAGTTACTGTTTAATGGGTATGGCCTTTCAGTTTGGGAAGATGAAAAGAGTCCTGGAGATTAATAGTGGTGATGGTTAGGTACACAATATGAATGCACTTAGTGCTTAAAATGATTAAAATACTAATTTTATGTTATGTGTAATTCACCACAATGAATAATATGAAAAAAATAAGATTCAATGAAAAAGAAATCAGAAAACAAGATGAACTATTCAAAATTAAAATGCAAAAGAGAAGCTAAATAATGGACATATCTGAAGACAAAATTATAGATCTAGAAACGGAAATCCATGAAATTTCCTGGAACACCAAAAAACAAAAAAGAGAACAGGTGAAAAGTAAGTGAAGAGAAATGAAGATCCAAGAAATCTAATATTCACCCATGACATAATTATTAATTATCTACCCAATATTCATTCTCCCCCTCTTCATTAAGAACAGAATATTCTGTTCAAGACAGCAATGGGCCCAGCTAAAATATACACATTCTAAGACTCTCCTGCAGATGAAGTGGACATAGAATTTTGTTCTGGCCATTAACAAGCATGTGGAATTGGGTGAGGTTGCCAAAAGATTTTTTTTAAGGGGGTAAGCATAGCTGGCATGTCCCTTTGTCCCTCTGCTCTTCCCTTTTCTTCCTACTTGGAATGCTTATGGGATGCGTGGAGGTACAATAGCTATCTTGTTAACAATGAAGATGAAAGCCATGTCAGGACAGAAGAAAGAGAAGAGCCCACGTCCTTGATGATATCATTGAATCATTAGTCCCATAGTGCCAACTTCACCTTTCTTTACTACATAGTGGAAAAAAACCCTATTTGTCCAGTCCAGTGTTAGTCTCTGTGGATGGTAATCCTGATGTATCATACAATAAGTATGCAGTAAGTATGCCAAGAGGAAGAGAAAAACGAATGGAGAAAAAGAAATACTGGGTAAAAACTGCCCTAAACTGAAGATTTGAGCCCTCATATGGAAAGGACTGAGGAAGAATGAAGATGACATTTAAATGTGAGTACAAAGGAAAGGCCTTCCACACAATGGAAAACAGGAAATGTACCACCACATATCTTTTATAAAAAATTTTTTTTCCAGGCCTAAAACAATTTTCTGGAAAATTTATTTCAGAAATAAAAGCACATGAGTTGAAAAAAAAAATAGTACATAAAAAGTGGAATTATCCTAAGAGTACAAAGGAAAGAAATCTCAGTATGACAGCTATGCAGCAGACCTAAAATCAGCCAGTCTTAATTAGACAAAGTCAGAAGATTCTATAAGAGCCCTAAAAATAAATACTGACATCATTATACAAACTATATGATTAAGAACCTAAATGTATAGGTACAGATATAAAGCTATGCATTCTTCCATCAAAAGGCAAAACAAAAACTTAAAGCCATGTCTCATATATGAATGTATAGCAATTTTAAGTGATTAGCATATAAGAAACAATGTTTTCTGAAATAACAAAACCAAACCTTCATTGTCAAGTAATTCAGAGTTGAGGATCACTTACTACTGAATTAATATTCAATCACTGGGTTTATAAAAGGTACTGGCAATCAATTGGCAATAATCATTTCACTTTTTTTAACTAAAAGTGAATGTTATTTATAGACTTCTTGGCTTATTTATCAGCCTCTATTAACTTATCCTAGAGAATAATTTGAAAAGTTTAATTTTTTTAATCCATTTTTTCCTTCTCAATTAAAACTGAGGAGGTTGTTATTTATCTGCCTAAGCTTAACCTGAAGAAATATACAGTTTATTTATTAATGTTTATTTTTGAAGGAGAAAGAAAGAGAGTAAGTGGGGGAGGGGAAGAGAGAGAGGGAGAGATACAGAATCTGAAGCAGGCTCCAGCCTCTGAGCTGTCAGCACAGTCAACAGTCTGCCGCTTGACCAACTGAGCCACCCAGACTCCTATCTTTATAGTTTTTATAATTAAAATTTTAGAAGGAAAAAGGCACATCCATAATTATTAAATGCAAAATGGCACCCCTGATATGACAAAACACCCAGAATAACCATCAGAAAAAACAAATTTAAACATCTGGATAAAGCAGAGTTTGTTCTCGCCAAAAATTGTTTCTATCAAAATTTTTGGTGACTGATCAAATATTTGAACAATATTTGGTGCTCAAGGTCTGGTCTATAGTACAGATACTCTCAATTTTAGGATATATAGTATTTCTCATTTAATCTCTTTTTATTTTTTTAAGATTTTTTTTTTTTAGGTAATCTCTACACCCAATGTGGGGCTCAAATTTACAGTCCCCCAAACAAGAGTCCTAATGCTCCACCGACTGAGCCAGACAGAGACCCCTTCTTTAACCTTTTTCTAAAGAAATTGCTTCAAATCGATAGTTTAAGACTTAATCATGAAACTATTTTTTTTTCTCTTTTAATTCATTTATTTTTAAATTTACATCCAAGTTAGTTAGCATATAATGCAACAATGATTTCAGGAGTAGATTCCAGTGATTCAACCCCTATGTGTAACACCCAGTGCTCATCCCAACAAGTGTCTTCCTTAATGCCCCTTACCCATTCAGCCCATTCTCCCTCCCACAACCCCTCCAGCAACCCTCTGTTTGTTCTCTAAGAGTCGCTTATGTTTTGCTCCCCTCCTTGTTTTTATATTATTTTTGCTTCCCTTCCCTTATGTTCATCTGTTTTGTATCTTAAATTCCTTATATGGGTGAAGTCATATGACATTTATCTTTTTCTGACTACTTTTGCTTAGCATAATACCCTCTAGTTCCATCCATGTAGCTGCAAATGGCAAGATTTCACCGTTTTTGATTGCTAAGTAATACTCCATTGTATATATATACCACATCTTCTTTATCCATTCATCTGTCAATGGACATTTGGGCTCTTTCCAAACTGGCTATTGTCAATAGCTATAAACATTGGGGTGCATGTGCTCCTTCGAAACAGCACACCTGTATCCTCTGGACAAATACCTAGTAGTGCAATTGCTGGGTCATAGGGTATCTCTATTTTTAATTTTTTGAGGAACCTCCATACTGTTTTCCAAAGTGGCTATACCAGTTCGTATTCCCACCAGCAGTGCAAAAGAGATCCTCCTTCTCTGCATTCTCTCCAATATCTATTTTTTAAACTCTTAGGCAACCATTCAATTTAGAAATGAAATCCTACATTAACAAGACAGTTAATTTTTTTTAAATTTTTTTAATGTTTTTATTTATTTTTGAGACAGAGAGAGACAGGACATGAGCAGGGGAGGGGCAGAGAAAGAGGGAGACACAGAATCTGAAGCAGGCTCCAGGCTCTGAGCTGTCAGCACAGAGCCCGACGTGGGGCTCAAACTCACAGACCGTGAGATCATGACCTGAGCCGAAGTCAGACGCTTAACCGACTGTGCCACCCAGGCGTCCCAAGACAGTTAATTTTTAAAAACCTATCTCCATTTACTACTGCCCCCCCTAAAAAGAATACAAGGAATAACACAGACCTAACTCATTTGGAAAGTTATCAAAGAATAATTAATTGTCTTTTGGTTCTATGCACTCATACAAAACACTGAGCATTTCTTTTTTTTTTTTTAATTTTTTTAATGTTTATTTATTTTTGAGAGAGAGAGAGAGAGAGAGAGAGAGAGAGAGAGAGAGACAGTGTGAGCAGGGGAGGGACAGGGAGAGGAGGAGACACAGAATCTGAAACAGGCTCCAGGCTCTGAGCTGTCATCACAGAGCCAAGACAGGGCTTTAACTCACAAAACTATGAGATTATGACCTGAGCTGAAGTCAGAAGCTTAACCAACTGACCTACCCAGGCACTCCATCTTAATACAGATTTATTTATAACACTCATCTTTTCCCCTTATCAAAATTAAAAAACTTGTAAAAATCCTTTAATTTCCATAATAAATTTTATTTAAATGTATTTTCAGCTAGACAAAGTTCTATGTAGGTAGTGTCCTACCTCCCTATTTCTACTGTGCTATGAAGATACACAGATAATTAGTATATTTGAAAAAACGTGAGTTTTAAGCAATTCAAGCTTAGATAAATCTATTTGACTTAGCAGCCAATTTTCCTCCTACATGTCACAAACTTACAACAGAAATTTCGGGACACCTGAGTAGCTTGGTTAAACATCCGACTTCGGCTCAGGTCATGATCTCACGGTCTGTGAGTTCGAGCCCCACACCAGGCTCTGTGCTGACAGCTCAGAGCCTGGAGCCTGCTTCAGATTCTGCCTCTCCCTCTACCTCTCCCCTCCCCTGCTCATGCTTTGTCTCTCTCTCTCTCAAAATAAACATTTAAAAAATTAAAAAAAAAATTCAACCCACTGAAATTTAAGATTATCTTCTACAGCTTTGATTTCATTTTTAAAATAACTGCAATGTGAACTTTACAGATGGCTCTCTTTCCTGTTTTAAATGTTTGTGTAAGTAAAAGTCTTCCTTGATTCCTCCCTTCTTATTTAGTGATCTACCCATGTAGAAATCATTTTGTGGGGTCTTAAAATTAAAAACAAATGTAAAATAGAACTACCACATGATACAGCAATTCTACTTCTGGGTATTTATCCAAAGAAAATACTAACTTGAAAAGATACATGCACCCCATGTTCATTGCAGCATTATTTACAATAGCCAAGATTTGGAAACAATCTAAAGTGTCCACTGATGGATGAATGGATAAAGATAATGTGGAGTATTATTTGGTCATAAAACAGAATTGACAGAATAAAATCTTGCCATTTTTGGCAGCATGGATGGCGATATGCTAAGTGATATGTTAGACAAAGGAAGATAAATACCATATAATCCCACTTATATGTGAAATCTTAAAAATCAAACCTAAACTCATAAATAACAGAGAACAGATTGGTGGTTGCCAGAGGTGAGACTTGGCAGGTTTGCGGGGATGGGGTGGGGTGGGGGGTGATCTGGGATGAAGAGGGTCCTACAAGCTTCCAGTTACACTATACAATATACAAAGTACAAGTTTCTAACAACAATATAAATAAGTCATGACAAGTAACATACAACATGGTGACTATAGTTAATAATACTCTATTGCATATTTGAAAATTACTAAGAGTAAATATTTAAAGTTCTCATTACAAGAAAAAAAACTTCTGTAAAAAAAGTTCATGCAAGTATCGTTTTGCACTTTTTTTTAAGTATTAAAGTTTATTTATTTTGAGAGAGACACAGCACAAGTGGGGGAGGGGCAGAAAGGGAGGGAGAAAGGGAGGGAGAGTGAAAGGGAGAGAGAGAGGAAATCCCAAGCAGTGCCTGACACAGGGCTCAAACCCACCAACTGTGAGATGATGACCTGAGCCAAAGTCGTGAGCTGGATGTTTAATTTACGGAGCCACTCAGGCACGCCCTGTACTGTTTTTCTTAAATTAACTTTTAGAGATTTTTCCATGTCAATACATAACAATTTGCACCATTCTCTCTAATTAGCATATACTATTGTTCCCTAAAAGATGTACCCTCCTTAATCACTCCCCACTGATAATATCTGGCTTCACTTTTCCTATTATAAACACTGTTGCCTGAAAATCCTAGGAAGTATTTCATTGTGTATTATAAACAACTATCTCCAGGTTACATACCTGTTGATAAAGAAGTCTAGATTCTAGGTTATGTGCATTTAAAACTTTTAACAACTACTGTCAGACTGTTCTGCAAAAAGGCTGTGGTGTTTTATAACCTCACCACTAGTATGAAAGTACTCATTCCACCATATTCATAAAAGTACTTGGAAATCCTTTACATTTTTGTCAGAATATGGGTAAAAAGAATGGTATTTTATTTCAACTGCATTCCCTAATTATTAGTGAAATTCATTATCCTTCCAGATATATATTATGTTGTCCATTTTCATTTTTTCTTTTATAAATTCTTATTAAAACTGAAATGTTTTGGATCCCATTGACCAGTGTTCATCAAGTACTTGGTAACTGTAGACATTTTAAAAATTATACTCTTCTCAATCTCCCACATACTACAAACTAACCAAGGTAAATCTTACTTTTAAGAAATTTAATTGTAAAAATGAACATTTACTGAGTACCTATAACATACTAAACTTTGTTTACATTAGCCATTTTTATATGCACTTCATCTGCACTTCAACCCTCTACGGTTGATACTATAAATCTACCTTACATGCAAGTAAGTAGCAGCCACTCAGAGGTTAATTAACTTGTTAGAGAGTGACAAAATTGGAATCTGAATCTGAAGCCAAGGTTTCCAACTCCCATGTTTGTACTATACCAACTGTTTTCTAGGCTTTGAATATTCTTAACCTTTCTCCTTAAAACCTTTTCCTCCTTTGGTTTCTACGGCACAGTCTACTTCTGATGTTCCTCCATTTTTTTAAACTATTTTTTGTTTCTTTTGCTGGTACCTCTTCCTCCTCCAGGGAATTTCTAGGCTTTATTGTCTCATCTTTACTTCAAGGTCACAAGGCCACTTTTATTAAACAACAGAACCTCAGGAAATTCCAAATGTAAAATAATAATGAACTGCCTCTTATTTATCACCATGACTTAAGTACCACCACTCTCTCTTGTTTGTTCCCCTACAGCTGACATGTACATGCACATCTTCTCAGTTGACCTGAACTCCCTAACAACCTCCACCATTTATGACTGGAGTTTGCCAGAGTTCAGTCTCTGAACTCCTTCCTTTTCCTACCCTATAGACCCTATGGCACAATCTCCTCCATTTCCATGATGACAACTACCATTCACTAATGGCTCAAAAGATTTATCTCCAGGGTCGCCAGGATGGCTCAGTCCAACGACTTCCCCTCAGGTCTTGATCTCACAGCAGGTGAGTTCCAGCCCTAAGTTGGGAGCTATGCTGTCAGCAGGCCTGGAGCCTGCTTCAGATTCTCTGTCTTCCACTCTCTCTGCCCCTCCCGTGCTCATGCTCTGCCTCTGTCTGTCAAAAATAAACAAACATTAAAAAAAAAACAAAAAAAACACAAGATTTATCTCCAGGGGCACCTGAGTGGCTCAGTCCATTAAGCATCCAACTCTTGATTTCAGCTCAGGTCAGGATCTCACATTGTGAGATGGAGCCCTGCACAGGGCTCAGGATGGGCTTGGAGCCTGCTTGGGATTCCTGCTCTCTCCCTCTAACCCTCCCCTGCTCAGGAGTGCACATGCACTCATGCGTGCACTCTCTCTCAAAATTAGTAAATAAGCATAAAAAAAGACATTTATCTCCAGTTGAGGCTATTCCCTAAGCTTCAAACTCTATGTCCAACTGGGAAAAAAATAACCCACAAGGATATTTCACAACCACATCCAAAACTAAATTCTTCATCTTTCCCTCAAAACTTGTCTTCCTTTTTATATTCCTTTTCTAACCAGTAATTCAAGTCATTGGGAGTCACTGTAAAAGTCTTCCTTCTGGTTCAAGTGATTCCAATTCCTTAATTGCAGCATCTGTCCCTTCTCTCTATCCTTGCTGGGTTTCTTCTTTATCTCATTTCTCACCTGAGTCATTGGTATACAGAAGGAGCTCAAAAATATTTGAATAAAAAAAATTAACACATTTGTCCTGCTAAGGGGCACAAACTATGTCTTACTCATTTTGGAGACCCAGAACTGAGTTGACACACCACCCAGAAATCTACTGAATGAATCATTCCAGGATTTCCATACCTGAACCAAACTCTTCAGAGAATATGACCCAGGAGAACCCATTTTTAACAAGCTCTCTGGATGACTCTTATATAACTAATCCAGCAAAGCCTTTATTTTCATAATGAATGGGAACAAACTTAAACAGAGGCAGAAATGGAATTAAATAATTTTCTTGACTCCTAGAATAAACAGACCGCTCACAGACATAAATGTAAATGATTCTTGTAATCATCTGCTACTATAAGCTAACCACTCTCTTAGTATTCTCACTATTAACATACTGCAATAGCCCACTTCTGTCTTGTACACCTTTCTCTAGACAACAGCCAAAATGGTATTTCTGAAAGGCAAATCAGATCATGCTACCTTTACCTCACTCCATCCCACATCCGAGGAATAGTTTCTCCTCACATTTTAAGAACAAAATCCAAAACTTCTTACTCTGGTTCACAAAACTGTATGCAATCTGGCCCCTGCCTATCCCTCTGGCCTCATCTCCCACATTCCCCTGCTCTTACTGTCTACACTGCAACCACATTGGCCTTTTCGTTCCTAAAATACACCAAAATTTTTTCAGCCCTAAAATTTTTGCATTTGCTATTTCATCTGTCAAGAATGTTCTTCTTGATCTTATCAGGGCTAGCCCCTTGTTCCAATTCAGCCTCAGTTTAAATGTCCCTTCTCAGAGAGGCCTTCTCCAGTCACTCAATCAAAAGTAGCCTTCTAGTCACATACTAGGACAGCAATCTATTTTAATTTCCTACAAGGCATTTATCACAAGCCAGTAACTGCCCTTTTTATTTGTTCATTGTCTATCTCATGCCCACAAGAATGTAAGCTCCATGACAGCAGTGAACCTCCCTTGACAGATTTCATTCATTACTTTACGCCCAAGGCTTAGAACAATGCCTAGCATAGAGCAGTCACTCAAAATTTATTTGTAATCAATTTACTTTTATTTGGAGATCATCACTCTTCTAGGATAAATAGATAAATAACAAGGATAAATAGCAAGGATAAATAGCAAGGATAAATAACAAAATTTCATCTTTTAAGAAATATACTCACTGAATAAATCCAATTTGTCTACATTAATGGGAAAGTAAAACTCCAACAAAATTATTTTTTAGATATTCTAAATCAGAGAATTATAAAAAATAACCAATATGTCTAAAACTTATATTCACATCAAAATCAAGTTGTATTTTTCCAGTTACTAGTTAAAAAAAAAAAAAAAAAACTTGAAAGTTGTTAGAAATTTTACCAGCACTGAGGTGGTAAAACCAAATGTCCATCAACCACTGAATAAACAACATATTGTCACATAGCCTACAAAAATTACTAGTGAGCAGTAAAAAGCAATTGATTCTTATTGATAAACACAACAATATGGCTGAATCTTAAATTATGCTCAGTGAAAGCCAGGCAAAAAAAGAGTACATACTGTATGATTCTATTTATATAAAGTTCTAAGAATAGTGACAGAAAACACATCAGTGGTTTTGTGGGGGTGAAGGTAGCAAGAAGAGAGTAACAAAGGGGAACTAGAAAACTTTTGGAAAGATGGACATTGTTCATTACCTTGATTTTGATGACAGGTGTAATCATATGATACAACCTATCAGACTGCACACTTTAAATATGTGCTATTTACTGAATATCAATGATACCTTAATTAAACTATTTAATTTGTAAAAATCAGATCAGATCACTCCCTTGTTTAAAACTCTTCTATGTCGAGACACATCCTCCAATAATAAACAGATTCATCAGCATTATAAGGGAGTTAACATTTAAATAGAATGAAGGGCAAACTAATGTCATAAACTGATTTCCAACAGCTAATAAGAACCAAAGGCATACTTTAATAGGTTTTAATTTTTAACTTCAACAGAGATGTAAATACTAAATTCACAAAAATTAGTTTTACATTTCTACATCAAAAAGCTAAATATGTGGTAAACTTTCATAATTACCTGTAGAAGGTGGTGATTTTTCTGGGTGTTTTGCATTTAAAAGTTTTCTGCTAATAAATATGTAACCACAGGGACACGATTTACATGCAACAGGAACCTGTACAAAAATAAGAAAACGTGTATTATTACTATTCTTCTATTGAACTTCTCAGTGTTTATGTAGTCTCCTGAACTGAATGATAAATTATTGAAGTAGGGATCATAGATTTATTTAAACCCCACCCCCTTACAACAAATTGACACTGGTATTATGTCCTATACATCGTTACATTCTCCTAATGCTTTACAATACCATGAATATAGAAAATGCATGATAAACATGTGCTGATGAGAGTGACCCATAGAACACCATAACAGAATCAGAGCAAGGGAAAAAAATGTGGGATAAGAGGTAGTATTTTCTAAAATATATGTTTGAGCCAATATCCCTGATGAATATGGATGCAAAAATTCTCAATAAGATACTAGCTAATCGAATTCAACAGCATATAAAAAGAATTATTCACCATGATCAAGTGGGATTCATTCCTGGGATGCAGGGCTGATTCAACATTTGCAAATCAATCAACGTGATACATCACATTGATAAAAGAAAATATAAGAACCATATGATCCTGTCAATCGATGCAGAAAAGCCATTTGACAAAATTCAGCAACCTTTCTTAATAAAAACCCTTGAGAAAGTCAGGATAGAAGGAACATACTTAAACATCATAAAAGCCATTTATGAAAAGCCCACAGCTAACATTATCCCCAATGGGGAAAAACTGAGAGCTTTTTCCCTGAGATCAGGAACACGACAGGGATGCCCACTCTCACCGCTGTTGTTTAACATAGTGTTGGAAGTTCTAGCATCAGCAATTAGACAACAAAAGGAAATCAAAGGCGTCAAAATTGGCAAAGATGAAGTTAAGTTTTCACTTTTTGCAGATGACATGATATAATACATGGAAAATCCGACAGACTCCACTAGAAGTCTGCTAGAACTGATACATGAATTCAGCAAAGTTGCAGGATACAAAATCAATGCACAGAAATCAGTTCTTATACACTAATAATGAAGCAACAGAAAGACAAATAAAGAAACTGATGCCATTCACAATTGCACCAAGAAGCATAAAATACCTAGGAATAAATCTAACCAAAGATGTAAAAGATCTGTATGCTGAAAACTATAGAAAACTTATGAAGGAAATTGAAGAAGATATAAAGAAATGGAAAAACATTCCGTGCTCATGGATTGGAAGAATAAATATTGTCAAAATGTCAATACTACCCAAAGCTATCTACACATTCAATGCAATCCCAATCAAAATTGCACCAGCCTTCTTCTCGAAACTAGAACAAGCCATCCTAAAATTCATATGGAACCACAAAAGGCCCCGAATAGCCAAAGTAATTTTGAAGAAGAAGACCAAAGCAGGAGGCATCACAATCCCAGACTTTAGCCTCTACTACAAAGCTGTCATCATCAAGACAGCATGGTATTGGCACAAAAAACAGACACATAGACCAATGGAATAGAATAGAAACCCCAGAACTAGACCCACAAACGTATGGCCAACTCATCTTTGACAAAGCAGGAAAGAACATCCAATGGAAAAAAGACAGTCTCTTTAACAAATGGTGCTGGGAGAACTGGACAGCAACATGCAGAAGGTTGAAACTAGACCACTTTCTCACACCATTCACAAAAATAAACTCAAAATGGATAAAGGACCTGAATGTGAGACAGGAAACCATCAAAACCCTAGAGGAGAAAGCAGGAAAAGACCTCTCTGACCTCAGCCGTAGCAATCTCTTACTCGACACATCCCCAAAGGCAAGGGAATTAAAAGCAAAAATGAACTACTGGGACCTTATGAAGATAAAAAGCTTCTGCACAGCAAAGGAAACCACCAACAAAACTAAAAGGCAACCAACGGAATGGGAAAAATATTTGCAAATGACATATCGGACAAAGGGCTAGTATCCAAAATCTATAAAGAGCTCACCAAACTCCACACCCGAAAAACAATTAACCCAGTGAAGAAATGGGCAGAAAACATGAATAGACACTTCTCTAAAGAAGACATCCGGATGGCCAATAGGCACGTGAAAAGATGCTCAACATCGCTCCTCAGCAGGGAAATACAAATCAAAACCACACTCAGATATCACCTCACGCCAGTCAGAGTGGCCAAAATGAACAAATCAGGAGACTATAGATGCTGGCGAGGATGTGGAGAAACGGGAACCCTCTTGCACTGTTGGTGGGAATGCAAAGTGGTGCAGCCACTCTGGAAAGCAGTGTGGAGGTTCCTCAGAAAATTAAAAATAGACCTACCCTATGACCCAGCAATAGCACTGCTAGCAATTTACCCAAGGGATACAGGAGTACTGATGCATAGGGGCACTTGTACCCCAATGTTTATAGCAGCACTCTCAACAATAGCCAAATGATGGAAAGAGCCTAAATGTCTATCAACTGATGAATGGATAAAGAAATTGTGGTTTATATACACAAAGGAGTACTACGTGGCAATGAGAAAGAATGAAATATGGCCCTTTGTAGCAACGTGGATGGAACTGGAGAGTGTGATGCTAAGTGAAATAAGCCATAGAGAGAAAGACAGATACCATATGGTTTCACTCTTATGTGGATCCTGAGAAACTTAACAGAAACCCTTGGGGGAGGGGAAGGAAAAAAAAAAAAAGACGTTAGAGTGGAAGAGAGCCAAAGCATAAGAGACTCTTAAAAACTGAGAACTGAGGGTTGATGGGGGGTGGGAGGGAGGGGAGGGTGGGTGATGGGTATTGAGGAGGGCACCTTTTGAGATGAGCACTGGGTGTTGTATGGAAACCAATTTGACAATAAACTTCATATATTGAAAAAAAAATAAAAAATAAATAATAAAATAAAATACATATTTGAAAGCAGTTTATTAGAACCAGTTAGAAAAGCGAACATGGTTAGAAAGTAATTAAAGAAATCCCAGCATAAGAATGAGGGCCCGACTGGAATACGCTAATTTGATAAGACATAGGCATCTTTATTACATAGGCATGTTTATTACAGCATTATTTACAATAGCCAAGATATCCAACCCAAGTGTCCATCCACAGATAAATGGATGAAGAAGATGTGATACACACACACATACACACAGGAGTATTACTCAGACATAAAAAGAATGAGATTTTGCCAGTTGTGACAACATAGATGGACCTTGAAAATATTATGTTGGGGCGCTTGCGTGGCTCAGTCGAGAAAGTGTCCAACTCTTGATTTTGGCTCAGGTCATGATCTCACAGTTCATGGGTTTGAGCCCCATGTCGGGCTCTGCACTGACAGCACAGAGCCTGGTTGGGATTCTTTCTCTCTTCTCTCTCTGTTCCTCTCTCTCTCTCTCTCTCTCAAAAATAAACAAACATTAAAAAAAAATATTATGCTAAGTGAAATAAGTCAGAGAAACACAAATATCATATGATTTCACTTATATGTGGAATCCAAAAAACAAATCAACAAACAAACAAAAGCAGAAACAGATGCATAAATACAGAGAACAAATTGATGGCCCCTTTGGGGTGGGGCATAGGTAGGGGTATGGGCAAAATGGGTAAAGGAGAATGGGATGTTTAGGCTTCCAATTATAGAACAAAGTAAAGTCACTGGGTTGAAAGGCACAGCACAAGGAATACAGTCAATGGTACTGGAATAGACTCCTAGGGTGACAGACGGTAGCTACATTTATGGTGAACACATCTTAACCTATACTATCAAAATATTATAATGTACATCTGACACTAATGTAACACTGCCAAATATACTTCTGTTAAAACCATTTTTTTAAAGGGAAAGTACTGAAAATGACTCGGGTTCTAAAATAAGAGGGTAAGATGCCAATTGCCACTGACAAAAGAGTAGTTCACAACAATCACTTTGAAGGGCAAAAGTATAGCACAAACAAAAGAGAATGTAGGAGTCAAGACCTAGGATCTTTTTTCTTTTAATATTTTTATTTATTTGAGAGAGAGAGAGAGAGAGAGAGAGAGCACGCTCAAGCCCGAGCGGGAGGGGTAGAGAGAGAGGGACACACAGAATCCGAAGCAGGCTCCAGGCTCTGCTCTGTCAGCACAGAGCCCAACACGGGGCCTGAACCCATGAGCCCTGAGATCATGACCTGAGCCAAAGTCAAATGCTTTACCGACTGAGACATCCAGGCGCCCCCAACCTTCTGTTTCCAAATGTGTAAATTACTTACAAGCGGCTTTCTCCATGTCAAGTCTATAATGATTTTTCAAAAGCCAAATATTATTAAAAATCATTTTTAAAAGTTTGATTTTGCATAGTCATTTCACTAATACAGCCTTAATGATCCTTGAAATCAAGACATGTTCACCAAAAACCAGAAAGTAATCTCAATAAAAAGTACTCAGAATAATTATGGTCAGAAAATTGTAATTTACTTTTCAAGATAAATTCCATTTGCCCATTGTTTTGCCTGTGTGAAAGCTTAGCTACAATTATAAAGCTTTTTATCCACATATATAAAAAAATGCTTCATGGTCTAAAATATAAATACTTGATCTGATTAAACTAAATTAATATTTTGATAGAATTTTTTACATGAAAATACTAAACAAAGGATCTCTAGTTTGCAATTTCAGAAAAATCACAATGAATCCTATAAAAATAATCGAACTCCAGATAGCTCAAACAGCATGCTTTATCAAGAATATGATGAGATTCTTTCAAACCAGGACAGAAAATGTAATGTTACATTTTCTACTACTGTAAAATGTACCCAAAATAGATGTTTGTCATTTTAAAATTTCACATCTTCACAGAAATCAAACTCAAAGGTACTGACTCATTTCCTTTACACTTACACTATTAAGGTAATTCACTGTACTGTAAACTATTTTAAATTAGTGCTATCCAAAAAACACAGAAACATGATGTTCTTGTTCAAAAGGTCTTTTGCTACTCAGCAAGCATATTCTTCCAGTCACTAAAACCGAACAAATATAAATTTAGGTCTCTGTCTTATACACAAGAATAATATATCAAACCATATCCAGAATTAATAGAGGGCTGCACTTAAGTGAGACATGTACATTTGCCTTTGGGATAAAGAATGTACAAATACCAATCGATCGTTGGATTTTCATCCCTTAGTAAATGTTTTATGACTTGAAACATTCATGCGCCTGAGCTAAGTTACCCTAAAGTCCCTTTTAAATGGAAAGTTGTCCTTCCCCTAATCCCAACTCTGATAAAAACACAACCAACCACCACCAAAACCCAGATCCTAGAAAAAGAATATTAAATAGGGTGGACTTCAGTAATATTGCTCTTTTATAGTACAATTTGGATTTTAAACAAAAAAATCCTAAATTTCCTTCAAATTTCAGTTGTAATGACAAAGATGATACTAACAAAAGTTCTAATGCTATACTCTCAGGATTTTAAAATAAAAAAAATAATAAAAAACCTAAAGTTTGTTTACTGATGACTTACTGTGTATCAATTTATCCCTTGTAAAGTGCATTCAGATTGTTTACAAGTAAAAAAGGTAAAAATAGGGGCCCTGGGTGGCTCAGTCAGTTAAGTGTCTGACTTTGGCTCAGGTCATGATCTCGCAGTTAACAAGCTCAAGCCCCGCATTGGGTAAAAAAACAAGTGCAAAAACAAGACCCTGGTTCTATATTGTTTCATTGATTTTCAAAAGTTCAAAATAACCACACTACAGAGAACTCATTTACATTTCCTTGCTAACAGAACCAAAGTGACCTACAGTGGACACGTTTGCAACATAACACATAAAATTTCCTATAAGTGGAAAAAAAACTGCTTTATTAAAAAATTTTAAGGCAAAAACAGACACATATACAAAAGATACCAGACAACTAATAAGAATCTTGAATATTCCTATATACAAGATGGTTCAATAATTTGAGCTACTTGATGTGAAACCTCTCGAAAAATGAAAAGTATTGTGGTTTAGATGTTTCAGAACTGTATTTTCAATACAGGATATAAAGGGGATGTTACAAAGCAACTGAAAATCTATGTCTTTCTTGCTTGATCTCTGTACCTGTTTTTAAACTTTTACACACACGGAAACAGAACATACGGGCTCTGCGCTGACAGCACAGAGCCTGCTTGGGATTTTCTCTCCTTCTCCCTCTCTGCCCCTCCCACACGCGCATACATGAACTCTCTCTCAAAATAAATAAACACTTTTTTAAAAAATGGCTTTCTAGATTATAATTTTTTTCTCATTTGTAACTATTGGAAGATTGTATTCTCCAATAATTAGAAATTTAAAATTAATTTTATTTCCTTCAATCCAGTTGCTTTTAGTAAAAGATAAATCATTTTTAAGAATCACCAAAAGGTTTTTTTTAATGTTTATTTATTTTTGAGAGAGCACAGGTGCAAGGGAAGGGCAGAGAAAGAATCCCAAGCAGGTGCCTCACTGTCAGTGCAGAGCCCAAGGCTCGAATGGAACTCACAAACCATGAAATCATGACCTGAGCCAAAATCAAGAGTGGCACCCTTAACTGACTGAGCCATCCAGGAGCCCCAAGAATCACCAAAAATTTTAATTAGTCCTCATGTATATTATATTCTCTTAAATATTTAGAATAAAAAACAAAACCAACATTTTAAATTATATAGTAGCTTGCCGTGGACTGAATCGTGTCCCTCCCAAAATTCATAAATTGAAACGCTAACCCCTAATCTGAAGGTATTTGGAGATTAGATAATCAGGTTTAAAGTCCCGAGAGTGGGGCCCTCATGATGGCATTAGTGCCCTTCTAAAAAAAGAACAGAACCAGAAAGCTCACTCTCTTCGAGGATCTGGGACTCCCAAACTCTAGAACTGTGAAAAAATAAATTACTACTGTTTGAGCCACCTTATCTATGGTATTTTGTAATGGCAGCTTGGGGGGGGGGGTAGTTTTGTGTGTGTGTAACAAAATTAATGTATGTTTACAAATAAAATGCTCATCACATTTTGCTGAACAATTAAGGGGACTCCTAACAAGTTTATCATCCTTTCCTTTTTCTTTAACCAGGATATTAAAAACAAGTTATTTTTCCCAAAAGATTCCATTATGCCAAGTAAAACAAGGTCAAGACTTGCAATAACTTGTGCCCTACAAAAACTGGAATGCATAAAGCATACCATGTAAACCTTATACTGCAGTTCATTAGAACAAATGGAAATGATTTAAATATTGATATTATCTAGCAAAGAGACTTAAATCACAAAATCCAATTTTGTCAGATTTAACAAATTTTAATGGTAAGAATAGAAGTTTAACTTTACTTCAAAAAACATGGCTAAATTGTTTTTATACTGCATACCCAATAAACTCAAAAAATCAATAAACTAATTCTCCTTACACAATCTTCCTTCCTTGAATTTCTATCACTGCTCATAAAATATACTGAAACATGTAATGTTTTCTTTTACTAGATTAGATCAACGTACGAGATTGCTCTTAAAGAATGCACTAACATCAGCATGTTATTTTTTTAAAAAGCTCTCCAGCTATTTACTGGAGCCATATTACTCCTGTTTTAAAGAAAATATATATATATATATCTATATATATATTTTTTTTTTTTAAAGAAAAGGGGGGGAGAAAGGTAGTCATTTTGAAAAAACTGCCTCAGTAGAAAAGAAAAAAATCACACCCAGATCTGCACATTGGCATGTAATAAGGGCCTTCAGATGGTTTTATTGAGAGTTTTAACTCAATAGATTGTAAGACTTAGGAACGTTCATTATTCTAGTAAACAATGAGGCATGCATAAAACTAACAAACAGTAAAATGCGATTTTAAAAATTACAGCTGTCACTATTAATTCTGTGCAGAAAGAAGTCATTTAAAATTCTTAAAACTACATACAAATTTTTAAAAAGATCTGGAAGCAGAAACGCCAAATTTTTAACAGCGGATATGAGGGCGGGTGGGGGAAGTGAGGAGCGCCCAGAAGGCAAGGGCTTCAATGGGGGCGTTATTCAATAATGTTCCACAAAAAACAATGTAAAGATTCACTTTTATTTCCCTCAAAACTATAAGGAATACATATTTAGAAGAAAAAAATTGTCCAAATTCGCCTAAACTTGAAACCATTGCATTGCGGCCCCTTTTGTCACATTAAGCCTCCGCCTAGCTCGCGGCAGAACAGTTTTGGGGGTTCACTGTATACATCTTATGTGAACAAAGCAACCCTGCGTGGCAGGAGCCGCTTTCGGAGCCAGAACCCAGGAGCCTGGAGCTGGGCACATCGGGCATTCTCGTCGGGCAGAAAGGGAGCTGAAGGGGCCGTGCTCGTCCACTTGGGCCGCTGCTCCCACACTCCCGCCGCTGTCAACCGGAGCCGGCCAGGCGACTCGGGAAGGGTCCGGACAGGCTCCAGACAAACCCACGCCTCCCTCCCGCGCACACAGTCGCCTGGCTGACGCTGCCAGGTGGGCACCCGCCGGACTGCGACCCTGAGCGCCTCCCTGGCACCCCCTCGGCTCAGCCCGGCCCGTTCCGGGGTTCCACTGTAGCCCCCGAGCCCAAGGGCCGGCCCGTCCACTCGGCCTCCCGAACCCGGCGAGGCGGCCTCTCCACAGCCAACGGCCGCCCGCCCGCGCACTCGCCCGGTCCTCTGCGCCCACCTGTTGGTCGCACTCAGGGCACGATTTGGTGGCCATCTTCACTTTCTTGGCTCGAGTTGCAGACATGCTCCTCTCCGGGTGCGGAGGCAGTGGCAGCAGCGGCGGCGACGGCGGCGGCGGCGGCGGCGGCGGCGGCGGCGGCAGCGGCAGCAGCTCGGGCTCCTCCCCTAGTATCTCATCGGCCCTGCCTCCGCCAGGCGGGTCCCTGCTGGCCAGACCAAGGGTTGGGCGGGTGCGCGCGCGCGTGCGCGAAATCGCACGGAGCCTGCGTGCCGGGGGAGGGGGGGCGGCGGCGTGCACCAGCAGCGGCCGCAGGCCTCTCGCGTCGACTCCGCGGGCCCGCGAGACGCGCTCCCACACTCACGGCACCGGTCTTCGAGCGTATCCAGATTCTCACGAGAGGAGACGGTCTCGAAGGTCCAGCGCCACAATGACCACGCCTTCTCCTGCGGAATGCGTGGGGGCGTGGCTTGGGCGTGGCTCAGCAGTAACGGGCGTCGGGATCGGCCAACGAATGCACAGATAAGGCGGGTGGTGGTGCTGGACACCCCCTCCCCCCGGGAGGAAGGAGATCGTGAGTGAAAGTGGTGGAAGAGAAAGCGCGCTTAGCACAAGTCGCGGCATTTAATACACTTCAGTGAATGTTAGCTTCTCTAATTATTGAGGAATTGTAATAGACACCTGCTGAGTCTGCTGTATGTCAAGCCTAGAATCGGCGCTAAGAGATACAAAATTCAACGTTAACTCAAATATGGAAAGCTAATTCTGCCAGCCAGACAAATGTGAATACTAGGAAGTGCCTGCCCTCAAAAAATATGCAGACTACTGTGGTACATGGCCTAATATTAGAATACAGCAGAACTGGGCGGTTGATAGGAAGAGTAAATCGGTTGACTATATAGAACTTCATACCAAAATTTTAAAGCCACATAGCCATTGACCTAGCCTCATAATCTAGCAATTCACCCCTAATAGTGGAAAAGATATTTTCCACCTGTACTCAAATCCATTTGTGCAAAGATATTGCACTTTGCGTCTCTGCTTGTCAGAGCAAAATCAGAAACAGTCCCGGTGTACGACAACAAATTGCTTGGGCAAATTAAGACATGCACGCAACAGAATATCGCTGCAGTTCTTTAAAGAATGAGATAGATCGGTATGAAGTGATATAATGGTCTCCAAAATACAGTGTTGGAGCACCTTAAGCATCCAACTTCGGCTTAGGTCATGATCTCAAGGTTCATGAGTTCAAGCCCTGCGTAGGGCTCTGTGCTGACAGCTCAGGGCCTGAAGTCTGCTTCGAATTCTTTGTCTCCATCTCTCTGCCCCTCTCCTGCTCGTGCTTTCTCAAAAATAAATATTAAGAAAAAATTTTAAAACAAGTGTTACTTGGAAAAACAAGGTACAGAACACCTTATAAAAATAATATGAAAATGTATTTATACTTGAATATGTATTGAGAAACTGGAGAAAAGGAAATGGACAGCAGGAATAGGAAGACTTATTTTTCATTCCCTATCATTCATATATCCATTCAATTCATATTATTTGAATTTTCTACTAGATCAACCTAGTATGGCCTTTTCCCCCATAAAGGGAAAAGAATTTATAACAACTACTTAAGAGCTACTTAAGAGGTCACCTGCCCCACTGTTGAGGGAGTTAGAAGTCCTAGAAAGCTTTCTAGAAAAGTCATCACCACAGCTGAATCCCTAAGGATGTCAAGTGGAGGTCTCAGGCAGATGGGGCAGAGAAAGTAAGCAATTTGGTGTGGGAACACCAAGTGCAGGGCAAAGTGCTGGGGAGGTCTGCTATATCCAGTTATGCAGGGTCTTCGCTACCATGGGAAGAAGTTCAGGATTCATCCTGAGGACAATGGGGCAATAAGGGTTTTAAGTTGGAGTAACACGATTCGATTCGAATTTGAGAATGATTGGTCCAGCAAAATTTAAGTTATCAGACCTGAGACAGGAGAAAAGAAAGGTCACTAAAGGAGAGAAGAGGGACTAAAAAATATGAAGGCCATAATGTTAGCAAAACTTGAGAAGCCATTTTGCTGTGGCAGAGAGTTATCAGGGGTATTTCCAGGATAGCTCTGAAGTATCTATTGCAAAGGACTGGAGGACTAGAAGGAGCCATGGAAGATAGTGCTGCAGTTTTCCAAGAATGGGGTGGGACACGAATCAGAAACCTAGGCCCTGCAATCCAAGCCCTGAGGAGTTTTTTGAAAGTTTCATTTCCTTTTTCTGGAAATTTCCTCAAAAGCTCACTTGGCTGGGGTAGGTGTTAATGAAGAGGT
Source organism: Lynx canadensis (assembly GCF_007474595.2). Classification (NCBI taxonomy): domain Eukaryota; kingdom Metazoa; phylum Chordata; class Mammalia; order Carnivora; family Felidae; genus Lynx; species Lynx canadensis. The sequence continues at coordinate 36,783,369 of NC_044317.1, read as the reverse complement.
CTTTTAATGTCTTTAACTCTATGGGGTTTCCAAAATGGTTAATGTGGCAGACACTGACAGTTGGCTGACACAAACTCCATCTAGGTCCCTGCTTCTCTCTAGATGCCTTCTAGCTAAAGTGGTCATGTGGAGTTATCTGGTCAATAAGATATAAACCAGTCTGCTGAGTGGCGTTATCTGGCCAAAAAGATATAAACCAAAGTCTGCTGAGTGGGATTTGCTGGAAAGGTTCTGAGTTCCTGATAAAAATGAACAGATTCGGGGCGCCTGGGTGGCTCGGTCGGCTGAGCGTCCAACTTTGGCTCAGGTCATGATCTCACCACTTGTGGGTTCCAGCCCCGCGTCAGGCTCTGTGCTGACAGCTCGGAGCTTGGAGCCTGCTTCTGATTCTGTCTCCCTCTCTCTGCCCCTCTCCTGCTTCTGCTCTTTTTCTTGCAAAAATAAATAAAGGTTAAAATTTTTTTTTAAATGAACAGATTCATGTTAAAAAAAACTCTTTGTCCTTTGCCCTTCATACTTTTTCTTACTGTCTGGGGCATGAACAAGAGACCCTGAAGGTACAAAAAGCCATCTTAGGATGAGACAATGAGGTGTCATATTAGTTACCTATTGTTACATAACAAAGTACCCCAAAACTTGGTGGCTCAGAACAACAAACATTACCTCGGTTTCTCTGGGTTAGGAATCCAGGTGTGGTTCTGCAATCCTATCTGAATGCTCAACCAAAAGGAGATCTATTTCTACGCTCACTCTTTTGATTGTTGGCAGACTGTCCCCTATCACATCATCTCTTCACAACATGGCAATTGTGAGCTGCCTCACAATATAGCAATTTGGCTTTCCCTAGAATGAGTAATCCCAAAAAGTATGAGAGAATGCTCATGACAGAAGCCACACTCTTTTTATAACTTAATCTCAGAAATGGCATCTCATTGCTTCTGCTATATTCTAGTCACTAAGCTAGTCACAAAACCCAGCCCACACTCAATGGGCTGACTACCTCAGAAGCCATGCATAGAACTATAATCAAAGTCCACTAAGGATGAACAAAGTGTGTGGGTCCCCGATAGCACTGTTAAGTGCCTACTCCAGTCATAGCCTGCCTCCCTATTTTCCTTATAATGTGAAAGGGGGAAAGTAGCTCAAAATAAGATACAGCTCTACACCCACCAGAATAGATAAAAAGAGTGACATCAAATGTTAGTGAGAATGGGGGGTATAAAATAGTGTAATCACTTTGGGAAAAGGTCTAGGAAAACTAGATATATACATATGCCTATGACCCAGTATTTCCAATCTTAGATATTTATCCAAAAGATACAAAAGATACGTCCACAAAAAGACTTGTGCAAGAATATTCATAACAGCTTTATTCAAAATAGGCTCAAACTGTGAAAAAAAACCCACAAATGTCCATCAAACAGGTAAATAGATAAATTGTTATATTTGTTTCATGGAATACTAATCAGCTTTTCAAAGGAATGAAACATTGATACACACAAAATGGGTTAATGTCAAAAACATTATGCTTAGTAAACGAAGCCTTACACAAAAGAGCACATCCTGTACAATTCTATTTATGTGTAATTCTAGAACAGGCAAAACTATTCCATGGTAGAAAAAAAATCAGAGCAGTTGTTTTGCCTCTTGGGGTCTTGTAAGAGTGGGGATAAAATGAAAAGGGGTATGAGAGAACTTTCTGGGCTGATAGTAATAGTCTGTATCTTCGACAGGGATTTGTATTACACAAGTGTTTGCATTTGTCAAAACATACTGAATAGTACAATTAGGATTTGGGCATTTTATCAAATTTAAATTTATGAGAACAAGAACTTTAAACAAATATTGAATTCTAGGTAATGATATGTATGCTAAAGTATTAAGGGTGAAATGTGCTAATGCCTGCAACTTTACATTGAAAGGCATAAAAAAAAAAGGATAGCTACGTGGGTAGGTAAAGTGATAAAGTATAATCATAAAGTAATGTCAATTTAGGTGGCTGGCATACAGGTGTTCACTGTAAAATTCAGGTATTTTGTTTTTATGTTTGAAAATGTTCATAAGTTACAGGAAACAAAACCTACGTATTTAAGCCACTGTTCATTAGGTTTTCAATTATGTCTTATCCACATATTCCTTACTTACACTGATACCAAAACAAGGATTTTCCATAAAGTGAATGACACTGGCCCTAATACTTATTCATTTAATAAACATTTACTAGGTACCTACCATGTGCTGGACCTTGTGCTCTTGATGGGGGTATAATCTTGTGAGGAAAAAAGTCCCTGCTGTTGTGAATCTTATAATCCAACAGAGAAGATGACAAACATATACTATCACACCAATAAACATGTAACTACTGTGATCACAGTTACGAAGGAACCATACTGGGGCTCTAAGTCCATTGACAAGGGGACCTGACCTGTAGTGGGGTGGGGTAATCAGGTAAGACATCCTGGGAGAAATGTGCATGACAGGTAGAGTTAATAAGGTGAAGAACAGTAGCAGCACGGACAAATTAGCTGAGATAAAAGGAAGTGAAAGGAGGTTCTGTGGCCAAAATACCAACAGAAAGAAGAGAGAGTCCAACCTACTGGCAGGTCCTGGAAGAGTCTACTTTCCACTGGCTTTTGATCCTATCTCTAACTTTACCCAAGACCTTTTATGCATGCTATTAAAGTAACTGTAGGTGCTCTAGTCTCACAATAAGCAATCAGACCAGGCAGGAGCTTCTTTAATAACGGTTACTACGTACTTAATAAACCAAAATGGCTATTCAGAGCCACTTTGTTTTTTTGTTTTAAGTAAACTCTACCCCCAACACAGGGCTCTAACTCACGACCCCAAGATCAAGAGTCACGTAAGTGACTCAAAGCCACTTCATATTCCCTTTTGTAATAAGGACCCAAGCCAGGGAATGGCAGGGAGGTGAGATGTAGCAGCTTCCATCTCACTCCTTTGACACTCAAACCAAAGTTTCTACCAAGGAACCTCTTAAAGCTTTTTTTCTCCCCCCCTAGGAAAGAAGAATAAGATGGGATGCTTGGCAGGACTTTATGTGTATAAAATTTCTCATTTTTCTTGAAAATCTAATATAGCTTCCAGTTATAAATTTAAAGCTGTAGTTCCAGGGCACCTAGGGCAACCTAGTCAGTTGAGTGTTCAACTCTTGATTTTGGCTCAGGTCATGATCGTACAGTTTGTGAGATGGAGCCTTGTGTTGGACTCTGCACTGTTAGCTGCTTGGGATTCTCTCTCTCCCTCTCTCTCTGCCTTTCCCCCACTTGTGCTCTCACACATCTCTCTCAAAATAATCTTAAAAAAAAAAAAAAAAGTTGTAGTTGCTACTTACTACAGAAAAGCCACAGGCTCAAAGTGACTGAAGAAGTCGTCCCTCTTCTACAGCTGGGTACCTCTGGACAGTCCAAGCCAGGCACCAGCCTCAGTGAGCACTGAACTCACCCCAAATGGCTACCGTGGACACAGAGGGGCCTCAAGAGGTATCCCACACACCTTACTTTGTTTCTTCTGCTTTTACTTTTCATAGTATTAAATACTACTTATTGGGCATCTACTCCATGCCTGTGCTTTACACTGTCCCTCTTGATCCCCAACCCCTGCAAGGTGGTATCATGAACTTCATTTTACAGTTTAGTAAGGCTCAGGGGAGAGTATCAGTCAGGAATCTTTCTTCTGCCAAAATAGCCCAGCTCTCCAAAACGGTTTAAGCAAAAAGGGTACTTGCCATCTCACATAACCAAAATATATTAATAGTAGTAAAGGCACAACTCAATCCAGGACCCATTTCTGCCTCTCAAGTCTACACCCCTTCTTGGAGGTGGTAAGGACGATTGCTAGGATAACTGAACATTCTATAACTGCTCCTTTCCATGTGTCATCATATTTCACTGCTTCTTTTTGGGTTGCCTACCCATCCCCAAACCACTCATTTGGGCTGAACAAGGATATCCACCAACTGTTTTAGACAAAAGTCTAGGATCCAACTCTGAAGTCTGACAAGGGGTCTGAGAATTGAGGAAAGGATGAATGGCCATAAAGCAACTACTACTCAGACTAAGTAACTATACAACACCACTTTCTTTCACATTGGGCAACCCTCTGTGACCATTTGACCTCACCCTTGTACTTGCTGCCTTTCATATAAAGTCCTTCCCATACTTCTGGTTTTAGCCTGGTTACCTTATCAGTCTGAGCTAAATCTCAGGCTTCATTCTCTCTTGAGAGTAAGCAAGAGTCCACAAAAACACTAAATAGATTCCTTGACAATCCAAGGATGGGGCAGTAAAATAAGCAGGTGACTCCAGACCAGGGCATCCAGCCAGGGGAGTAAATTAGAACTGAAAGGCACTCTGCTCACAAAGCCTCTGTCATAGCGCAGGACTGTTACCCAAAGAAAGGGACATCTTTATTTTTAATTTATAGTAATGCATCCCATGGTCTTTAATCTTTTAGCTCACAGTCAATTCTACTTTAGGTAATTTCCATTCCATCTTTCCCTCCAATTGTCTCCCTTCTTCCCTCTTTCTGTCTCTTCAAGTAAGATCCATTCCAGGATGTCCTTCTCTCACCTCTTAGCTTTTAGGATTCCCTAACTCTCCTTCATAGGATAGACACAGCAAGTTGTCAGGAGGGAGAAAGGCAGGAAGAGGACCATGTTATCTTTATGCCAACTTAATCCCTGGAAGCCACAAGGAGTAACTGCAATCTAGCTATAAAATCATAAAGAGCCCATTAATTATGGTCTCTGACAGGCCACTTACACTTTTTTAAAAATAAAGAGTAAGAATGGAAAACATATGAAAGGGATTGGCTCTGTGTGACAGTAAGTACTACCACTCAAAAGCACCACTGTGCCATGTCTATTGTGTGCATGGCTTTCGGTGTTAGAAACATGCTTTCATTTCTTTATTCAAAAAATATTTTCTCAGAGCCTGAAAGCTTCTGTTGAGGCTGCTCATCTCTCTAAAACCTTCTTTATACCAGATATTTGCATGGCTGACTCCTAAGCATCTTTCAAACATATATACACTCTGGGTTGTTCTACATTCCTCCAATGAAGAAGCCCAAAACTCAGGGGTAGCTTGTAGTTTTCCAGTACATTAGGTACCTTTCAGTCTTCATGTTCTGCCAGGGTCTGGGAAGATATTAGGTTGAACCATATGAAACTGCCTTTATATAAAAATGAAAATGTTATATTTTTCAGAAAAAGAAAAGTGTCATTCAACCAAAATATGTGCTGCTAGCAATAACTGCTTTCCCAAAATGATAAATTTTTCCAAATACTAAATTACATATTAATAAAATTCAGCATTGTTAACATTTATTCAAATCCTTCAATTACTGTTCTCTTTTGGAGAATGTTCTGTTTCTTAGACTTCCAAATGATGAAAAAGGTGGTAATCTGTTGAAAAAAGGTCAGGTGAGTGTGATGGATATGACAAAAGTTCTTGGCCCAATTCAGTTATTCCCTATGGTGGTCCGCAATTTCAGTGGCCAAATGTTGTCATGGAAAAGTATAGGTCCATGTCTGTTAACCAATGCAGAGTGCTTTTAAATCCATTTTTATACATTAATTTCAACTTCTTGACAATAAGATGCTACTGTTAGTTTTGCCTGGGCTAAAAGTAATAAATACTCTCTTTGCAGACCACCATCATTACTAGAACCTTCATTTTGGTTGCAGTGATAGTTTTAACACGTTTGGGAACTTCATCAACATCCAACCATTGTCCAGACCACTTTCATTTTTTGTCAAAGCTTACGATCCTCTCCAGAATAGGTCTCTGCTCTTTCAAATCCTAAGGTATGAGCACATCTCTAATCATCTCCATATATGATCATCCATCAGTTGGTGTGATACCTACCCATTTGTCCAACTTTTTCACCTTTCCTATTGCAGCCAGATGTCGAGAAATTGTTGTAGCAGAAACTCCTAAGTCTGCTGCAAGGCCTCGAATTGCCATTTTGGGGTTAGCTTCCACCATGGCTCTCAATTGATCTTCATTTAAAACAGATTTGGGTCTCCCTCGAGGCTCATTTTTCAGACTCAGATCCCCAGAACGAAATTTTTCAAACCACCACCGGATAGTCCTTTCACTAACAGAGCCTTCTCCAAAGACAGAATTGATGTTTCTACTTGCTGTGGCTGCACTATGTCCTAGTTTAAATTCATATAAAAACAGTATTCGCAAATCTTTCAAAGATATGGTACAGTCCACTTCTGTGGAAGAAATAAATAATAAAAACTCAGCCATCAAAGAAAACTGAAGACCATAATATCATTACGAATACTAAACAACACACCTGAAAACAGACCTGATATCAACTTTACCAATCATGGCCAAGTTTCAACTAGTCAAATATCAGAAATTTCATCTGGAGAACACACGTTTTTTATCACTGTGTTCTGCTGCCATCAGTTTATATCAGGCAGATGACTTTACAGTAGGAATAAAATTTCCAGTAATTTTATACGCATTACCATAAAAGAAATGATTTTGAACTAAAATAGAAGTTGTGCTTTTAAATCTAGGAACTCAATGCCACACAATTTTTTCTCTACTATCAAATTAAGATTTCAGATAAGTTTAATGCTTAGAAAAAAAATCTCCCGTAATGGGCTGATAAATACCTGTTTCTTATGTTTTCTGACAGAAGTATTTTTAGGTGTTCCTCTTCCCTGTTTCACATGATCTGAATGCTACTTCACACATTCTTTACACATTCTAAATCCTTATTTACTACGGAATTTTTCTTCTTTCGCCTCTCTGCTTCACTTTCTTTGGCTTCATACTTAATTTTGGCGTAAATGAATATAAATAGTATTTTAGGTATATGAAAGAACTGTTTGCCTAAGTTTACATTTCCCCCTGGCAGTCATGTATTTAAATGGCACTAGGGTCCACTGCCCAGTGTACTTTTTAAAACTATAACCATAACATACATGTGACCTAAACCTACCAAAGGGTTAGAGAAAGAGAGAGAGAAAGGTTCAGCAGAATTCAAATCTGGGAATATCTTGCGGTAAGAAGGGGGAAGTTTTCCTTTTCAGCAGCTTTAATTCCAGCCCTTTGTAAGTAATTTTCCTCCAATACTAACTTTTCTGCCTTTTTCCTCCCCTATACTTCCAAGATGGCAAAGTGGAAAGGGAAAAGGTTTCTATTCCTTTCTACCCTCACTTAAGTTCTAAACTATTTCAAATAAGTCAATAATCTATTACAAAAGCAGAAAAAAATTCTGACCTCAACCATAAAATAGTTACCAAAAAACAAAAAAGCACCCCATATATTTAACTATATGATAAATATTAGGAAAGTGAGTAACTGTATTTTAGTCCCTAATACACTGAAAGCAGTTACCCAATTGTTCATAAATGGAACAGGAATAGGGGAGAAAGGTTTTCCATCAATATAGTAGATTTAATAAATGCAAGAAGCATAACATCCCACTTCAGACATACTAATTGAGATATAACCAAAAAACAAAACTTGTTTTAATACAGAGCTAAATCCAAAAGCAATAGAGAATTTCCCAAATGCAAAAAAGTGGGAAACATTAAAAGAGCACAGTGGGGAAGGGACACATGAATAGAATTCATACTCTTCATCTCAGAACTATATACAAATAATGGAACAATCTAAAACAGACATTTTAAGATGTTAGAATATGACATTTTGAAACATGCCTTTAATGTTCAAAGAGAAAACAAAGAAATAGATTTCATTCAGCAAGAACAGGCCATTGTGAAAGAAAAAACTCCCACATTATATTTAGTTGTCATATCTTGTTTCTTCCAATCTCTGACAATGCTACAGTCTTCCCTTATTTTTCATGATCATGACTCTTAAAGACTACTGATTGGTTTACTCTGTCAAATATATCTCATTTGGGTTTGGCTGATGACTGGACTAAGGTTATACATTTTGGCAAGAGTACACAGAAATGATGAATCCTTCCCAGTGCATCATATCATGGTTTCATGATATCAATATGTTTTATTATTGTGATGTTCACCTTGATCATTTATTAAGCGATTTATTAAGATAAATTTTAGCAGGTTTCATTCTGATAAATTTACTATCTTTCCCTTTGTGATTAATGAAGATATACTTTGGGGGACATTCTTTGAATCTATATGAATTTTACTTCTCAATTTTCACTCACTAATTTTACAATCAATTGGTGGATCTTGTCTACAATAATTATTACTGTGTTTAGCTAATATTTCTTTTCTATTTTCCTCATATCATACATCTTTCCACAGTTTTAATTGGAATTTTACTATAAGCGAGAATTGTTCATTTTCCCCATTTTTTTTTATCTGTATCAGTATGGACTCATGGATATTTACATTATTCTATGAATTATAATCCAGTGATTTCATTATTTCTTTTGCTCAAATTGCTCCAGCTTCGGCCATTAGAACTCTTTCCGGTTGACTCCCATGTTTTTTCAACAATATCCCCCTGCCTTTTTAAAAGCATTTTGTTATTACCTGGCACACATCAAGGTGTCCCAGGCACCTTTAGTATTTTCTCTCAGTCCTAGAATCAACAACTTCTCCAAGGAGCCCTGGTTCCTTTTATTTGAGGAAATAAAATATTTACTTAGAAATAAAAAACTGGATCCTAGGTTTATTCATTACTATTGGGGTGTCATACCTTTTAGTCACTCTCAGTGGACATTGGTAGGAAACATGCATAACAACCCACACATATATTGATATCTCAGATACCAAACCAAACCCAAACCAACAGAGTTCATTTTAGCCTTCTCTTTTCTTTATTTATGAGAACCCAGTTCTTGTTATTTAAAACATTTACCTATTTGTTCAGTTTGAGTACACACATAAGGCAGTTTCAGAATTGCTGATCTATGCCCCTGTGAGAAATACATTTACTGACTAGATTACAGCATTAATGTGCAGTTCTTTTTAACATTACAGTATCCAGTGAAGATGTTATTTTCGAAAAAAACTTGGAATAAAGCTCTTTTCTTCCTCCATCCCCTTTAATGTCACTCCTTCCTCATTCCTGATACCTAGTTCCCATCACCCCACTTTTTTGCACCCCTTTCCCACCTACCCCCTATAGGTTACCAATCACTTTAGTTTCCAGTTTATCCTCCCAGTACGGATTCTATACAAATGAGCAGATGTGTATGTACTGTCTTATTATCTCCTTCTTTCTTACACAAAAGAATAGTATACTATGGATACTCCCGCGCTTTACTTTTGTCACTTAACAGCATATTATCCTGGCAACACTCCGTATCAATTGATATAGATCATTCTCATTCTTTTTTTACAGCTCCATTATTCCACTGCATGGACATACCATAGTTTAATCACTTTGCTATGTATGGGCATTTAGACTGTTTCCAACATTTTGCAATTACATTACACTACTTTGATGCAGTGAATATCTTGTATGTATGCATTTTTATATTGTTGGAGGTGTATCTTCATGGTAAAATCCCAGAAATGGTCAAAAAATTAACAAATACATATTTTTAGGTATTACCAAATTTCCCTTCCAAAGGATTGTAACAATTCACATTCTCAACAGCAATGTATAGGAGTATCCATATCTTCACAGCTTCACCAACGAAGTATATGGTCATATTTTAAAATTTTTGTCATTGATAGGTATTATTTTAATTTGCATTTCTCTAATTATGAGTGAATTTGAACTTTTTTCATATACTTTAGGCCATTACTATGTCTTACTTTTTTGAGTTGTCTCTTCATGTCTGATTCACATTTTTACAACAGGTTTTTGGAACTCTGTCCCAAACTCAAATTTTTTGTTTTATTTCAAAACCTTAAATCTCACAACCACTGTTTATTACCAAGGTGAACTCTGATCTTCACAATGGGCTTAACAATAGGATTTCTGGTAGGAAGTATGGGTACCAGAGCCTCCAAACTTTTTGGATTTGCTGCGATGGGGATCCACTACCACCAGCAGGGTGCAGTCATACTGGATGGGGATGTCTGTGAGCTCCTTCTTGGAAGCCTCATCCACATATTTCTAGTAATAAGTACACCAGGGCTTTGGAGCTGGTACTGGTGAACTGTGCAAACCTGGACCACGTAACTACCACTGTTCATGCAGACTCAGACATCCACCCCAGGAAATCATTCCTTGCCCAGAAGCACAACAGGTTCAAGTAGCTTGTACTGTAGTGTGCACTGATGGATCATCTCCAGGGACTGTCCATTCACCTGGATAAGGCCATTGCCCTGTTTGCAATGCACCAGGATGTGCAATGGCCACCTTCCTGTGTCCAAGGACCTGCATGGACTGTAGAGGGCCCTTGGACTACATAGCTACCAGTGGGGCAAGAGCTCCTCACTGCCTGGCACTGCAACCTGAAAAGCTTTTGTCCCTCAAACTTTAAAAGCTATTTAAATATAAAAAGTATTGTCCTTTTTATGGGTATATATTATGAATATTTTCCCCCAGTTTCTCTTTGAAAAACTTTTATTTACGGGATTTTTTTTTGTTATGCAAGAATTTAACTTAGTGAAATTTATCAACCTTTTCTTTTAATGCTTCTGGATTTTAAGTCACAGTTAGCAAGCCTACATACCAACTATAGAGGAATTAACTTATGTTAATGGTAGATAACAATGGCTCTTTTAATAATAGTGCAGGGACAACTGGGTAGCCATTTGGGAAATGCTAAAAGTGGATCATTCATTGTTCCATGAAAAAAAGTAGATCATTTCCAAAAAAAGTTTCCAAAAACTTTCCAAACTTCAGTAAAGTTGTCAGATACAAGAATAAAAATCAACTCTGTTTTTATACACCAGGGATGAATAACTTCAAGAGAAAACTAAAAAAGCAATTCCAATAAAATACTTAGGAATGAATCTAACCAAGGACTTAAGATTTTATGCTGAACACACTGCTGAAAGAAATCAAGCAAGATCTAAATAAATGAAAAGACAATCATACTCATAGATAGGAAGACTTAACATCATTAAGATGTCAGTATTACCCAAGCAATCTACAAATTCACTATAATCCCCATCAAAAGTCCAACAGCCTTTTTGGCAGAAATGGAAAAGCAGATCCTTATTTTTATACAGAATCACAAGGGGCCCTGAATAACCAAAATAATCTTGTAAAGGAATAAAGTTGGAGAACCCACACTTCCCAACTTTGAAACTAACTACAAAGCCACAATAATTAAAACAATATGGGCATAAGAACAAACATAAAGAACAATGGACTAGAAAGAAACCCTCACACATATGGTCAACTGATTTTTGACAAGGGTGTCAAGACCATTTAGTGGGAAAGGATGGTTTTTCAACAAATAGTACTGGGAAAACTGTATATCCACATGCAAAAGAATGAAGTTGGACCCTAACCCAGACCTTATACAAAAATTAATTCAAAAATGGATCAAAGACCTAAATGTAAAAACTAAAATTACAAAAGTCTTTAAGAGAACATTGAGGAAAATCTTCATGGCACTGGATTTGACAACAGTTTAATGGATATGACAACAAAAGTAAAAACAGGTAAACTGGACTGCATCAAAATTTAAAACTTCTGGGCAAAAGACACAGTTAACAGTGAAAAGGCAACCCACAGAATAGAATATTTGCAAATCATGAATCTGATAAGGGGTAAATATCCAGAATATATAAAGAACTCCTACAACTCAACAACAAAATACAAATAGCCTGATTAAAAAAAAATTGTTTTTAATGTTTATTTTTTTGAGACACAGAGAGAGTCAGAGCACAAGCAGGGAAGGAGGAGCAAAGAGAGGGAGACACAGAATCTGAAGCAGGCTCCAGGCTCTGAGCCGTCAGCACAGCTGACTCAACACGGGATTCAAACCCACGAACCACAAGACCGTGACCTGAGCCAAAGTCAGATGCTTAACCAACTGAGCCATCGAGGTGCCCCACAAATAGCCTGATTTTAAAATGAGCAAAGAGCACTAGAATAAATGTTTCTCAAACAAAAATATATACAAGGCCAACAAGGATTTGGAAAGATGGCCAACATCATTGATCATTAGGGAAATGCAAATCAAAACCACAATGAGGTATCAACTCACACCCAAAAGGACAGCTACTAACAAGAGAAAATAACAAATGTTAGCAAAGATACAGAGAAACTGGAACACTTGGGCACAGCTGGTGGGAACAAAAAATGGTACAAGTCTCTATGGAAAACATTCATGTTGGTTTCTCAAAAAATTAAGAACAGAATTACCATATGATCCAATAATTCCATTTCTGGGAATATATCCAAAAGAACTGAATACAGAGTCTCAAAGAGGTATTTATATACCCACAATCACAGCATCATTATTCACAATGGCCAAAAGGTGGAAACAACCCAAGTGTCTATCAACCAATAAACGGATAAAGAAAATGTGGTAATTGCATACAATGGAATATTATTCAGCCTTAAAAAGAAAGGAAGTTCTGGGGGTGCCTGGATGACTCAGTAGGTTGAGTGTCTGACTCTTGATTTTGGCTCAGGTCATGATCCTAGGGTCGTGGGATCGAGCCCCATGTCAGGATCCATGCTGAGTGTGGAGCCTGCTTAAGATTCTCTCTCTCCCTCTGCTCCTCCCCCCGCCCCAAACAACAGAAAAGAGAAAGGAGATTCTGATACATCCTACACCACAGATGAACCATGAACACATGATGCTAAGTGAAATAAACCAGTCACAAAAAGACAAAAATTGTGTGATTCTACTTAAATGACATACCTAGAATAGTCATATTCTTAGAGATGGAAAGTAGAATAGAGGTTAGTGGGGACAGGGACGAGGGAAGAATGGGAGTTGTTGTTTAAGGCTATAGAGTTTCAGTTTTAGAAGATGAAAAAGTTCTGGTGATCAACAGTAAAAGATGTGAAAGTACTTAATACTACTGAACTATATACTTAAAAATAGGATGGTAAATTTTATATTTTTTGTATGTTACCACAATTAACAATAAAAATCAAAAAAAATTAGGTAAGTTGGATCTCATTAAAATTAAGAATTTTGTGCATCAAAGGACACTTAAAAAAGTGAAAAGACAACCTGCAGAATGGAAAAAAATACTTGCAAATCATACTTCTGACAAGGGATTAATACTGAAAATATATAAAGAGTTTCTATAACTTAACAAACAACCAAAACAACCTAATTAAAAATGGGTAAAGGAGTTGAATAGACATTTCTCCAAAGAAGATATACAAATGGTCAATAAGAACCAGAAAAGATGCTTAACATTGCTAGTGTTTAGGGAAATGCATATCAAAACCCAGTAAGATAACAGTTCACACCTACTAGGATGGTTATTTAAAAAAAAATTGGAAAATGACAAATGCTGGTACGAATATAGAAAAATTGGAACCCTCATGCATTGCTTGTGGGAATATAAAATAGTGCAACCACTGTGGAAAAGAGTTTTACATTTCCTCAAAAGGTTAAACACAAAACTACTGTATGACCCAGCAATTCCACTCCTAGGTACATATCCAAAAGAACTGAAATTAGGGATTCGAACACATATCTGTACACCAATGTTCATTACAACAACCCTACTGTCTATCAGATGAATGGATTAAAAAATGTAGTATGTACATAAAATGGTAATTATTCAGCCATAAAAAGTAATGAAATTTTCATATATGCTACAACATAGACAGGCCTTGAAAACATTATGCTTAGTAAAATAAGCCAAACACAGAAGGACAAATATTATATGATTCCACTTATATATGAGATACCTGGAAAAAGCACATTTACAGAGACACAAAGGAGAGACTGCCAGGGATTTGGGGGAGGTGTGGTGGTGGAGTGGGGAGGAGGAGATTATTTAATGGGTACAGGGTTTATGTTGGGGATGATAAAAAAGTTTTAAGTATAAATAGCAATGATGACTACACAGAATTGTGAATGTTTTTAATTCCACTTAACTGTACACTTAAATGGTTAAAATGATAAATATTGTATGTATTTTACCACAATAAAAATGAGAAGAAGAAAAGGTCCATCTTTACCCTAGTAATTTGAAATACTACCTTTCTCATATACTAACTTTCCATATGAATTTGGGTCTAATTCTGCACTTTTTATTCTTTTCCACTGGTCTATTTGTCACTGCCAATGCTACAATGTTTTAATTAATAAGGCTATTCAACCCTTATAGTTTTTTTTTAAAGTTTCTCTTTTTAAGTGTTTTCCTGGCTAAAAGTAATATTGAAGAAGAAAACCAAAGCAGGAGGCATCACAATCCCAGACTTTAGCCTCTACTACAAAGCTATAATCATCCAGACAGTATACTACTGGCACAAAAACAGACACACAGACCAATAGAATAGAATAGAGAACCCGGAACTGGACCCACAAATGTATGGCCAGCTAATCTTTGACAAAGCAGGAAAGAGTATCCAGTGGAAAAAAAGACTGTCTCTTCAACAAATGGTGCTGGGAGAACTGGACAGCAACATGCTGAAGAATGAAACTAGACTACTTTCTTAACACGATACACAAAAATAAACTCAAAATGGATGAAGAAACTGAATGTGACACAGGAAACCATCAAAACCCTAGAAGAGAAAGCAGGCAACAACCTTTGACCTCAGCCACAGCAATTTCTTACTCAACACATCTCCAAAGGCAAGGGAATTAAAAGCAAAAATGAACTATTGGGACCTCATCAAGATAAAAAGTTTCTGCACTGTAAAGGAAACAATCAACAAAACTAAAAGGCAACCAACAGAATGAGAAAAGATATTTGTAAATGGCATATTGGATAAAGTGCTAGAATTCAAAATCTATAAAGAACTCACCAAACTCCACACCCAAAAAAACAAATAACCCAGTGAAGAAATGGGCAGAAGACATAAATAGACACTTTTCCAAAGAAAACATCCAGATGGGCAACAGACACATGAAACAATACTCCACGCCACTCATCATCAGGGAAATACAAATCAAAGCCACATTGAGATACCACCTCACACCGGTCAGAATGGCTAAAATGAACAAATAAGGAGACTATAGATGCTGGCGTGGATGTGGAGAAACAGGAACCCTCTGGCACTATTGGTGGGAATGTAAACTGGTGCAGCCACTCTGGAAAACAGTGTGGAAGTTCCTCAAAAAATTAAAGATACAATTACCCTATGACCCAGCAATAGCACTGCTAGGAATTTACCCAAGGGATACAGGAGTGCTGATGCATAGGGGCACACATACCCCAATGTTTATGGCAGCGCTTTCAACAATAGCTAAATTATGGAAAGAGTCTAAATGTCCATCAACTGATGAATGGATGAAGATGTGGTTTATAAATACAATGGACTATTACTTGGCAATGAGAAAGAATGAAATCCTGCCATTTGCAGCAACATGGATGGAACACTGGTGGGTATTATGCTATGTGAAATAAGTCTGTCAGAGAAAGACAGATACCATATGTTTTCACTCATACATGGATCTTGAGAAACTTAACAGAAGACCATGGGGGAAGGGGGGGGAGTTACAAACAGAGGGAGGGAGAAAAACCATAAGACACTCTTAAATACAGAGAACAAACAGGGTTGATGGGGGGTGAGGGAGAGGGGAAAGTGGGTGATGGGTATTGAGAAGGGCACTTGTTGGGATGAGCACGGGGTGTTGTATGGAAGCCAGTTTGACGATAATTTATATTTTAAAAAATTTAAAAAAAAAAGTGTTTTCCTGGCTATTTCTAAAATCAGTTTTATTGAGATATAATTCACATCCCATACAATTTTCCTATTTAAAATGTACAATTTGGTGATTTCTGGTACACTCACAGGGTTTTGAATCCAATTTTAGGACACTTTTCCTCTTCCAAAAGAAGCTCTGTACTAATTAACAACTGTTCCGCATTCTCCCTCTAACCCTTTCCCAGCCCTAAACCACTATTCTATTTATATATCTGTTAATATTAGTCTGTTTATATATCTGCCTATGTGAACATTTCTTATAATTGGAATCATAAAGTATGTGATCTTTTGTAACTGACTTCTCTCACATAGCACATTTTCAAATCATTCATGTTGTAGCATATATCAATACTTCCTTTCTTTTTATGTCAAATAATACTCTATTATATGGATATATCACATTTGTTGATTATCAGTTGATGGACATCAGGACTGTTTCTACTTTTTAGCTATTGTGAATAATGCTGCTAACAACATTCACAAAGGTTTTGTGTCCACTTCTGTTTTCAGTCTCTTGGGTTTATACCTAAGAATGGAATTGCTGGATCATATTATAATTGTGTATTTAACCATTTGAGGAACTGACAGATTGTTTTCAAAGTGACTGCACCATTTTACATTTCTAATAGCAATGTATGAGTGTTTCAACTTTTCCACTTCCTCACCAATACTTGTTATTTTCTGTCTTTATTATTGCATCTTAGTGGTGTCAAGTTATATCTCATGATTTTGATTTGCATTTCTCTAATGACTAACAAAAATATTTTGGTATAGTTGTTGGTCATTTGTATATCTCCTTTGGACCAATTCTAATTCAAATCTTTTGTCCATTTTTTAAATTGGATTATTTCTTTTTATTATTGAGGAATAAGAATTCTTTATACATTCAAGATATAAGTACCTTATAAGATATGTGATTTGCAAATAGTTTTTTCCATCCTTTGAGTTGTCTTTCTACTTTCTTGATATCATCTGCAGCAAAAAAAAGTTTTGAATTTTGATATCATCCTATGTATGTATGTATGTATGTATGTATGTATGTCATTTGAGCTCTGGGTGTCATATTTAAGAAAACACTGCCTAACCCAAAGTCACTGAGATGTACTGCTATGCTTTTAGTTTCATTAGCTCTTATATTTAGGTTTATGATCTATTCTGAATTAATTTTTATGTGTGGCATAAAACAGGTCCCCAACTTCATTCTTTTGCGTACTCAGCATGGTATTCCAATACTATTTATTGAAAAGACTATTATTTCCCATTTAATTTCTTTAGGACCTTTACTAAAAGTCAATTGATGATTTTCCTGGCTATTTTTGCATGTTTGTTTTTCCATATGAACCTTAAAATCAGCTTGTCTGACTCCATAAAACAACTTAATAGGATTTTTATTAACATTGCACTGATTTTATAAATTAACCAGGGAGGATTAACATTTTTATGATGTTGAATCATCTTATTCAACAACAAAGGACATTTTACCATTTGTTTAAATCTGCTTCAGTGTCTTTTAGGAGTGTTTTCAATTTTCCTTGTATAGATTTTATACCTTTCTTATTAAATTTATTCCTAAACATTTAATCCTCCATGTTGCTATTGTAAATGGGCTTTCTTCTAACATTATGTTCAGTTTAAGCTATCTGTATATATGAAAGTTGAATTTTATATGTTAATTTTAAATCCTGATCCTTCACTGAATTCTTTTATTGTAGGAGTTAGTTTATTATTGATTCTCTGGAGTACAGCTATACTATGATCTGCAAAGAGATATTGTTCTACTTGTTCTTTACCCGTTTTTATGCCTCTTACTGATTTCTCTTAATTTAATTCCCTTGGCTAATTTACCTCTAACAAAATGCTGAACAGTAGTGAAGATAGTGTGGATGCTTGTTCTTGACATTAATGGAGATGCCTGTAGTGTTTCCCCTTTTTAAATAAGATATAGTTTTAATGCTAAGATGTATACTACATCAAGTTAAAAAAGTAGTATTCAAGGGGCGCCTAGGTGGCTTAGTTGGTTAAACATCTGCCTTCAGCTCAGGGTATGATCTTGCAGTTCATGGGTTCAAGCCCCTCATCAGGCTCTGTACTGACAGCTCAGAGCCTGGAGCCTGCTTCAGATTCTGTGTCCCTGTCTCTCTCTGCCCCTCCCCCACTCATGCTCTGTCACTCTCTCCTCTCAAAAATAAATAAACATTAAAAAAAATTTTTTTTAAGTAGTCTTCAATTCCTATTTTCTTGAGTGTCTCTATCATGAATGGGTACTTATTTTTGCCAAAGGTTTTCTTAGTATCTACTGAGATAACTGTATTATTTTTTCTTTATAGTTAATAACATGGTATATAACACTAATAGGTTCCCTCATATTGAACCAATCCTGCATTCCTGGAATAAATCCTGCCTTTGTTTTCCCTCTGTCTAGAATTTGCTTTCCCTGGTTTTCCTTCATCTATTCAGACCTTATAAAACATCTCCTCCTCAGAGATGCATTCCCTGGAACATTTAATCAAAAGCAGCCTTCCAATTAACCTCTAGGACAGTACCCTATTTTAATTTCTTACTCAGCACTTATTACTGATATTTTCCCCATATATCCCATATGTATATACCTCTACATATACCTTCAACCATTATGACAACACTGAACCTGTCTTGGTAGTAGATTTCTTACTGTGTGCCCAAAATATATAGTACCTGGCATACGTTAGGCACTCAATAATTGTTGATAATAAATGTATTGCCATTTTGGGTTGACTATTATTACAAATGTGATTTTATCATAGCAAAAAATAAGAGTAACAAAAACCTATCTCACTACACTTATGGCATAAATCCAGATTTCTAACTTTAAAGAGAAAGTTACAAACTCAAATAAAATTGAAGTCAGCAGCTCTTTAGCTAGTCTAAATCCGTGAACTGAAAAAAATAACTGGTACTAAAAAATTCTAATACTAAAATCAAGGTTTCCTTTCTTTCAGTTAATATTTTCTAATTAAAATTTCTCCTTAAAATTTGTTACAAAATTTATCAGTAAAGGAGTTAACATTTAAATTGGTTGAACAAACCAATGTAAACAACTTGCTGTATCTAATAAAAACCAAAACGTACTTCAACAGATTTTAGTATTATAACTTCACCAGCAAAAAAAAAAAAAAAAAAAAAAAAAAAAAATTAACTCACAAAAATTAATTTTAACTTTATATAAAAGAAACCACAAAAGACAGAAAGGTGGTAAACTCTCTCAATTACCTGTAAAAGGTGATGATTTCTCTGAGTGTTTTACTTTTAGAAGTTTCCTATTAATAAATATATAACCACAGGGACAAGATTTACATGCAACAGGAACCTGGAAGGGGGGAAAAAAAAGGAAAAAAATATATTACTATTTTACTTATCAAGTGTTTATGTGGTCTCTTTAACTAAACAATAAATTACTCAAAGGTAGAAATCTCATTTTTATTTAAACTCCACCTCCTCATAAAAATTACTCAAGATAGGAAATCATACCCATCCCATTCTCCTAGTCCTTTACAGTTCTATGCATATGGTGAATGTTTAATAACACTAATATGAGTGGCCACAGGAAGAATGTAAAGAAAAAAAATAAAATAAAACTATTTCCTAAAATGTCTCAGAATATTTACAACATGGATTAGATTAGAAGAAAACAACTGGTTAGGAAACTATTACATTAATCCCAGGATGAGAGGCTGTTGGCCTGTTCTACAATGCTGGCAGGGGAATGTATTTCAAAAAAAACAAAGACATTTTAAAGGGAGGAAAGAGGGGCACCTGGGTGGCTCAGTGTTGGTTTCAGTTCAGATCATGATCTTACAGTTCGTGAGTTCAAGCCCAGCATTGGGCTCTGGACTGACAGCAGAGAGCCTGCTTGGGATTTCTCTCTCCCCCTCTCTCTCTCTCTACCCCACCCCTGCTTGTACTCTCTATCTCTCTCAAAAAAAATTTTTTTTTTGTCTTTTATTTTTTGGTCCATCGGTTATTTCAGGGTATGTTGTTTAATTTCTATAAATTTATGAGTTTGCTAGTTTTTTTTTAATTTTTTTTTTCAACGTTTATTTATTTTTGGGACAGAGAGAAACAGAGCATGAACGGGGTAGGGGCAGAGAGAGAGGGAGACACAGAATCGGAAACAGGCTCCAGGCTCCGAGCCATCAGCCCAGAGCCTGACGCGGGGCTCGAACTAACGGACCGCGAGATCGTGACCTGGCTGAAGTCGGACGCTTAACCGACTGCGCCACCCAGGCGCCCCTAGTTTGCTAGTTTTTCTTTCTGTTGTTGATTTCTAACTTCACCCTGTTGTGGAAAAATACTCTGAATGATATGTCTTTAAAAAATGAACTTTGATTCTTACCTTATGCCATATAAAAATAATATTTCAAAATGAAACTTCTAGAAAATACTAAAAAAAAAAATCTGCCTTCAAGAGTTTGAACATGAGAGAGGAAGAGGGCCAGTACCAATTACTGGAAAAGGATCATTTACAATAGCCAGTTTAAGGGAAAGAAGGTGGAAGACTACAAAAAAGATGCCAAACATAGGTTCCTCTAGTCTCTGGTTGAGGAAAAACCTTGAAGAAATTTCATAAGCCCTGCAGGTTTTCTGTTTTCTTTTCTGAAGTCTTTACTACCAGAAGTAAGTCATGATCTTTACATATCTTTATTTAATTTTTTAAAAATTATTTTTAACATTTATTTATTTTTAAGAGACAGAGAGAGACAGAGCATGAGCAGGGGAGGGGGAGATGGACACACAGAATCCGAAGCAGGCTCCAGGCTCTGAGCTGTTTGTTAGCACAGAGCCCGACGTGGGGCTTGAACTCACAAACTGCGAGACCATGACCTGAGCCGAAGTTGGACGCTCAGCCAACTGAGCCACCCAGGCACCCCTATTTATTTAAATTTTTAGAGAGAGAGAGCTGGCAGGCACACACGAGGGGGTGAGGGGAAGAGGAAGAGAGAATGGTTTTTTTCTTTAATTTTTTTAATGTTTATTTTTGAGAGAGAGAGAGACAACACAAACAGGGTAGGTGCAGAGAGAGAGACACACACAGAATCCGACGCAGTTTCCAGACTCTGAGCTGTCAGCACAAAGCCCAAAGAAGACCTCGAACTCAAGGACCACCAGATCATGACCTGAGCCAAAGTCGGGTGCTCAACTGACTGAGCCACCCAGGCACCCCCACATATTTCTAAGTGAAAAAATGATTATGTCATTTAACAGCTTTATTAAGTTATAAGAAACATGCAATAAACTATACATATTTTAAATGCACAATTAGACAAGTTTTAACAATTATATATGCCCATGAAACCATCATCACAATCAAGACAGTGAATATATCTATCATCCCCATTTCATGTGCCTTTGTAATCTACCCTCCTGCCTCTCCTTAGCACCTTCAATATTCCCAAGCAACTACTGATCACCATTCTGCCACTACAGATCAATTTGAATTTTCTAGAGTCTTATATAAATGGAATCATAAGTACACGCTTTTTTTGTTTAGCTTCTTTCACTCAGCATAATTATTTTCAGATTTTTCCATGCTGTTGCATGTAACAAGTTCATATCTTTTATTGCTGAATATTATTCCATAAAGACATACCACAGTTTATCTACCTACCTTGCTGATGTACGTTTTGACTGTTTTCAGTTTTTTAGTTATTACAAATAAAGCTGCTATGAACTTTCACGCAAAGTCTTTGTATATACATACACATTTTTTTCTCTTGAATAAATAGCTAAAAGTGGAATGGCTGGATCATAAGGTAGCTTTAACTTTTTAAGAAAACTACCAAACTATTTCCCAAAGTGGTTGGACCATTTTACATTCCCAACAGCAGTGTATAAGAGGTCTAGTTCCTCCTCATCAATAGTTGGTATGCTCAGTGTTTTTAACTTTAGTCATTCCAGTAGGGTTTCCTTGTGATAATATGCATATCCCTAATGCTATTGAGCATTTCTCCATGAGCTTACTTGCTATCTACTATACATCTACTCTGGTGAAGTTTCTATTCAAATTTTTGCCTATTTTTTAATTGGGTTGTTTGTTTCTTAATATTAACCTTTGAGAAACCTTTACATATTCTGGATATAAGTCTTCTATTACATACATGCTTTGCAAAGGTTTTTATCTGTTTGTGTCTCCTTTCTCTGAACAGAGATTTTCAAAGAACTAAAGTTTTAATTTTGATTAAGCCCAGTTTATCTTTTTTTCTTTTATGGGTCATGCTTTTGGTGTTGTAATTAACAAACAATTGCCTAACTTAAGTTCACAGTTTTTATAGTATTTTCTAGAAGTTCAATAGTTTAAAATTTTTCACGTAGGTCTACAATCCATCTTGAAATATTATTTGTATATGGCACAAGGTAAGGATTAAAGTTCATTTTTTAAGACAGATATTATTCAACCACAACAGGATGAAGTTAGAAATCAACGACAGAAAGGAAAACTAGCAAATTCTTAAACTTGTGGAAATTAAACAACATATTCTGAAATAATCAATGGATAAAAAAAGAAATGATAAGGAAAATGAGAAAACACAGAGATTAATGAAAACAAAAATACAACCTGCCAAAACTCACGGGACACAGTGAAGGCAATGCTAAGGAGGAAAGTTATAGCTGTAGTTATAGCTGTTATGTTAAAAAAGAAGATCTCAAATCAACTACCTAACTTTACCACTTAAAGAACTAGAAAGAAAAGAGCAAACAAAACCCAAAGCCAGCATAAAAGAGGATATAATATAGATTAGAAATAAATAAAACAGAGAATAGAGAAACAATAAAGAAAATCAATGAAACAAAAGTTGGTTTCTTTGAAAAGATGAACAAAATTGACAAGCCTTTCACTAGAGACAAAAAAGAGAAGACTTAATTACAGACATACCTCATTTTATTACACTTTGTTTTACTGTACTTCACAGATACTCTTTTTTACATATTGAAGGTTTATGGCAACCCTGCAAGTCTACCAGCACCATTTTCCAATAGCATTGGCTCACTTTGTATCCTTGTCACATTGTGGTAATTCTTGAAATATTTCAAACTTTTTCATTATTATCTTTGTTATGGCAATCTGAGATCAGTGATCTTTGATGTTACTATTTGAATTGTTCTGGGATGCCCTGAAACCACACCCATGTTAGACAGCAAATTTAATTGATAAATGTGTGTGTTCTGAATGTTCCACCAAATAGCCATTCTCCCTTCTATCTCCCTCTCCTCAGGCCTCCCTATACCCTAAGACACAACAATATTGAAATCAGGTCAGTTAATAACCCTATAACGGCCTTTAAGTATTCAAATCAAAGGAAAAGTCACATATCTCACTTTAAATCCAAAGCTAGAAATGATTAAGCTTAGTGAGAAAGGCATGTCAAAAGCCAACACAAGCCAAAAGCTAGGCCTCTTGCACCAAACAGCCAAATTAAAAATTCATTAAAAAAAATTCTTGAGGGAAATGGTACTACTCCAGTGAACACGTGAATGATAAGAAAGTGAAACAGCCCTATAGCTCATATGCAGAAAGTTTTAGTGGTGTGGATAGAAGATCAAACCAACCACAACATTCCCTTAAGCCAAAGGCTAATTCAGAGCAAGGCCCTAACTTTCTTCAATTCTATGAATGCTGAGAGAGGAAAGGAAGTTGCAGAAGTCTGAAGCTAGTAGAGGTTGGTTCATGAGGTTTAAGGAAAGAAGCCAGGTCCATAACATAACAGTACAAAGTGAAGCAGCAAGTGCTGATGGAGAAGCAGCAGTGGGTTGGTTATCTGGAAGATCTAGCTAAGATAATTAATGAAGGTGGCTACACTAAATAACAGATTTTCAGTGTAGATGAAACAGCCTTATATTGGAACAAGATGCCATCTAGGACTTTCATAGCCTCAAAAGACAGGCTGGGTTCCTTGTAGGCTAATGCATCTAGTGACTGTAAGTTGAAAACAATGCTCATTTACCATTTCAAAGATCCTAGGGCCCTTAAGAATTACACTAAATCTGCCTATGCTCTATAAATGGAAAAACCAAGCCTAGAGAGCACACCTGTTTACCACATGGTTTACTGAATAGTTTAAGCCCACTGTTAAGATCTACTGCCCAGAAAAGATTCCATTCAAAATATCACTGTTCATTGACAATGCACCTGATCATCCGAGAGCTCTGATGGAGATGTACAGTGACACTAATGTTTTCATGCCTGCTAACACAACATACATGCTGCAGCCCATGGATCAAGGAGCTATTTTGACTTTCAAGTCTTCTTATTCAAGAAATACATTTTGTAAGGCTCTAGCTCCCATAGATAGTGATTCCCCTGATGGATCTAGGAAAAATGAATTGAAAACCTTATGGAAAAAATTCACCATTCTGGATGCTATCAAGAACATTCATGATTCAGGAGTGTCTGGGCAGCTCGGTAAGCATCCGACTTTGGTTCAGGTCATAATCTCACTGTTAGTGTCAGGCTCTGTGCTAACAGTTTGGACACTAGGGACATCTGGGTGGCTCAGTTGGTTAAGTGTGCAACTCTTGGTTTCAGCTCAGGTCATAATCTCACGGTTCGTGAGGTTGAGCCCCATGCCGGGCTCCACTCTGGCAGCATGGAAACTTCCTGGGATTCTCTCTCCCTCTTTCTCTGCCCCTCCCCCTGCTTGCTCCCTCTCTCAAAATAAACTAATTAATTAAAAAAAGGACTGACTCCAATTTTGAAAGAAGTTTTACTATAGGTAAATGCTATTCACAGCATTGCATGCTACAGAGAAACTGTGAAAGGAAGAACTTCATTGTTGTCTTATTTTAAGAAACTGCCACAGTTACCTGAACCTCCAGCAATCACTACCCTGATTAATCAACAGCTATCAACATCAAGGCAAAACCTTCCACCAGCAAAAAGATCACAACTCACTGAAAGCTCAGATGACGGTTAGCATTTTTGAGCAATGAAGTACTTCTTTTTATTAAAGAGATAGAGTGTGCAAGTAAGGGAGAAGGGCAGAAGAAGAGAGAATTTTAAGCAGGCTCCATGCTCTGAGCAGAACCCAACATGCAGGGCTTAATCCCATGACCCTGGGATCATGACTTGAGCCAAAATCAAGACTCAGATGCTCAACCAACTGAGCCACCCAGGTGCCCTAAATGAAGTATTTTTTAATTAAGGTATATACATTGTATTGTTAGACAAATGCTACTGCACACTTAATAGACTACAGTATAATATAAACATAACTTTTATATGCCTTGGGAAACCTAAAAATTCATCTGGCTTGCTTTATTGCAACATTCACTTTATTGCAGTGGTCTGGGAACTGAACCTGTAATATCTCCAAAGCATGCTTATAGTAAATCAGAAACAAAAGTGGCGGGGGCGGTTACTACTGATTCTATAGAAATAAAAAGAATTATAAGACAGTACTATGAACAATATGCTAATGAACTGGATAACATAGATGAAATAGACTAATTCCTAGAAACACAAAACCTAGCAAGACTAAATCATGAAAAAATGGAATATTTAACAGACCTACTAGTAAGGAAACTGAATCAGGAATCAAAAATCTCTAAACAAAGAAGTGTCCTGGACCTGATGGCTTCCTGGCAAATTCTACCAAACATTTAAAGAAGAACTAACACCAGTCCTTCTCAAACTTTTCCAAAACTTGCTGTAACATGAACCATTAGGGACATTTAAGTGAAATAAGCCATTTACACAAGATACACACAGTATGACTCCATTTACAGGAGGGACCTATAGCAGTTAAATTAATAGAGACAAAATAGATGGGTAGGGGCACCTGGATGGCTCGGTCAGTTAAGCATCCAACTTTCGCTCAGGTCATGATCTCAGTCTGTGAGTTCGAGCTCCACGTCGGGCTCTGTGCTGACAGCTCAGAGGCTGGAGCTGCTTCGGGTTCCAGGTCTCCCTCTCTCTCTGCCCCTCCCCTGCTCACACTCTGTCTCTGTCTCTGTCTCTCTCTCTCTCTCTCTCTCAAAAATAAATATTTAAAAAAATTTTTTAAAAAGAAAATAGATGGGTAGTTGCCAGGGGCTGGGTGGAGGGGCCAATGGAAGTTATTGTTTAATGATATAGAGTTTCAGCTTTCAAGATGAAAACTATTCTGGAGATGGACAGTGGTGATTGGTGCGCAATAATATGAATGAACTTAATACCACTGAACTGTACACTTAAAGATAGTTAAGATAATAAATTTTACATCATATATCTTACCACAATAAAAAACAATTGGGAAAAAGTTTGTTTTTGGGGGGGATTTTTTACATGTGCATATCTAATTATTCTACCATCGCCTGTTGGAAAAAAAATCCTTTTTCTACTACTGTGGTCACCCTGCAGAGGCACATGGATCTCATATCCAAAATTTGGTTCAGATGTTGGCACTGATGATGCTACCCATGTACCAGGAGGGTATGAAAAGGCTTTGGTAATGAGGGTTTGGGGGAGAACAGGGAAAGATCCCAAGCAGGCCCAAAAGACTTGAGAAGTAAGGAAAGGAGGTTAGTTCCATTTTTACCGCAGTTAGGGGGAAGGATTGCTCTCCTACAGGAGAGCAGCTGTGGTTGACATGGTTTAAACGCTCTGTTGGCATGAAAGGAGGGAGTATCCAGGCTTTCTTATCAACTTGCCAAAATGTGGCCAGCAGGAGAAAGAAATGTTGGGGTTTCAAAGCCATCTGCAATCAAACTTGATCAAAAAATGGGAGTCAGCCATTTTATTAAAATTTACTCCTGACGTTTACCTGATGGTTGAAATCAGCTGTTTTACTTAATTGAACATGAACCTGTTTAAGCAAACCATTATGGCAATATGTAAGGTCTCTTGTATAGCCTGAGACCAGTAAAGCAGGTGAGGATTTTGCTGAATGCATTGTGTATTTCGAGAAGTAAAAAGAGTGCCTTGGTCACTACCAATAATGTCTAGAACTACAACTGGGATAAGGAATGCCTTAGTGAGGCCTTGTACTGTGGCTTTAGTATGTGCAGAGAAATGTTTGATTTATATTTTGGGTGTCTGTGAGGTAAGAAATTCCCAAAATTCTTTACCCCAAAGGGCCAACCTTGGGTAAGGAGTTGTTGCTGCCATTGGCAAGACCAGATGGCCAGACCATTGGCAATAAAAATATAGAGTTGACTGCTGGACAGAGCATCTAATGCTAAGATAATTGCCTGAAATTTGGCCACTTGTGCTGACCCTTAAGTCCTGTCTTTTTAATTTTTTTATTAATTTTTAATGTTTATTTATTTTTGAGAAAGAGAGACAGAGCATGAGTGGGAGAGGGGCAGAGAGAAAGGGAGACACAGAATCTGAAACAGGCTCCAGGCTCTGAGCTGTCAGCACAGAGCCTGACATGGGGCTCGAACTCACAAACAGTGAGATCATGACCGGAGCCAAAGTCAGTGCTTAACCAACTGAGCCACCCAGGTGCCCCTTAATTTTTTTTTAAGTTTATTTATTTACTTTGAGAGAGACAGAGATAGCGTGAGCAAGGGAGGGGCAGAGAGAGAGGGAGAGAGAGAGAATCCCAAGCAGGCTCTGAGCTGTCAGCTGTGAAGCCTGACATGGGGCTCAAACCCACGAACTGAGATCATAACCTGAGTGGAAACCAAGAGTCACATGCATAATCATCTGAGCCACCAAGGTGCCCCAAGTCCTGTCTTTGATCAGCAACATCCCACTTAAGAAATGGACAGCAGCAGCTTTCCCATGGGCTCCAACAACTGTGATGTCATAGAAAACTGTACAAACTCCCTTTGCTGCACACTCAGTTGATCCCAAGGAGTTCCTTAAGTATCTAAGGGGTCCAGTAAAGGGGTGATGCCCTCCAGCACTGTGGCATCTGACAAAAGACTGAGAAAAAGGGAGACCAACCGTCCTACAGGTGGAATATACCAGAGGGCTCAGGTTTGGCTATATGGTGGTTCTATTTTGGTCTTCACAAGGAGACTTTGAGGCTATATTGAGCTTACAGGTTGCTACCTCCATGACCTAAGGCATAGTGGGCAGCTGAGAAAAGAGGGTAATGGGCTCAGAGCCTCTATTTTCCAGGAAAATTAGTATGTAGCCAACAATTACTGCTAATGGTGTATACCATGGGGCCAAGAAGGGCAGTTTCTTGCATCAGAAGCTTACAGACAACTTATGGCCATAATGGACGGTCTAGAGATTCCAGGAGACATAGGAGGAGGTTGCTAACACTTCTACAGTAAAGAGGTCTTTGGGGCACTATGGGAGTGTCTGTTACATTGCAATTTCCACAAATTCTAAAACACTTTGTTGTAGAGTCTCCATTCAAGGTATCTATAAGTAACACAATAAATGGGCTTAAGAATAATTTGTAAATGAGGAATACATTGGCTTCAGAATCCAAAAGAGCCCCAAAGATATTATGCTTGTTTGAATATTGCTGAGAGGGTCAATAGTTATTCCTTGATAGTATCAGCAATAGAGCTGTTCTCAGCAAACCAAATAATTTTTCAGGTATTTAACCAAGATAACAAAGACTTCTATTATGTGTAGGGTAATGGCCCATGCCCTTTCTCTGGAATCCTTTGTAAGTATCTGTATGTCCTGAATAAGTGTGTCAAATCAATCTCCTTGGAGGAGGATATCATCACTGGGATGTCATACCTGTGCTTCTGGAGAAATGTGGTGCTTTAACATCTTGCCTGTAAAGACTGTGTGCAATGGCAAGGTTGTTGACATATCCATAGGAAGCTAGGTAAAGGTGTATTATGTTTATTTGAAGGTGAAGGCAAACTATGGTTGAGAGATTCTTGAAATAGGCACTGACCAGAACAGGTTAGCAAAATACTTATGAGACATTGATTGGATGTAGTCAGTAATTTCAATAATATTGATCATAGAGGCCTTAATGGGTACAGCCACAAAATTAAGGTTGTGGTAATCCACAAAATTAAAAATCAGGTAAAATTGGGCAATGAGGTAGAGAAGCAGTGAAGATAAACACTGTTCTTTAAACAAGTCTTGTGTACCTTCAATCCATCAAGTCCCTGTTTTAATTTATATTGGGCCAATATTAACTATTTTAATGGGGGTCACAGAGCCCCACTTGGTAAAGCTAATTATAAGTGCCACAGACTAATTTTATAATTTTTGAATGTTTATTTATTTTTGAGAGAGAGCAAGTATGAGCAGGTGAGAGGCAGAGAGAGAGAGGGCTCTGTGCTGACAGCAGAGACCCCAACGCAGTGCTCGAACTCACAAACTGCAAGATCATGACCTGAGTCAAAGTTGGACGCTTAACTGACTGAGCCACCCAGACACTCCAACAGACTAATTTTAATGTATTACTTGATGGGTCTGAGCATCCGTGCCCACTCTGAGATATTTTATGGCAATATACATTATGACTATAGGGAATTTAGGCAGCAATAGTTTTGACAGTTAAGATGAGACATAACTATTTATTCTCTATATTTTGTAACTCCTTTAAAACTATAGGGATACTTTGTTTAAATTTAGTAGGATCCCAGGTATAACTGTAATTTGAGCCCCAGTATCAACTTAGGCTAAAAAGGTTTACCACTCATACCCTTCAGCAGATGTTAAAGTTAACCCAGAACCTATGCTGTACAGACACACAAAGAAATCAGCCCTTTCATCTTTTCATTGCACAAAATCTAATAGCAAATTTTGAACTTCTAATTGGGTTAAACTGTGGACATGTTTCAACCTTTTGTTTCTTAGGTCTCTCTGGACTTTTGGCTGTCTCCTCAACTGAGTCTGTGGTGCTACTCCTGAAGTATTTTTCCCTGTGCCACAGCCAGAACTTCTCTTAGGGCAGTAAGTCAGGGCAATTACATGGCTCATCTAATTTGTTTCTCAATTGTGTGAGTCACTATCCTTCATTACCTGATGTCCAATGTCCTGAAATCCATTATTTCAAACGTTTCATCTGTTTTTTATGGATGTTACAGTTAGGAGAAAAAATCTGGTCTCTGTTACTCCATTTTGGCAAAAAAATAGAAGTCTTTCATCATATCATTTTTTGGCTTTTTTGCTTTTTTGTTTACTTTTTATTTAAGGAAATTGTAAGATCAGATGCAATTACAAGAAATACTATCAAGAAACCCTTATCCACTTGCCTAGTTTCCTCCAATAGTAACACTTTGCAAAACTATTATGTATATGTATACATAATATACATGTGTAAATATGTATACGTACATATGCATATATAGATATTATATGTTGATATCATATATATATAATATATACATATATTGATATCACAAACAGGATATCAATTTGATACAATCCACTGTGGTTTTATTCAAACATTTCATATTTCAATATTTAAACCCCTGCAAAAAAGAAAAACTTTTATTTTTTATTATTTATTAAATATAATTTGTCAAATTGGCTTCCATACAACACCCAGTGCTCATCCCAACAAGTGCCCTCCTCAATGCCCATCACCCATTTTCCCCTCTCCTCCACCCCCCATCAACCCTCAGTTTGTTCTCTGTATTTAAGAGTCTCTTATGGTTTTCCTCCCTCCCTCTCTATAACTTTTTTTTTGAAAAACAACTTTTAAAGATATTGCTCACATGATGAGCACTCGGTGTTGAATGTAAGTGATGAATCACTGAATTCTACTCCTGAAACCAATATTGCACTATATGTTAACCAACTAGAATTTAAATAAAAATTTGAAAAGAAAAAAAAAATATTGCTCCCAAATAGTTTCACTAATGACAATCCTTTAATCGAGAATTATTCACCAAAAACCAGAAAAGATTTTCAACAAAACAGTACAAACAAGAATAAATACAATCAGGGGAGCCTGGGTGGCTCAGTCGGTTAAGTAGCTGACTCTGGCTCAGGTCACGATCTCACCGCTCATGAGTTGGAGCCCTGCATCGGGCTCTGTGCTGACAGCTCAGAGTCTGGAGCCTGCTTCGGATTCTGTGTCTCCCTCTCTCTCTACCCCTCTTCTGCTCACATTCTGTCTCTCTCTCAAAAATAAACATTAAAAAAATTTTTTTAAAAAGAAGTACATTCAGAAAACTATAATTCAATATGTAAAAATGTCCATTCTCGAGGCACCTGGGTGGCTCAGTCAGTTGAGGGCAGGACTTCAGCTCAGGTCATGATTTCACGATTCATAGGTTCGAGCCCCACACTGGGTTTTGCGCTAACAGCGCAGAGTCTGCTTCAAATTCGGTCTCTCTCTCTATCCCTCCCCCGC
Organism: Lynx canadensis; assembly: GCF_007474595.2. Lineage (NCBI taxonomy): Eukaryota > Metazoa > Chordata > Mammalia > Carnivora > Felidae > Lynx > Lynx canadensis. Next base: position 36,752,375 of record NC_044317.1, on the reverse strand, counting down.
TCATGCTTGCACACTCTCTCTCAAAAATAAATAAACATTTTTTAAAAAGGTCTATTCTGTTTTTCTTGAATAAAGCTTACTAGTAGTGCTTTATACTCATGTATTTTCAAGATGTCTCATACACTAGAACATATACATTTTGTCCAATTAAATTATTTAAAATTAATTAAGCCGTCTAATTGCTGTAGCTAGATCTTCCAGTACTTTCTCGTATAAAAGTGGCGAAAGTGGACATTCTTGTCTTGCTCCTGACCTTAAGGGAAAAGCTCTCAGTTTTTCCCCATTGAGTATGACGTTCACTGAGGGTTTTTCATATAAGGCTTTTGTTATGTTGAAGTATTGTTTCCTCTAGACCTACTTTGTAGGTTTTTATCATGAATGGGTGTTGTACTTTGTCAAATGCTTTTTCTGCATCTATTGAAATAATTATTTGGTTTTTATCCTGTCTCTTACGGATGTAATGTATCACACTGATTGACTTACAAAATTGAACCACCCTTGCATCCCAGGAATAAATCCTACTTGATCATGGTGAATGATTTCTTTAATGTATTGTTGGATTAGATTCACTAATATTTTGTTGAGGACGTTTATATCTGTTCATCAGAGATATCAACCTGTAGTTCTCTTTTCTTGTAGTATCTTTGTCAGATTTTTGTATCAGGAACCACAGAATGAATTTGGGAGTTTTCCTTTCTCTTCTATATTTTGGAATAGTTTGAGAATAATAGGTATTAACTCTTCTTTAAATGCTTGGTAGAATTCACCTGTCAAGGTGAAGAAGGTCTTGGACTTTTGTTTCTTGGGAGTTTTTTGATTACTAATTCTATTTCATTACTGGTAACAAGTCTATTCAAATTTTCTGTTTCTTCCTGATTCCATTTTGGGAAATTATGTTTTTAGAAATTTATCCATTTCTTCTAGGTTATCCAATTTGTTGTCATATAACTTTTCATAATATACATATCCAAAATATATACCCAAAATATATAAAGAACTCATAAAATTCAACACTCCAAAAATGAAAAATCCAATTAAAAATGGGCAGACGACATGAATACACATTTTTCCAAAGACATACAGATGGCCAACAGACACATCTGAAAAGATGCTCAACATCAAGGAAATACAGATCAAAGCTGCAATGAAATACCACTTCACAACCTATCAGAATGGCTAAAATCAACAACACAAGAAACAACAGGTGTTGGTGAGAATGTGGAGAAAGGGGAATCTTCTTGCACTGTTGGTGGGAATGGAAATTAGTACAGTCAACTCTGGAAAACAGTATGGAGGTTCCTCAAAAAGTTAAAAATAGAACTTCCCTACAATCCAGTAATTGCACTGCTAGGTATGTAACCAAACAATACAAAAATATTTACTCAAAGGGATACATGCATCCCACTGTTTATAGCAGCATTATCTACAATAGCCAAAGTATGGAGACAGTCCCAGTGTCCATCAACTGATAAACGGATCAAGTACTGGAGTATTGTGCGTGTGTGTGTTACAGAATATTTTTCTGCCATAAAAAAGAAAGAAATTTTGGCATTTGCAATGATGTGGACAGAACTAGAGAGTATAAAATGCTAAGCGAAATGAGCAGTCAGAGAAAGACAAGTACCATATAATTTCACTCGTGTGGAATTTAAGAAACAAAACAAAGGAAAAAAAGAAAGAGAGAGAGACAAACCAAGAAACAGACTCTTAACTATAGAGAACAAACTGATGGTTGCCAAGGGGGAGGTGAGTGAGGGGATGGGTGAAATAGGTGATGGATACTAAAGAGTACACTTATTGTGATGAACACTATGTATAGAATTATCGAGTCACTATATTATACACCTGAAACTAATATATGTATATGCTAACTATACTGGAATTAAAATAAAAACTTCATAAAAAATAAATTACAAAAATAAAGTGCATAAGTAAAAAAAGAAAAAAAAAACTAACCTAACAAATTCTGGTAGAGATCTTTCTCTTCAGCAAAAATACTGAGAAAGCAGATCTCCAGCTTCTATTAAAGAGAAAGAACTTTAGTAACTGATTTATAAGATACAACTGTACTCTTGATATATCCAAGTCCTTTTTTTTTTCACTTTTAAAGTTCATTTATTTATTTTGAGAGAGAGAGAGCATGAGCAAGAGGAGGGCCAGAGAAAGAGGGATAGAGAGAGAATCCTGAGCAGGCTTCGCACTAACAGCACAGAGCCCAACACAGGGCTTGAACTCACAAACTGGGAAATCATGACCTGAGCTGAAACAAAGAGTCAGATGCTTAACCAACTGAGCCACCCAGGTGCCACCCCCAAGTCCTTATTTTACAAGTTCAAAGATATTAATTAATTTACTTAAAATAGATTACCAAGAATATCATATATGCCCACATTCAGAACTAGCAAAGACTATTCTAGTTAAATGAGACACAAATTCACATTCACTTAATAGCTTGATTTCCATTACTTAATGAAAATGTCTATTGTGACATTTTTGCAACTGAACTAATTATCACCTCTCAAGACTGATTCAGATGTCTCTGAAATACAGTCCTCCATGGAGAATGTTATAAAGAAACTGAAATTTTATAGCTCTTTCTTGTTTGTAGCATTCCTATAAATAATGGTTCTAAATGTTCTTAAGTATAATACATTCAAATAGAAATATGCCTTCAAACTAAGGATTTTATCCTTCAAAAGTGAAGGAGAAATACTTTCCACAGGCAAACAAAACTTAAGGCAATTTGTTGCCAGTAGACCTGTCCTGCATGAAATGTTAAATGAAGTTTTTTAGAGAAAAGGAAAATAATAGGATCAGAAACTTGGATGTACTATATATAAAGAAAACAACAGCATCATGGAGGTATAAATGAGATGCATAGAAGTATACATCATAGAACTATAAATATAAGTATGAAACTTATATTTCCTAATCTAACAGTCTCTTCAGAATAACAATTATAACAATATATACAATTGCATATGCTTATATTTATTCTGTATATATATGTGTGGGTATGATTATATGTATATGTAGACATAAACACATATGATACATATGTATAAATATATACATATATACTCATGAACCATAGATAGCAATAATACAAAGGTTAGAAGAATCACTGTTATTTTGTTATGATAAGGCAATCACACTACTCATGAAACAGCAGAGTATTATTTGAAAGTGGACTTGGATTAGTTGTAAATGCTGATTTCAAACTATGAGGCAACCAATCAAAATGCGTAAGTGATATGCTTAAAGAGAGAAATGAAATTTTATATAATGTTCAATAAAAACCACACACACAAAAAGTGTAAGGCAAAAATAGAAACAAGGAATAAAAGCAATAAAAGCAGAAAACAATAACAAATAATGTATATATTAACCAAACTCTAACAATAATCACTTTGAACATCAATGGTCTCAATCTACCAATTAACAGACAAACTGAAGTGGATCAAAAACCAAAACCCACTGTCTACCAAGTAGACAAACCAAAATACCAAAATACACTGTCTACAAGAAACCCCTTCTAAACATAAAAATACATAGATTTACAAGTAAATGGATAGAGAAAAATTAATCACACTAACAAAAGAAAAGCAGGAGTAGCTATATTAATTTCAGATAGAGCAGACTTTAGAGCAAGTAAAGTTATCAGGGATAAAGGAGAGCATTACATAATGATAAAGAAGTAAACTTTCCAACAAGACGTAACAATCCATAATGTGTTATGTGCCTAACAACAGAGCATCAATCTACATAGGCAAAAACTGACAAATCCACTATTACAGTTGAAGATTTCACTACCCCTCCAACAAAAATGGGATTTTTTGCCCTCCCACAGGCAGAAAATTAGGAAGGACACACAGTTGACTCAATGATGCCTTCAATCAACTGGATATAATGGACATCTGTCTTAGTCCACTTGAGCTGCTATAACAAAATATCACACACTGGGTACCTTAAAAATGACAGAAATGTATTCCTCACATGCCTGGAGGCTAGGAAGTCTAAGATCAAGGTAACAGCATGGTCACATTTTTATGAGAACCCACTCCCTAGCTCATAGCAGACTCCTCAGTATGTCTTCATATAGCAGAAGGTATGGGGAGTTCTATGGGATCTTCTTTATGAGAATATGAATTCCATTCATGAGGGTTCCACTCTCACAACCTATTCATCTCCCAGAGGCCCCACCTACTAATACCTTTGGGTATCAGGGTATTGGTATCAAGATTTCATCACCTTTGGAGGTTAGGATTTCAACATATGAATTCAGGACAACACAAACATTCAGACCATAACAGCTGTACATTACTTCATACAACAACAGAAGAATACTTTTCTTCCAAAGTTCACATAGAACAATCACCAAGATATATCACATTCTAGGCCATAAAACACACTTTAACAAGTTTAAGTGAATAGAAAGCATACAATGTCTGTCAGACTACAATGGAATTAGATTAGAAATCAATAACGGAATGGTAACTAGAAAATCACAAAATACATGGGGATTAAACCATACAATTTGAAATAACATATAGGTCAAAAAAGAACTCTCAAGAGAAATTTTAAATATTTTGAACTAAATGAAAATAAAAACATCAAAATTTGTGTGATGCAGCAAAATCAGTGCTTACAGGGAAACTTACAGCATTGAATGCATATATTAGAAAAGACATCTGAAATCAATAAGCTTCTCCAGAGGAAAATAGTAAATAAAAAGAGAAAAAGTTAAGCAAGCAAAAAAAGACAAACATCAGAGCAGGAATCAGTGAAACTGAAACAGGAAACCAACAGAAAATATCAATAAAACCAGAGCTGGTTCTTTGAAAAAGACATTAAGTCTGTAACCAGGCTAACTAAGAAAAAGGGAGGACACAAATGACTAAAGTCAGAAATGAAAGAGGGAACATCACTATGGATGGACATTACCATGGATGTTACAAGGATAATAAAGGAATACCTATGTATAGCTCTACGCCCACAAATTTGATAACCTAGGTGAAATGGCAATTTCAAGGAAATGAAACTCCTTGAAAGACACAATCTGTCAAAACTCACACACACAAAAATAGACAATCTGAACAGGCCTATATCTACTAAAAAAAAAAACCTGAATCAATAAATAATAACTTTCAAAAACAGCACCAAGCACAAAGAGGTTCACTGGTAAATTCTACCAAACATTTAAGAAAGAAATTATACTAATTCTCTGTAATCTCTTTCAGAAGATAGAAGCAAAGAAATTACATCCTAAGTCATTCTATGAGGCCAGCATCACTCTAATATCAAAACCAGACGAAGACTGAAAACTACGGACAAGAAAACTACAAACCAATATATCTCATGAACACAGATGTAAAAATTCTCAACAAAGTATTAACAAATCAAATCCAACAATGTATTAAAAAAAAAACCATATACCACAACCAAGTGGGATTTATCTGAGGTATACAAAGCTAGTTCAACACTTAAGAATTAATTAATGTAATTTACCACATCAACAACCTAAAGAAAAATCACATGATCATATCAGTAGATAAAGAAAAAGCAATTGAGCAAACCCAACTCCCATTCATGATAAAAACTTTCCATAAGCTAGGAATACAAGGGAATCCTCCACTTAATAAACACTATCTACCAAACAAACAAAAAACAAACAAAAAATACTACAGGTAACTAGAAGCTCTCCCAATAAGGTCAGGAACAAGACAAGAAGGTCCTGTCTCACCACTCCTTTTCAACATCAAATTGGAAGTCCTAGTAATGCAATAAGACAAGAAAAGAAAATAAAAGGTATACTGATTCAGAAGGAAAAAATAAAAATAAAACTCTGTTTTCAAATGACATGTCTACATAGAAATACAAAAGAATTGACCACAAATCTCTTCAGTGAAATAAGCTACTATTACAAGGTTATAGCATATAAGGATAATATTAAAAAGTCCATCACTTTTCCATATACCAACAATGAACTGGAATTTAATATTAAAAACATAATACCTTTACATTAGCATGCCAAAAAAATGAAAGACTTCAGTCTACATACTACAAAGTATTCATACTACAAAGTATGTATGTACAAAGTTCACATGAAGAAACTATGAGGAAAACTACGAAACTCTAATAAAAAAAAATCAAAGAACTAAATATATGGATATTCCATGTTCATGGATAAGAAAACTCAATGTGTCAAGATACCATTTTTTCCCTAAAGATTCAATACAATCCCAATCAAATTCCCAGCAAGTTATTTTGTGAATATTGATAAACTGATTCTAAACTTTATATAGAGGCAAAAGACCCAGAATAACCAACACAATGTTAAGAACAAGGACTGACACTACCCAACTTCAAGACTGACTATAAAGATACAGTAATTACAACAGTGTAGTATTGGTGAAAGAACAGACAAATAAATCAATGAAACAGAATAGAGAGCTCAAAAATAGACACACATAAATTAGTCAAGTGATCCTTGACCAAAAAGAAAGCAAAAGCAATACAATGGAGCAAAGATAACCTTTTCAACAATTGGTGCCAGAACTAGACATCCAGAGCAAAACAAACAAACAAAAACAACAAACCTAAAAATCTAAACACAGACTTTACATTCTTCACAAAATAAAAAATTAACTCAAAATGGATCACAGACCTAAATGTAAAACACAAAACTACAAAACTCCTAAAAGATAACATATGAGACAATCTAGATGACTTCCACTGGTGATGACTTTTTAGATATGACACGAAGGGCACCTGGGTGGCTCAGCTGTTTGGGCGTCCAAGTCTTGATTTTGGCTCAGGTCATGATTTCACAGTTCTTCAGATCAAGCCCCGCACAGTCAACATGGAGCCTGCTTGGGATTCTCTCTTCCTCTTTCTCTGCCCCTTCCCCACTCATGCCCTTGTGCTCACCCTCTCTCTCCCTCTCTCCCTCCCCCCTCCTCTCTCTCTCTCTCTCAAAATAAATAAACATTAGATAAGACACCAAAGGCACAATCATGAAAGAACTGATAAGTTAGACATCATTAAAATTAAATTTTTCTGCTCTGCAAAAGACACTGTCAAGCAAATAAAAAGACCAGTCACAGACTGGGAGAAAATATTTGCAAGACACATATCTCATAAAGGAGTGCTACTTAAAGTATACATACAATTCTTAAAACTCAGCAGTAAGGGGGGGGGGGGGGACCAGGCTGATTTTAAAAATGGGCCAAAGACCTTAAAAGACACCTGACTAAAGCATATACAGATGGCATATAAGCATATGAAAAGATGCTCCACATCTTATGTTATCAGGGAAATGCTAACTAAAACAACCTAAACTCTGGACATCAAATGCTAACAAGAATGTAGAGCAATAGGAATTTTCATTCATTGCTAGTGGGAACGAAAAATGCTACAGCCACTATGGAAGACAGTTTGGCAGTTTCTTACAAAACTAAACATACTCTTACCATACTATCCAGCAATCATATTTCTTGGTATTTAACTCAAAGAATTAAAAACTTATATGCACACAAAACCTGCACACATTTACAGCAGCTTAATTATTCATAATTGCCAAAACTTGCAAGCAACCAAGATGTCCCTCACTAAGTGAATGGTTAAACTGTGGTACTTTCAGATAATGGAGTATTACTCTGTACTTAAAAGAAATGAGGTATCAACCCATGAAAAGACATGCAGAAACCTTCAGTGCATATTATTAAGTAAAAGAAACCAATCTGAAAAAGGCTATACACTGTATGAGTCCAACTATATGACATTCTGAAAAAGGCAAAACTACAGAGACAGTAAAAAGATCAGTGGTTAACAGGGATTCAGGGATGGAGGAAAGAATACATGAAGCAAAAGGCAGTAAAAACATCCCATGAGATACTGTAATGGTGGATAATGTCATTATACATTTGTCCAAACCCAAAGAATGTCCAACACCAAAAAGTAAGCCATAATGTAAACTACAAACTTTGGGTGATAATGGTATGATAACAGAAGTTTATCAGTTGTAACAAATCTACCACTCTGATGGGAGATGTTGACAATGGAGAGGCTATGCATATGTGGGGGCAGAAGGCATATGGGAAATTCCTGTACCTTCCTCTCAATTTTGCTATGAACCTAAAACCACAGTGGTGGTATTTTTGCAATATGTACAAATATCAAATAATTATGTGATTTGATACATACACCTAAAACTAGTATCATGTTATTTGTCAATTGTACCTCAATTTAAAAGTCTTTTCAAAAATCCTGTGAATCAATTACACACACACACACAGACACACACTGTAGTACTGGCATAAGAACAAGAACAGACATATAGATTAACAGAACAGAAGTGACAATCCAGAAATAAACCCATATGTCTATGGTAGCTTGATTTTCGACAACAGTGTCAAGGCCATTCAATGAGGAAAAAATAGTCTTCAACAAATGGGAGTTTGAACAGCTGGATATCCGCAAACAAAAGAATGAAGCTAAACCCTTACCTCACACTACATACAAAAATTAATTCAAAATGAATATTGGAAGTAAACATAACTAAAATAATAAACCCCTCAGACGATAAAAGAAGTAAATCTTCATGACCCTGGGTTTGGTGATGGTTTCTTCATTATGACACCAAAAGCACAAGCAACAAAAGAAAAAATAGGCATTCATCAAAATACAAAATGTTTGTGCATCAAAGGACACTATAAGAAAGTAAAAGACAACCCATAGTTTTTGCAAATATTTGTAAATCATATATCTGAAAAGCATCTATATCCAGAATATACAAACACTCTTACAACAACGAAAAGAAAAACCCAATTAACAAGCCAATTTAAAAATGGACAACAAACTTGAATAGATGTCTCTCTAACAAGATACATAAATGGCCAACAAGCACATGGAAAGATGTTCAATGTCCTTATTTGTTATGAAAATGCAAATCAAAGCCAAAATGATATCCTATTTCACACACACTAGGATGACTATAATTTTTATTTTTACTTTTTACAGTGTTATACTAGTTCCAGATGTATAATACAGTGATTCAACATTCCTATACATTACTCAGTGTCCACCACAAGTGTACCCTTAATCCCCTTCACCTATTTCACCCATCTCCTCAACTACCTCCCCTCTGACAACCATCACTTTGTTCTTTATAGTTGAAGAGTCTGGTTTTTTTCTCTTTTCTTTGTTGTTTCTTAAATCCCACATGAATGAAATCATACCATATTTGTCTTACTCTGACTTATTGCATTTAGCATTATACTCTCTAGCTCCATGTTGTTGCAAACAGCTAGATTTCATTCTTTTTTATGACTGAATAATATTCTGTGTGTGTGTATGTATTTATGTATGTACATGTATACATCACTTCTTTATTCATCTGCTGATAAGCACTTGAGCTGCTTCCAGATCTTGGCTATTGTATATATAATAAATATAGAGGTGTATATAACTTTTCTAATTAGTGTTTTCATATTCTTTGAGTAAATATCTGGTAGTGCAATTGGTAGATCCTAGAGTAGTTCTATTTTTAACTTTGTGAGGAACCTCCATGTTGTTTTCCACAGTGGCTGCACCAATTTGCACTCCAACCAACAGTGCAAGAGGGTTCTTTTTTCTCCATATCCTCGCCAACACTTGTTTCTTAAGTTTTTTTATTTTAGCCATTCTGACAGGTGTGAGGTGATATCTCACTGTAGTTTTGATTTGCATTTCTCTGATGATAAGAGACGCTGAGTATCTTTTTATGTGTATGATGGCCATCTGGGTTTCCTCTTTGGGGAAATGTCTGTTAATGTCTTCTGCCCACTTTTTAATTGGATTATTTGTTTTTTGGGTGTTGAGTTGTATCAGTTCTTTATATATTTTGCATACTAACCCTATATCAGATATATCATTTGCAAATATCTTCTGCCATTCAGTAAGTGGTCTTATAGTTTTACTGACTGTTTCCTTTACTGTACAGAAGTTTTTTATTTTAATGTAGTCCCAATAGTTTATTTTTGCTTTTGTTTCCCTTGACTCAGGAGACATATCTAGAAAAATGTTGCTATGATCAATGTTAGAGACATTACTGCCTGTACTCCCTTCTAGGGTTTTTATGGTTTCAGGAACCACATTTATATCTTTAATCCGTTATTAGTTTATTTCTGTTTATGGCATAAGAGAGTGGTCCAGTCTTCCCAACACCATATGCTGAAAAGATGGTCTCTCCCATTGTACATTCTTGCCTCCTTCATCAAACATTAATTGATCATATATTTGTGGCTTTGTTTCTGGGCTCTCTATTCTTTGTAGTATATCTTGAAATCTGGTATTGTGAAACCTCCAGTTTCATTCTTCTTCAAGATTGCTTTGGCTATTGGGGTCTTTTGTGGTTCCATACAAATTTTAGGATTATTTGTTCTAGTTCTGTGAAAAATGCTGTTGGTATTCTGATAGGGAATGATGGTGGTATTTTGATAGGGATTGCATTAAATCTGTAGATTGTTTTGGGTAGGGTAAACATTTTTATAATATTGGTTCCTCCAGTTCATGAGCATGGAATATCTTTCCATTTATTTGTGTCATCTACAATTTCTTTCATAAATTATTTTACAGTTCTCAGAGTACAGGTCTTTTACCTCCTTAAATTTATTCTAGGTATTTTGTTGTCTTGGGCCATTGTAAATGGGACTGTTTATTTTTTTGAAACACATGAGATTATTATAATAGACTCAAATACAGACATTATAAAAAACTGAAGCTCCTCAGAAGAAATTATTAACAGTATGATATATATCATATATATATATACATATTAACATAAACATGATAATATTATAGCAAATAAAACATAAAATACTATTGTTCCAGGACTATTTTTAAAAAACTTAATATTGACTTTACTGAGAGTTTCAAGAAAATATTGTTACCGAGAAATCAGCAGTAACCTGATTCAAGAGAATCATGATAAGATTACAAAACAGCCTTTATTATGGATTTCAAAACTCCTTTTGAGTCCAATGAAGCTGGGTTAGCAAAAACTGCATAAAAAATATCAATTAGTGCTAATGTGATCTCATAATGGTCCAGCTGTTTCACACAGGATGAAAACACGCATTACTTTAGTAGTAATGCATCTTAGAAAAAAAATAACCACTTCTGATTTCAAACATTTGTTACTGAAGTATAATTTTCTTAAATACTTCATTGTCAAGTTAGCTAACATACTGTGTAGAGTGTGCTTTTGGTTTCAGGGGTAGATTTCTATGATTCATTGACATGCCCTCCTCAATGCCCATCCCCCCCTTTTCCCCTCTCTCCCACCCTCCCATCAACCCTCAGTTTCTTCTCTGTATTTCAGGGTCTATTATGGTTTGCCTCCCTCTGTTTGAAACTATTTTTTCCCCTTCCCCCATGGTCTTGTTAAGCTTCTCAAGTTCCACATGAGTGAAAATATATGGTATATGTCTTTCTGTAACTGACTTATTTCACTTAGCATAATACCCTCCAGTTCTATCCACATTGTTGCAAATGGAAGGATTTCATTCTTTCTCATTGCCAAGAAGAATTCCATTGTATATATAAACCACATCTTCTTTATCCATTCATGTGTTGATGGACATTTGGGCTCTTCCCATGATTTGGCTATTGTTGAAAGAAATTTATAAACATTGGTGTACAAGTGCCCCTATGAATCAGCATTCCTGTATCCTTTGGATAAATTCCTAGCAGTGCTATTGCTGAATCATAGGATAGTTCTATTTTTAATTATTTGAGGAACCTTCACACTGTTTTCTAGAGCAGCTGCACCAGTTTGCATTCCCACCAACAGTGCAGGAGGGTTCCTGATTCTCCACAACCTTGCCAACATGTTGTTTCCTGAGTTGTTAATTTTAGCCACTCTGACTGGTATGAGGTGGTATCTCAGTGTGGCTTTGATCTGTATTTCCCTGATGATGAGTGATGTTGAGCATCGCTTCATGTGTCTGTTGGCTATCTGGATGTCTTCTTTGGAAAAGTGTCTGTTCCTGTCTTCTGCGCATTTCTTCACTGAATTGTTTTTCAGCTGTTGAGTTTGGTAAGTTCTTTATAGATTTTGGATACTAACCCTTTATTCATTATGTCATTTGTAAATATCTTCTCCCATTCTGTCGGCTGCCTTTTAGTTTTGTTGTTTCCTTTGCAGTGCAGGAGCTTTTTATATTGATTAGGTCCCAAAAGTTCATTTTTACTTTTATTTCCCTTGCAAGAGAATTGCTCAAAACAAATATAAACAATATATCTGACCAAGAATTTAGAATAATAGTCATAAAATTAATAGCTGGGCTTGAAAAAAGCATAGAAGACAGCAGAGAATCTACTGCTGCAGAGATCAAGGATAAGAAATAGTCATGACAAATTAAGAAATGCTGCAAATGGGGCGCCTGGGTGGCTCAGTCGGTTAAACGTCCGACTTCAGCTCAGGTCACGATCTTGCGGTCCGTGAGTTCGAGCCCCGCGTCAGGCTCTGGGCTGATGGCTCAGAGCCTGGAGCCTGCTTCCGATTCTATGTCTCCCTCTCTCTCTGCCCCTCCCCCGTTCATGCTCTGTCTCTCTCTGTCTCAAAAATAAAACGTTAAAAAAAAAAAAAAAAAAGAAATGCTGCAAATGATGTACAAAATGAACTAGATGCAGTGACATCAAGGATGGAGGAAGCAGAAGGGAGAATAAGTGAAACAAGATAAAATTATGGAAAATGATGAAGCTGAGAAAGAGAGAGATAAGAAAATACTAGACCATGAGGGAAGAATTAGAAAACTAAGTGATTCAATGAAACGTAGTAGTATCAAATATCATAGGAGTTCCAGAAGAAAAGAGAGACAGGCAGAAGGTTTACTTGAACAATTTATAGCAGAGACCTTCACTAATCTGGGGAAGGAGGCAGACATCCAAATCCAGGAGGCAGAGAGAACTTCCTTCAAATTTAACAAGAATAGGTCTTCTCCATGGCATATCATAGTGAAACAGGCAAAATACAAAGATAAAGAGAAAATTCTGAAAGCAGCTATGGACAAACAGGCCTTAACCTACAAGGGTTGACACATAAGGGTAGTAACAGACCTATCCACTGAAACTTGGCAGGCCAGAAGGGAGTGGCAGGAAATATTCAATGTGCTGAATAGGAAGAATATGCAGCCAGGAATCCTTCATCCAGCAAAGCTGTCATTTAGAATAGAAGGAGAGAAAAAGGCTTTCCCAGATAAACAAAAACTGATGGAGTTCATGACCACTAACCCATCCCTGCAAGAGATCCTAAGGGGGACTCTGTGAGTGGAACGCTGCAAACACTACAAAGGACCAGAGACATCACCACAAGCATGAAACCTACAGATAACACAATGACACTAAATCCATATCTTTCAATAATAGTTCTGAATGTAAATGGACTAAATGCCCCAAACAAAAGACACAGAGTATCAGAATGGATAAAAAGCAAGATCTATCTGTATGCTGTCTACAAGAGACTCATCAAAAAAAATTTTTTTAAGTTTATTTATTTTGAGAAGGACAGAAACATTGTGAGTGGGGGAAAGGGCAGAGAGAGGAGACAAAGAATCCCAAGCAGGCTCTGCACTGTCAGCGAGGAGGAGCCAGACATGGGGCTAGAACCCACAAAACCATGAGATCATGACCTGAGCCGAAACCAAGAGTCGGATGCTTAGCCAACCGAGCCACCCAGGCCCCCATACAAGAGACTCATTTTAGACCTGAGAACACCTTCAGATTGAAAGTGAGAGGATGGAGAACCATCTATCATGCTACAGGGAGTTAAAACAAAGCTGGAGTAGCCATACCTATATTAGACAAACTAGATTTTAACTAAAGGCTGTAACAAGAGATGAAGAAGGACATTATATCGTAATTACAGGGTCTAGCCATCAAGAAGAGCTAACAAATATAAATGTTTATGACCCCAACTTTTAAGCACCCAAATATGTAACTCAATTAATCACAAACAATCTTATTGGTAAAAATATGGTAATTGCAGAGGACATTAATACTTCACTTATAGCAATGGACAGATCATCTAGGCAGAAAATCAATAAACAATGGACTTGAATGATACACCAGACCAGATAGACTTGACAGATATTTAGAACTTTTCATCCAAAAGCAGGAGAATACACGTTCTTCTTGAGTGCACATGGAACATTCTCCAAGATAGATCACATACTGTCACAAAACAGCCCTCAATAAATACAAAAGAATTGAGATCATACCATGCATATTTCCAGATCACAATACTATGAAACTTGAAATCAACCACAAGAAAATATTTGGAAAGCCTCCAAATGCATGGAGGTTAAAGAACATTCTACTGAAGAATGAGTAAGTCAACCTGTCAATTAAAGAAGAAATTTAAAAATATATGGAAGCAAATTAAAATCAAAACACGACAGTCCAAACCGTCTGGGATGCAGCAAAGGCAGTCCTAAGGGGAAAATACATTCCAATCCAGGCCTATCTCAAGAAACAAGAAAAATCCCAAATAGAAAACCTAACTGCACACCTAAAGGAACAAGAAGCAGAACAGCAAAGAAACCCCAAAGCCAGCAGCAGAAGAGAAATAATAAAGATTAGAGCAGAAATAAATACAAATTAAAAAAAACACAATAGAACAGATCAATGAATCTAAAAGCTGGTTTTTAGAAAGAATAAACAAAATTGATAACCCCCTAGCCAGACTTCTCAAAAAGAAAAGAGAACCCAAATAGATAAAATCACGAATGAAAGAGGAGAGATCACAACCAACACCACAGAAATACAAACAATTCTTAGAGACTACTATGAAAAATTATATGCCAACAAACTGGACAACCGGGAAGAAATGGAAAAATTCCTAAATACCCACACACTACCAAAACTGAAACAGGAAGAAACAGAAAATTAGAACAGTCCCATAACCAGTGAAGAAATGGAATTAGTTATCAAAAAATCTCCCAACATATAACAGTCCTGGGCCAGATGGCTTCCCGGAGCAATTCTACCAGACATTTAAAGCAGAGTTAATACCTATCCTTCTCAAGCTGTTCCAAAAAATAGAAATGGAAGGACAGCTTCCGGACTCATCCTATGAAGTCAGCATTACCTTGATTCCCAAACCAGACTGAGACCCCACTAAAAATGAGAATTAGAGGCCAATATCCATGATGAACATAAAGCAAAATTCTCAACAAGATACTAGCAAATCGAATTCAACAGTATTTTAAAAGAATTATTCACCATGATCAAGTGGGATTTATTCCTGGGCTGCAGGGCTGGTTCAATATTCATAAATCAATCAATGTGATACCCCACATTAATAGAAGGGTAAGAACGATACGATCCTGTCAATAGATGCAGAAAAACCATTTGACAAAATACAGCATACTTTCTTAAAAACCCTCAAGAAAGTTGGGATAGAAGGAACATACCTTAACATCATAAAAGCCATATATGAAAAGCCCACAGCTAATATCCTCAATGGAGAAAAACTGAGAGCTTTCCCCCTGAGATCAGGAACACGACAGGGATGTCCACTCTTACCACTGTTGTTTAACACAGTATTGGAAGTACTAGCCTCAGTAATCAGACAACAAAATGAAATAAAAGGCATCCAAATTGGCAAAGAAGTCAAACTTTTAATTTTTGCAGAAGACATGATACTCTACAAAACCTGAAAGACTCCACCAAAAAGCTGCTAGAACTGATACATGAATTCAGCAAAGTCACAGGATACAAAATCAATGTACAGAAATCGGTTCCATTTCTATACACCAATAAAGAAGCAACAGAAAGGGAAATCAAGAAACCAATCCCATTTACAACTGTACCAAAAACCATAAAATACCTAGGAATAAACCTAACTAAAGAGGTAAAAGATCTGTATGCTGAAAACTATATAGAAACTTATCAAAGAAATTGAAGAAGACACAAAGAAACGGAAAAACATTCCATGCTCATGGATTGGAAGAACAAATATTATTAAAATGTCAATACTTCCCAAAGCAATCTACACATTCAATGCAATCCCAATCAAAATTGCACCGACATTCTTCTCAAAGCTAGAACAAACAGCCCTAAAATTTATATGGAGCCACAAAAGACCCCAAATAGCCAAAGTAATGTTGAAAAAGAAAACCAAAGCTGGAGGCATCACAATCCCAGACTTTAGCCTCTACTACAAAGCTGTAATTATTGGCACAAAAACAGACACATAGACCAATGGAATAGAATGGAGAACCCAGAAATGGACCCCCAAAATGTGTAGCCAGCTAATCTTTGACAAAGCAGGAAAAAGTATCCAATGGAAAAAAAGACAATCTCTTTAGCAAATGGTGCTGGGAGAACTGGACCACTTTCTTACACCATACACAAAAGTAAACTCAAAATGGATGAAAGACCTAAATGTAAGACAGCAAACCATTAAAAACCTAGAGGAGAAAACAAGCAACAACCTCTTTGACCTCAGCCACAGCAACTTCTTACTCGACACATCTACGAAGGCAAGGACAATAAAAGCAAAAATGAACCATTGGGACCTCATCGAGATAAAAAGCTTCTGCACAGCAAAGGAAACAATCAACAAAACTAAAAGGCAACCGACAGAATGGGAGAAGATATTTACAAATGACATAATGAATAAAGGGTTAGTATCCAAAATCTATAAAGAACTTATCAGACTCAACACTCAGGACTGTTTTCTTAATTTCACTGTACGTTGCTTCATTTGTAGCATATAGGAATGCTTCATTTGTAGCGTATATTGATTTTGTATTCTAGCAGTTTTTTTGGTAGAGTCTTTAGCATTTTCTATACATAGTATCATGTCAACTACAAATAGGAAAAGTTTTACTTTTCTCTTATCAATTTGGGTATCTTTTCCAGAACTATGTTGAATACAAGTGGGGAGAGTGGACATTCTTGTCTTGCTCCTGACCTTAGGGGAAAAGCTTTCAGTTTTTCCCCACTGAATACGATGTTGGCCAGGGGGTTTTCATATATGGCCTTTATATGTTGAGGTATGTTCCTTCTAGACCTACTTTGTGGAGGCTTTCTTTTTTTTAAACTTTTTTTTTTTTTTAAATTTTTTTTCCCCAACGTTTATTTATTTTTTGGGGGGACAGAGAGAGACAGAGCATGAATGGGGGAGGGGCAGAGAGAGAGGGAGACACAGAATCGGAAACAGGCTCCAGGCTCTAAGCCATCAGCCCAGAGCCTGACGCGGGGCTCGAACTCACGGACCGCGAGATCGTGACCTGGCTGAAGTCGGACGCTTAACCGACTGCGCCACCCAGGCGCCCCTTTGTGGAGGCTTTCTATCATGAATACATGTTGTACTTTGTTGAATGCTTTTTCTGCATCTATTAGAATAATCATATGGTTTTTATCCTTTCTCTTATGGATGTGATATATCACATTGATTGACTTATACATTGATTGAACCACACTTGCATCCTAGGAATAAATCCCACTTGATTATGGTGAATGATTTCTTTAATGTATTGATGGATTCGGTTCACTACTATTTTGTTGAGATACTGGCCTATACTTCTCTTTTTCTGTAGCATCTTTGTCTGGTTTTGGTGTCGGGGTAACGGTGGCCTCATAGACTCAATATGGAAGCTTTCCTTCCTCCTCTATTTTTTACAACAGTTTGAGAATAGGTATTAACTATTCTTTAAATGTTTGGTAGAAATTCCCCTGGGAAGCTATCTGGTCCTGGACTTTTGTTTGTTGGGAGACTTTTGATTACCGATTCCATTTCTTTGCTGGTTGCGGGTCTGTTCAAATTTTCTATTTCTTCCCATTTCTATTTTTGGCAGTTTATGTTTCTAGGAGTTTATCCATTTCTTCTAGATTGTTTAATTTGTTGGTATATAATTTTTCATAATGTTCTCTTATAATCCTTTGTATTTCTGTGGTGTTATTTCTCTCTTTTATTTCTGATCTTGTTTATTTAAGTCCTCTTTTTTTCCGGAAAAAAAAGAAAAAAGTTTATCAATTTTGTTGATGTTTTCAAAGATACTGGTTTAATGATGTTCTACTGGTTTTTATTTGGCTCTATTTTCTTTTTTTCTGCTCTAATCTTTACTATTTCCTTCTACTGGTTTTGGATTTTGTTTGTTCTTCTATTTCTAACTCCTTCTTTAGATGTAAGGTTAGGTTGAGTTTTTTTTCGCTTTTTGAGACAGGCCTGTATTGCTACAAACTGCCCTCTCAGAAAAGCTTTTGCTGCATCCTAAAGATTTTGGACCATCGTGTTCTCATGTTCAAGTGTCTCCGTATATTTTTTAATTTCCTCTTTGATTTCTCATTTGACCCATTCATTGTTTAGTAGCACGTTATTTAACCTCCATGAATTTGTGTTCTTTCCAGGTTTTTTTCTTGTGAATGACTTCTAGTTGTACAGTGTTGTGGTCAGAAAAGGTGCATAGTGGGGCCCTTGGGTGGCTGAGTTAAGCAACCAACTCTTGATTTTGGCTCAGGTCACGAGCTCACAGTTTATGGGTTTGAACCCCATGCTGGGCTCTGCACTGTGTCAACACAGCCTGCTTGGAATTCTTTCTCTCTCCCTCTCTCTGCCTCTCCCTCCCTCTCTCACTTGTGCTCTCTCTCCAAATAAATTAAGTGAAAGAAAGAAAGAAAGAAAGAAAGAAAGAAAGAAAGAAAGAAAGAAAGAAAGAAAGAAAGAAAGATACATGTGATATTTTTGAATTTGAGATCAGTTTTTTGGCCTAATACGTGTTCTGTTCTGAAGAATATTCCACGTGCACTTTAAAAGAACATGTATCCAGGGCACCTGGCTCAGTTGGGCAAGCACCTGACTTTAGCTCAGGTCATGATCTCACAGTTCATGAGCTTGAGCCCCACATCAGGCTCTGTGTTGACAGCTTGGAACCTGGAGCCTGCTTCAGATTCTGTGTCTCTCTCTGCCCCTCCCCCTTTTGCACTCTGTCTCTCAAAAATAAACAAACATTAAAAATTTGAAAGAAAGAAAGAAAGAAAGAAAGAAAGAAAGAAAGAAAGAAAAGAAAAGAAAAGAATATGTGTCCTGTTGTTGTAGGATGGAATATTCTGAATCCATCTGGTCCAATGTGTCATTCAGAGCCACTGTTTCCTTCTGATTTTCTGTTTGGATGATCTATCCACTGATGTAAGTGGGGACTGAAGTCCCTTACTATTAGTGTATTACTATCAATTAGTTCTTTTATGTTTGTTATTAACTGCTTTTAAGTATTTGAGTGTTTCTATGTTGGGTGTATAAAAATTTACAACTGTTGTGTTTTCTTGTTGAATTGTTCCCTTTAAAATTATACAGTGTCATTCTTTGTAATAATTTTTTAAAAACAAAAATGCCACTGTTGCTGAGGGTGTGGAAAAATTAGAACCCATGTACAGTGTTGGTAGGAATGTAAAATAGAGCAATGGCTATGGAAAACAGGTAAGCAGTTAAATAAGTTAAACACGGAATCACCACATAACCATGCAATTTCACTCCTGTGAATATAATAAAAGAAATAAAAACAGATATTAAAACAAAAACTTGTATGTGAATGTTCACAGAAGCCTATTCACAATAGCTATAAGGTAGAAACAAGTGAAATGCCCATCAATAATAAATAACAATATGTGATATATCCATACAATGGAATATTATTTGGCCATAAAAAGAAACGAAGTACAGACATATGCTAGAATACAAACAAACTAAATGCCTAATTAACGGAATCAGATATCAAAGGGCATATATTATACAATTTCATCTATATAAGAAATATCAAGAAGAAGCAAATCCATAGATACAAAGAGCAAATTAGTGGTTGCTAGGGGCTGGAAGCAGGGTGGAATAGGGAGTGACTGCTTAATGGAAACAAGGTCTCACTTCAGAGTGATAAAAATGTTCTGGAATTAGATAATGGTGATGATTGCACAACACTGTAAATATATTAATACTACGAAAGTAGACCCTTTAACATGGTTTAAAGGGTGAATTTAATCTTTTTTACCACAATGAAAAAAATCAATTGCATTTCTATATGTGAATAATAAACATAAAACAAAAATTTTCAAACAATTCCACTCAAAATAGCACCCAAAAAGTTGAGTTCATAAGGATAAATTCACAAAATATGTGCAAAACCTGTACAATGAAAACTACAACAAACTGCTGAGAGAAATTTTTAGAGGAGGCGGTAAATTTCTATTGCCAAGGGAGGCAATAGAGGGAGGTAAAAAGAGAGGTAACTATTTTGAAAAGATAGACACTTCATTTTGGCATAAAAGATGTCTTACCAATAGTTTTAATTGCAGTTTTAAATGAATTTCTACTTTTTCTAGTTAAGAATAGCCAAATTTTATAGAACAAGAGAAAAAAAAACTTCATAGGATTATGACATGTTAGTAAAGTGCTCACAGAAGTCCTTCCTGAGGAAAAAAAAAAAAAAAAAAAAATTTGGGTAAGTCTAGCACTCTTGATCCTGTCAGCCTAATCGAGTAGTGTCATTAGGCAATATTGCTATGGTAAAAATGGCCCCTTAATAAGGCATCTGGACTGGAAGGTACCTGATGAGAAGCTACAGTTTTAGGCCTCCCTAAGTACCATATAATCACACCATTCCCTGCAAAATCTTGGAAGCAAAGTTCTTACTCATGGGCTAAGAAACATGAAATTTCTAAGCCATGGTAAGTCTTGCAACCACTAGAAGGGTTTTGGGGGGTTTTGTGTTTTTTTTTTGTTTTTGTTTGTTTGTTTGCTTCCATATCTGAGCTGTATGGAAAGGCAGAGATAGTCCTTAGTATTCTATGAGGATCCTCACTGACCACAATTCTGATGCTATTCTGATTACACGGAGTTTTTATATCTGGGCCCAGGGGCCTGGGATAAGCCTGAGTGGCTACCTGCACTAGAGCACTGGTGGTCATAAAGCCATTGCATGACCTTGTGAACTTGGTTTATAAAGCAGGTATTAAAAATTCAAGAAACCACATACAGGTAAGAATGGCAAATTCATTTTTAAAAAATTTAGACACATACTATTTTAAGAAACAGGGCTTTTAACATAACTTGGTAGTTAATGGTGTTCTATTAAAAATTTAAAACAAATTAACAAATGATTATTTGGGTTATGAAAAGTATTAAGAAGAACATTAAGATCACGAAATTACTGAAATCTAAACGGAAAATGTCATTATGGCTGCGGCTCTTTTTGTCACCATATGCATCTGACAGGAACAAAGCAACTCTGCGTGGCAGGAGCGGCTTTCGGAGCCAGAACCCAGGAGCCTGGAGCCGGGCACATCGGGCATTCCCGTCGGGGCAGAAGGGGACTGAAAGGGCCGTGCTCGTCCACTTGGGCCGCTGTCCCCGCGTTCCCGCCGCTGTCACCCGGAGCCGGCCAGGCGACTCGGGGAAGGTCCGGACAGGGCGCCTCGTCGGCTCTAGAGAAACCCACGCCTCTCTCCCGCGCACACAGTCGCCCGGCTGTCGCCGGCCGGACTGCGAGCCTGAGCGCCTCCCTGGCACCCCCTCGGCTCAGCCCGGCCCGTTCCGGGCTCCCACTGTAGCCCCCGAGCCCAAGGGCCGGCCCGCCCGCTCGGCCTCCCGGACCCGGCGAGGCGGCCTCTCCACAGCCAACGGTCGCCAGCAAAGGCCGCCCGCCCGCGCACCCGCCCGGCCGGCCCTCAGCGCCCACCTGTTGGTCGCACCCGGGGCACGATTTGGTGGCCATCTTCACTTTCTTGGCTCGAGTTGCAGACATGCTCCTCTCGGGGGCGGCGGCAGTGGCGGCGACAGCAGCGACAACAGCGCCACAGCTCGGACTCCTCCCCTCGTACCTCAGCGGCCCAGCCTCCGCCAGGCGGGTCCCCGCCGCCCAGGCCGAGGCTTGGGCAGGTGCGCGCGCGTGCGTGCGCGAACTCGCGCGGAGGCCGCGTGCCGGGGCAGCGGGGCGCGGCGTGCGCCAGCAGCGGTCGCGGGCCTCTCGCGCCGCGCGGGACCGCGGAATGCACTCCCACCCTCACAGCGCCGGCCTTCGAGCGCGTCCCGATTCTTACGAGAGGAGACGGTCTCGAAGGTCCAGCGCCACAAAGACCACGACTTCTCCTGGTCGTGCGGAATGCGTGGGGGCGTGGTTTGGGCGGGACTCGGCAGTAACAGGCCTCGGGATCCACCAACGAATGCACAGATAAGGCGGGTCGTGGTGCTGGGCACGCCCTCTCCCCGGGGAGAAAGGAGAACGTGCGTGAAAGTGGTGGAAGGAAAAGCGCCTAGCATAGGTGAAGGCATTTAATAACTTCAAAAATGTCAGCAACTGTAATCATTGAGAGACTGTAATAGACGTCTGATTAACAGTGTGGACCTAGCGTTCAAGATTGAAAATTCATTCATTTATTTAATAAATAATTGCCTAAGGCCCACTATCAGGCGAATTTGAATAAAATGCAGTATGCTGTCTAGGAGCACACTTTAGGTATTTACACCAGTGCTGCTTAGTCCAAGATGAAGGACCCGTTTTTTCTTTCTTAATCCGTCAATCACTGATACTTAACTAAATTAAGATAATAAATTACACGTAAACTGAAATGGAAAAAATTATACAAAATACAAATTCATTTTTTAAATGTGAAATTCAACAGACAAAATTACATTTCAGCAAACAATCAGGACAAACAGAAAATAATTTTAAAAACTGTACACTTTGCTTTGAGAAAATTTGCCAATCAGCATTTATTATAGTAAATGGCTATTACACTGTTTTTGTTCTACAGTTGTAACTAAAGCAAAGGTGTGAGTGAAGTTTCTCTTCTCTTAATAAATGCCTGTAAGCATACTCTGAATGAATGAATCCATTGTGTACCAATACTTAAAGCTTTCAATGTGACATATATTTTTTCTTGTGTGGTAATTTATCTAAAGTAGATTGGATTGATAAAGGCAGAGGAAATTTTATATCTAAACTATTTCTAATTTTTCATGGTAGGAAAACTGTCTCATGATGGTATGTTAATGAGAATGGAAGAACTGATTTTAAAGCAACTTCAGTAAATTCGTGGTTCATTCTTACCCTTTATCTAAAATTAACTGATGATGTTTTTTTTTCAAAATTCATATTCAGTCCTCTTAAGTGGCCAGTTCCAACAGTTCATCCCATATTGTAATTAAAATTTTAAATATCTTTCCATAAAAAGAAATGGATTCCAGATCCATGATTTTCCTATCTGGCAATCTTCTTTTGAAGGAAAGTATGGATGAAACTGTTCTATCATATTTGTAAAATATTTAATTACAATTTTCATAGGTGTGCAATGTCAAATTCATTGTTTCTTTTATTGATGTTTTTAATATATAAAAATAATATGTAAAATCTCTGTTTCCCCAACTTTCTAACTTAAATTTTTGTTTTTCCATCCTAACTGCCTTAGGTTGCATTCTTTCCTTCCATTAAAATATTAAGATCCAGGGGCGCCTGGGTGGCGCAGTCGGTTAAGCGTCCGACTTCAGCCAGGTCACGATCTCGCGGTCCGTGAGTTCGAGCCCCGCGTCGGGCTCTGGGCTGATGGCTCAGAGCCTGGAGCCTGTTTCCGATTCTGTGTCTCCCTCTCTCTCTGCCCCTCCCCTGTTCATGCTCTGTCTCTCTCTGTCCCAAAAATAAATAAACGTTGAAAAAATAAATAAATAAATAAATAAATAAATAAATAAATAAATATTAAGATCCAAATCTTGTCCACAAAATACTAGCAAACTAAACTCAGCACATGTTAAAAGATTTATAGATCAAAAACAAAACAAAACAAAACCCTTTTCTAATATGATAACATGTTTCAAAAAACAAAAAAGAGTTAGGTCATGACCAAGTGAGATTAATTCCCAGAGTGCCCGGATGGTTCTACATACAAAAACCATTTAATGTAATAAACCACAGGAGTGATAGTTTTCTAACGTCTTCCCCTCAAAGAACCCTGATTTTGACAACGCCAGCAAATGAGAGTATCCTTTGTGATACTTCCCCTTTATGGGAGTCCAGGAGTCCAGTGGAGAAGTTCTAGCACATCCTGGGAGAAAGAAAAAAACAAAAACAAAGATTGGATCCATTGAAGAAAGTAAGAGAAATAGGTTTACTTTATCTGTGTCCCCATACCCCAAGATAGCACAGCTCAGTACTAAGAAGAACCCCTTGGCCTGCAATTTCTCCCATAGCAGAAAGTGAGAGCATGTGAGTGAGTACCCAGATTCCCCAGTGTGGGCAACACGGCCAAAGATGCCCATCTCTTTCTCACCCCATCTGGAATACTGAGGTAAGCTGCACAACTGAAGGTGAGGAGAGGCTGGGAGCAGAGCAGGCAGGACTTAGAGTGCACCGCTCTAAGAGACATAGAACATACTAACTGCTTTGTGGACTTCATTACAAGGGCCACCACAAATCACTAGAGGGATCTTGCCTGCAGACTCCCCCAAATGGCCCACAGGCATCCCTAATGCTCTCTATGCCTCACCCACATAATCCCCCGCACACACATCTTGTGGCCAGTTCCCCATGTGTGCCCCTGCGAATGGCAAGTGCAAGATTGGCAGAGAGCTCATGAACACGCACAGAAAATTGGTCCAACTCTGCAAGATTCTGAGAAAGCAAACAAACTTGAATATTCACCACTGCCCTAGGAAAAGTAATGCTGAAGCTGTCAGCACTAGGTCTAGTTTTGCAGAAAGAAGGCATATAACCTTAAGAATGCCACACACACACACACACACACACACACACAAAAGGGACAAGAAGTGTGGAGCAGGCATACCTATAGGAATGGTCTGAGAAAATCTGAGAATCCCTAAACAGGCTGACAGAAATTATTTCTCTTTCAAAGACAGACAATAAAGACTGGAAGAAGTTACTACTTCAAATGCAAAGGCAGTAATCCAACACTTGAAGGAACATGAAAAATCAAGGGAAAATTAAACCAGCAAAGGAACAAATTGATTTTTTACTAACCAACCCCAAAAGAAATGGAAATCTATGATTTGAATGATAAAAAATTCAAAATAGTTGCTTTAAGGAAGCTCAGTAGCCTACAAAGAAACAAAGAAAAACATTTCAATAAAATCAGGAAAACAACACATGAACAAAATAAGAAGTTTAACAGAGAGATAGAAATCACAAAACAGAACTACACAGAAATTCTGGACCTGAAGACCGCACCAAATGAAATGAAAATTGCAGTAGAGAACACCAACTGTCTTGATAAAGGGAAAGAATCTCAACTCGAAGACAAATCACATGAAATTATTTATTTAGAGGAGATCACCAACAACAAAAAGAATGAAAAAGACTGAAGAAAGACTACTACATGGATTATGAAATTGCAGCAATTGAAACAATTTCTGTATTTTAGGAGTACTAGTAGGAAAAGAGAGGGAGAAAGGGACAGAAAGCTTATTTAAAGAAATAATGCTAGAGAGGGCACCTGGGTGGCTTAGTTGATTAAGCATCTGACTTAAGCTCAGGTCATGATCTCAAGGTTCGGGAGTTCAAGCCCCACACTGCTGTCAGTGCAGAGCCCGCTTTGGATCCTCTGCCCCCCTCTTTCTCTGCTCCCCCCTACTCTTACATGCTGTATCTCTGTTTCAAAAATAAACATTAAAAAATGTTTTTTAAAAAAAGAAAGAATGCCTGAGAACTTCCCATTTCTGGAAAGAGATGGGCATCCAAATTCATGAAGTTCATAGGTCCCCAAATATATTCAACCAAAGGTATCTTCTAAAATACATTATAATAAAACAGTCTCAAAACAAAGAGGAAATATTAAAAGCAAAAAAAAAAAAATCCCACATACAAGGTAAACTCCATAAGGCTATCAGTGTCATCCTCAACACAAACACCATAGGCCAGGATAGAGTGAGATGAAAAATCAAAATGCTGAGAGGAAAAAAAAACTGCCAACCAAGAATACATTACCTGGCAAAGCTGTCATTCAGAAGTGAAGGAGAGAGAAAGATTTTCCCTGACAAAGTCTGAGGGAGTTAATCATCACTAGACCTGCCATAGCAAATGCTGAAAGGAATTCCTTAATCTGAAATGAAAGGATGCTATTAACATGAAAACATATGAAAGAATAAAACATACTGGTAAAGGTAAGAATATAGTAAGTACTCTCACACTATAGTGTGGTGTTGTATATAAATCACTTAACTCTAATGCAAAGATTAAAGGACAAAACATTAAATAACTATTGCTACAATAGTTTATTGATAGATACACAATATAAAAAAACAGATATTGTGGAGTGCCTGGGTGACTCAGTCCCCCAGGTGTCTGACTCTTGGTTTTGGCTCAGGTCATGATCTTGCAGTTCATGGGTTTGGGCCCCATGTTGGGCTCTGCACTGTAAGTGCAGAGCCTGCTTGGGATTCAATCTCTCTCTCTCTCTCTCTCTCTCTCTCTCTCTCTCTCTCTTCCTCTCTTTCTGCCCCTCCCATGAACTCTCAAAAAAAAAAAAAAAAAAAAAGATGGACACTGTAACATCAGAGGCAAAATGGAGTAAAAGGGTAGTTTTTGTATGCAATCAGAGTTAAGTTGTTATCACCTTAGAATACACTGTAATAACTATAAGATGCTTTATGTAAGCCTCACGTGAATGTTATTCAACCATAAGAAAAAAGGAAATCCTGCTATTTGCAACTATATGTATGAACCTCGAAGATACAATGCTCAGTGGAATAAGCCAAACAGGTAAATACAAATACCATATGATCTCTAAACATGTGGAATCTAAAACAAAAACAAACAAACAAACAAAAAACATAAAAAGTTCTAAATCACAGAAACAGATAGTAGAATGGCAGGATCTGGGGAATAGGGAAAGTGGAAAGATGCTTGTCAAAATGTACAAGCTTTCAGTTGTAAGATAAGTTTTATGGATCTAATGCACATACATCATGAATCATGATGACTATAGTTAATAATACTGTATTGTGTGCTTGAAACTTGCTAAGAGAGTAAATTTTTTTAAACAAGATTTTTTCTTTCTTTTTTTTTGAGATTTTATTGTTAAGCAATCTCCATACCCAACATGAGGGCTCATACCCACAACCCCAAGATCAAGAGTCACATGCTCTACCAACTGAGCTAGTTGGGCACATCCCTAACAGAGTAAATCTTTTTTTTTTTTTTTTTTTAGAGAGAGAGAGAGACAGAGAGAGAGAGTGCACGTGAGACAGCTCCACAGCCACACAGTCAGCATGGAGCCTGACATGGGATTCAATCTCAGATGGAAAGATTATGACCTGACCCAAAATCATGAGTCAGAAGCTTAACCAACTGAGCCACCCAGGCGCCCCTAAGAGAGTAGTTTGTAAGCATTCTCTCTTCTAAAACAAAAGGTAACATAAACTATGTAATATGATGGATATGTTAATTACTCTGATTGTGGTAATCATTTCACAAAGTATACATATATCAAATCACCACATTATACATGGTATACATATACAATTTTAATTGTCAATTCTATCTCAATAAATCTGGAAAAATGGAATGTACCAGATTAATAGAAAGAAGGAGGAGAAAAACACATGACAATTTGAGGCAGAAAAAGCATGTTAACAAAATCAACACCTTTTCATGATAAAAACACTCAACGAAAAACAGCAAGTGCCGGTCTGAATGGGAGAAATTGGAACCCTTATGCATTGCTGCTGGGAATATAAAATGGTGCAGCTGCCATGGAAAACAGTATTGAGCTTCCCTTAAAAACTTCAACATAGCATTACCATTTGATGCAGCAATTTCATATTTAGGTATCTACACAAAAGAATTTGAAGAACGGACTCAAACATATTTTTATACTAATTTTCATAGCACCATGCATCGCAATAACCAAAAGGTGGAAATAATCCAAATGTGCATTCAATGAAAGAATGGACAAAGAAAATGTGGTATATACATACGATAGACTATTTCTTCAGTCATAAAAAGGAACGACATTTTGATATGTGCTATAACATGGATAGATCCTGAATAAATAAAAGATCGTGCTTAAATAAACCAGACACAGGAGCATCTGGGTGGCTCAGTCGGTTAAGCATCTGACTTTGGCTCAGGTCATGATCTCACAGTTTGTGAGTTCGAGCCCCATATCAGTCTCACTGCTGTGAGCACAAAGCCTGCTTTGATTCTCTGCCCCTCCCCCACTGATTCTCTCTCTCTCTCTCTCTCTCTCTCTCTCTCTGTCTCTCTCTCTCAAAATAAATAAATAAACTAAAAAAGTAAGCCAAACACAAAAGCACAAATACTGTGTAACAACTCCATTTATATAAGATACCTAGATTACTCAAATTCAAAAATACAGAAGGCTAAATGGTAGCTACTAGGGGGAGGGTGGAGAGGAAATATTTTGGTAGATTTTTTCTAGTTTTATCGAAATGTAATTGACATGTATCGTCATATAAGTTTAAGGTATACAACATAGTGATTTGATATATGTATACATGGCAAAATAATTATCACAATAAGTTTAATACCTATTACCCCACATGTTTACAATTTTTTCTTGTGATGAGAACTTTTAAAATCTACTTTCTTGGGAACTTTCAAATATACAATAAATACAGTGTTGATAATTATAGTCAACAGGAAAAAGTTGGAAGATGGCGGCTTAGGAGGATGCTGCGCTCACCGCGCATCCTGCTGATCACTTAGATTCCACCTACACCTGCCTAACTAACCCAGAAAACCACCAGAAGACTAGCAGAATGGAGTCTCCGGAGCCAAGCGCAGACGAGAGGCCCACGGAAGAGGGGCCCCTCCTGAAGTGGATCACCTAAGGAGAAGCAAGCTAAGCCTGCCCCTCCTGCCCCCATGCACCTTGCCTACCCACCCCAGCTAATACGCCAGATCCCCAGCACCACAAGCCTGGCAGTGTGCCAGTAGCCCAGAGGGGCCACACCACCCCACAGTGAATCCCGCCCCTAGGAGAGGGGAGGAGAAGGCACACACCAGTCTGACTGTGGCCCCAGTGGTTGGCTGGGGGCAGACATCAGGTCTGACTGTGGACCCGCCCACCAACGCAAGTTATTCAAGACAGCACAGGGGAAGTGCCCCTCAGTCCCGGACCACTCCAGGGACTATCCAAAATGACCAAACGGAAGAATTCCCCTAAAAAGAATCTCCAGGAAATAACAACAGCCAATGAACTGATCAAAAAGGATTTAAATAATATAACAGAAAGTGAATTTAGAATAATAGTCATAAAATTAATCGCTGGGCTTGGAAACAGTATAGAGGACAGCAGAGAATCTCTTGCTACAGAGATCAAGGGACTAAGGAACAGTCAGGAGGAGCTGAAAAACGCTTTAAACGAAATGCAAAACAAAATGGAAACGACGACGGCTCGGATTGAAGAGGCAGAGGAAAGAATAGGTGAACTAGAAGATAAAGTTATGGAAAAAGAGGAAGCTGAGAAAAAGAGAGAGAAAAAAATCCAGGAGTATGAGGGGAAAATTAGAGAACTAAGTGATACACTAAAAAGAAATAATATACGCATAATTGGTATCCCAGAGGAGGAAGAGAGAGGGAAAGGTGCTGAAGGGGTACTTGAAGAAATAATAGCTGAGAACTTCCCTGAACTGGGGAAGGAAAAGGCAATGAAATCCAAGAGGCACAGAGAACTCCCTTCAGATGTAACTTGAATCAATCTTCTGCATGACATATCACAGTGAAACTGGCAAAATACAAGGATAAAGAGAAAATTCTGAAAGCAGCAAGGGATAAACGTGCCCTAACTTATAAAGGGAGACCTATAAGACTCGTGACTGATCTCTCTTTTGAAACTTGGCAGGCCAGAAAGGATTGGCACGAGATCTTCAATGTATTGAACAGAAAAAATATGCAGCCAAGAATCCTTTATCCAGCAAGTCTGTCATTTAGAATAGAAGGAGAGATAAAGGTCTTCCCAAACAAACAAAAACTGAAGGAATTTGTCACCACTAAACCAGCCCTACAAGAGATCCTAAGGGGGATCCTGGGAGACAAAGTACCAGAGACATTGCTACAAGCATAAAACATACAGACATCACAATGACTCTAAACCCATATCTTTCTATAATAACACTGAATGTAAATGGATTAAATGCACGAACCAAACGACATAGGGTATCAGAATGGATAAAAAAACAAGACCCATCTATTTGCTCTCTACAAGAGACTCATTTTAGATCTAGATCTGAGGACACCTTCAGATTGAGAGTGAGGGGATGGAGAACTATTTATCATGCTACTGGAAGCCAAAAGAAAGCTGGAGTAGCCATACTTATATCAGACAAACTAGACTTTAAATTAAAGGCTGTAACAAGAGAGGAAGAAGAGCATTATATAATAATTACAGAGTCTATCCATCAGGAAGAGGTAACAATTATAAATGTCTATGCGCCGAATACGGGAGCCCCCAAATATATAAAACAATTACTCACAAACATAAGCAACCTTATTGATAAGAATGTGGTAATTGCAGGGGACTTTAACACTCCACTTACAGAAATGGATAGATCATCTAGACACATGGTCAATAAAGAAACAAGGGCCCTGAATGATACAATGGATCAGATGGACTTGATAGATATATTTAGAACTCTGCATCCCAAAGCAACAGAATATACTTTCTTCTCGAGTGCACATGGAACATTCTCCAAGATAGATCATATACTGGGTCACAAAACAGCCCTTCATAAGTATACAAGAATTGAAATTATACCATGCATACTTTCAGACCACAATGCTATGAAGCTTGAAATCAACCACAGGAAAAAGTCTGGAAAACCTCCAAAAGCATGGAGGTTAAAGAACACCCTACTAAAGAATGAGTGGGTCAACCAGGCAATTAGAGAAGAAATTTAAAAATATATGGAAACAAACGAAAATGAAAATACAATGATCCAAACGCTTTGGGACGCAGCGAAGGCAGTCCTGAGAGGAAAATACGTTGCAATCCAGGCCTATCTCAAGAAACAAGAAAAATCCCAAATACAAAATCTAACAGCACACCTAAAGGAAATAGAAGCAGAACAGCAAAGGCAGCCTCAACCCAGCAGAAGAGAAATAATAAAGATCAGAGCAGAAATAAACAATATAGAATCTAAAAAACTGTAGAGCAGATCAACGAAACCAAGAGTTGGCTTTTTGAAAAAATAAACAAAATTGACAAACCGCTAGCCAGGCTTCTCAAAAAGAAAAGGGAGATGACCCAAATAGATAAAATCATGAATGAAAATGGAATTATTACAACCAATCCCTCAGAGATACAAAAAATTATCAGGGAATACTATGAAAAATTATATGCCAACAAATTGGACAACCTGGAAGAAATGGACAAATTCCTAAACACCCACACGCTTCCAAAACTCAATCAGGAGGAAATAGAAAGCTTGAACAGACCCATAACCAGCGAAGAAATTGAATCGGTTATCAAAAATCTCCCAACAAATAAGAGTCCAGGACCAGATGGCTTCCCAGGGGAGTTCTACCAGACGTTTAAAGCAGAGATAATACCTATCCTTCTCAAGCTATTCCAAGAAATAGAAAGGGAAGGAAAACTTCCAGACTCATTCTATGAAGCCAGTATTACTTTGATTCCTAAACCAGACAGAGACCCAGTAAAAAAAGCGAACTACAGGCCAATATCCCTGATGAATATGGATGCAAAAATTCTCAATAAGATACTATAAATCGAATTCAACAGCATATAAAAAGAATTATTCACCATGATCAAGTGGGATTCATTCCTGGGATGCAGGGCTGGTTCAACATTCGCAAATCACTCAATGTGATACATCACATTATTAAAAGAAAAGATAAGAACCATATGATCCTGTCAATCGATGCAGAAAAGGCCTTTGACAAAATCCAGCACCCTTTCTTAATAAAAACCCTTGAGAAAGTTGGGATAGAAGGAACATACTTACACATCATAAAAGCCATTTATGAAAAGCCCACAGCTAACATCATCCTCAATGGTGGAAAACTGAGAGCTTTTTCCCTGAGATCAGGAACACGACAGGGATGCCCACTCTCACCGCTGTTGTTTAACATAGTGTTGGAAGTTCTAGCATCAGCAATCAGACAACAAAAGGAAATCAAAGGCATCAAAATTGGCAAAGATGAAGTCAAGCTTTCACTTTTTGCAGATGACATGATATTATACATGGAAAATCAAAGGCATCAAAATTGGCAAAGATGAAGTCAAGCATTCGCTTTTTGCAGATGACATGATATTATACATGGAAAACCCGATAGACTCCACCAAAAGTCTGCTAGAACTGATACATGAATTCAGCAAAGTTGCAGGATACAAAATCAATGTACAGAAATCAGTTGCATTCTTATACACTAATAATGAAGCAACAGAAAGACAAATAAAGAAACTGATGCCATTCACAATTGCACCAAGAAGCATAAAATACCTAGGAATAAATCTAACCAAAGATGTAAAAGATCTGTATGCTGAAAACTATAGAAAGCTTATGAAGGTAATTGAAGAAGATATAAAGAAATGGAAAGACATTCCGTGCTCATGGTTTGGAAGAATAAATATTGTCAAAATGTCAATACTACCCAAAGCCATCTACACATTCAATGCAATCCCAATCAAAATTGCACCAGCCTTCTTCTCGAAACTAGAACAAGCAATCCTAAAATTCATATGGAACCACAAAAGGCCCCGAATAGCCAAAGGAATTTTGAAGAAGAAGACCAAAGCAGGAGGCATCACAATCCCAGACTTTAGCCTCTACTACAAAGCTGTTGTCATCAAGACAGCATGGTATTGGCACAAAAACAGACACATAGACCAATGGAATAGCATAGAAACCCCAGAACTAGACCCACAAACGTATGGCCAACTAATCTTTGACAAAGCAGGAAAGAACATCCAATGGAAAAAAGACAGTCTCTTTAACAAATGGTGCTGGGAGAACTGGGCAGCAACATGCAGAAGGTTGAAACTAGACCACTTTCTCACACCATTCACAAAAATAAACTCAAAATGGATAAAGGACCTGAATGTGAGACAGGAAACCATCAAAACCCTAGAGGAGAAAGCAGCAAAAGACCTCTCTGACCTCAGCCGTAGCAATCTCTTACTCGACACATCCCCAAAGGCAAGGGAATTAAAAGCAAAAATGAACTACTGGGACCTTATGAAGATAAAAAGCTTCTGCACAGCAAAGGAAACCACCAACAAAACTAAAAGGCAACCAACGGAATGGGAAAAGATATTTGCAAATGACATATTGGACAAAGGGCTAGTATCCAAAATCTATAAAGAGCTCACCAAACTCCACACCCGAAAAACAAATAACCCAGTGAAGAAATGGGCAGAAAACATGAATAGACACTTCTCTAAAGAAGACATCCGGATGGCCAATAGGCACGTGAAAAGATGCTCAACATCGCTCCTCAGCAGGGAAATACAAATCAAAACCACACTCAGATATCACCTCACGCCAGTCAGAGTGGCCAAAATGAACAAATCAGGAGACTATAGATGCTGGCGAGGATGTGGAGAAATGGGAACCCTCTTGCACTGTTGGTGGGAATGCAAACTGGTGCAGCCGCTCTGGAAAACAGTGTGGAGGTTCCTCAAAAAATTAAAAATAGACCTACCCTATGACCCAGCAATAGCACTGCTAGGAATTTACCCAAGGGATACAGGAGTACTAATGCATAGGGGCACTTGTACCCCAATGTTTATAGCAGCACTCTCAACAATAGCCAAAATATGGAAAGAGCCTAAATGTCCATCAACTGATGAATGGATAAAGAAATTGTGGTTTATATACACAATGGAGTACTACGTGGCAATGAGAAAGAACGAAATATGGCCCTTTGTAGCAACGTGGATGGAACTGGAGAGTGCGATGCTAAGTGAAATAAGCCATACAGAGAAAGATAGATACTATATGTTTTCACTCTTATGTGGATCCTGAGAAACTTAACAGAAACCCATGGGGGAGGGGAAGGGAAAAAAAAAAAAAGAGGTTAGAGTGGGAGAGAGCCAAAGCCTAAGAGACTCTTAAAAACTGAGAACAAACTGAGGGTTGATGGGGGGTGGGAGGGAGGGGAGGGTGGGTGATGGGTATTGAGGAGGGCATCTTTTGGGATGAGCACTGGGTGTTGTATGGAAACCAATTTGACAATAAATTTCATATATTGAAAAAAAATGATAGTCAATAGGCTATACATTACACCTCCAAAACTTATTTATCTTATAGCTTGAAGCTTATATCTTTCAATCTCCTTCACTCCTTCCCTCATTCCCCCCCACCACCACCACCCACCATTGGTAATTACCAGTTAATTCTCTGTTTCTGTAAGATTCCACATATAAGTAAGATCATACAGTATTTGTCCATATGACCTTCTGATCCTACTTGGGCTTTGACATCTTATACTGACTCATACCTCCTCCATTCCCATTGCCTATGTGCTTCTCACCCTTCTCAGGCTCTAACACGTCACACCAGCTGCTGCTGCTATCCCCATACACACAGTTACTCTCCTTACCCTGCCTAAACCCGAACCCTGTGCTGGCTGCTACCACTCCACTTTATGGATGCCCTCTCTAGCCAGGTAGATCTTCAACAGTCCACATTGAGTTACCATGGTTGCCTTCTTTTTCCCACTTGAAACCCAATCGCCCATGGACCCTTCTATTACATACTTCATTCTTCTCAGACTTCAACACCTTGCACCGGGCCTTCAGCACAAATGTCCCCATCCCCATTTGCAGACTCTGACATTCCACCCCTTGCTGCAGGGATGTCCTCCTACCTTTATTTGTGCAACCTCTCACTGTCTCACTCTTTTCCTCAACCCACACAGACTTAACTTGCTTAGAGTCACCTGATGGTTTTGGACTGGATTGTTCAGGAAGAAAGAAAGGAAGAAAGGAGGGGGAAGGAAGGCAGGAAGGAATGAAGGATGGAAGGAAGAAGGGAAGGAAGGAAGAAAGGAAGGAAAGAAGGAAGAGTTACTTTCTGTTATAACTAACATTGATTTTTTTTTATTTATAGGATATATAGAGTATAATTTCTTTTTTTAAATAGACCATTTTTTGGAGCAATTTTAGGTTTACAAAAAAATTAAGCATCAGGTACACAGATTTTCCATACATACTCTGTCCTCCCCATCCACAGAGCCTTCCCCATGGTCAAAATCTGTCAACAGAATAACCTATTTATTATAATAGACATCACTGTCACCCAAAGTTCATAGTTCAGATTATGGTTGATTCTTGGCATTATACATTCTATAGGTTTGAACAATGTGTAATGACATATCCACCATTATAGTATCACACAGAATAATTTCACTGCCCTAAAAATCATCTATGTTTCATTCATCCCACCTCCCCCTTAACCCTTAGCACCAACTGATCATTTTACTGTCTCCTTAGTTTTGCCTTTTCCAGAAGGTCATATCGTTGGAATCATACAGTATGTACATTTCTCAGATTGGCTTCTTTCACTGAATAATATGCATTAAAGTTTTCTCCATGTCTTTTTAGGGCTTGATAGCTCATATCTTTTTAGCGCTGGATAATATTCCATCACCTAAACGTACCACAGTTTATTTATCCATTCACCCATTGAAGAACATCTTGCTTGCTTCCAAGTTTTGGCAATTATGAATTCAGCTGTTATAGGCATCCAGGTACAGGTTTTGTATGGACGTAAGTTTCGAAGTCACTTGGGGAAATGCCAATGAGCTCAATTCCTGGATCATACACCAAGAGTATGTTTAGTTTTGTAAGAAACTGCCAAACTGCTTTCAAAAGTGGCTGTATAATTTTGATTTCCACCAGCAATAAGTAAGAGTTCCTGTTGCTGCATTGGGTGTTATCAGTGTTATGGATTTTAGCTATTCTAACAGACGTGTAGTGGAATTTCATTGATTTAATTTGCATTTCCCTAATGACATATGATGTGGAGCATTTTTGCATATTCTTGTTTGACATCTATATATCATCTTTGGAGAGATGTTTGTTCAGGTCTAATGTTGAGCACCTTATCATGCATGTGTTAGGCATTCATATATACTCTTTGGAAAATATCTATTCTGGCCTTTGCCCATTTTTAGTTGGATTATTGGGAGGGGGGTTTGCTAATGAATTACATGAATGAATTCTTTATATATTTGGCTGTTAACCCATCATTGGATATGTGGTTAGCAAATATTTTTCCCATTCCTAGATTGCCTTTTCATTTTGTTAATTGTTTGTTTTGCTGTGTATAAACTTTTTAGTTTAATATAGTCCTACTTATTTATTATTTTGTTGCTTTTGCTTTAGGAGTCATATCCAAAAAATCATTGTGAAGACCCATGTCAACAAGTTTTTCCCTATTTTTTAATATAGGAGATATATGGTTTCAGATCTTACATTTAAGTCTTTAATCCATTTCAGGTTAATTTTTGTGAGTAGTGTGAGATAGGGGTCTTCTGCAAGTAAATATCCAATTTTCGCAGCACCATTTGTTAAAGAGACTGTGTTTTCTCCATTGAGTATTTTTGGCTCCCTTGTCAAATATTAGTTGATTATAAATGCGTGGAATTATTTCTGGGCTCTTCATTCTATTACATTGACTATATGTCTATTTTTATGCCAGTACTATACTGTTTTGATACTAGATATTTGTAATATAGTTTGAAATGAGGAAGTGTGGTGCTTCCAGCATTTCCCTTTTTTTCCCAGGATTGGCTTGCCTATTCAGGGACTTTTGTGGTTCCTCATATGAAATCTTAATAAGGATTGCTTTGAATGTTTTGGGTAGTATGGACATTTTAACAATATTAATTCTTCCAATCCATGAACACCAAATATTTTTCCATTTACTTGTGCCTTCTTTAATTTCTTTTATCAACGTCTTTTTGTTTTGCCTCTTGGTTAAATTTATTCCTAAGTATTTTGTTTTTCATGTATTGTCAATGGGATTGTTTGCTTTATTTCCTTTTCCGAAAATTCATTGATACTGTATTGAAACACCACTGATTTCTGCAACTATACTGAATTTGTTGATTAAATCTAACAGTCCTTTGGTTGAGTCTCTAGGATTTTCTATATATAAAATCATCTGCAAATAGAGACAATTTTAGTTTTCCTTTCCATTTTTGGTAACTTTTATTTCTTTTTCTTGTCTGTCTGCTCTGGCTGGAACTTCCAATACTATGTTGAATAGAAGTGGTCTGAGTGGGCACCCTTGTCTTATTCCTGATCTTAGAAGAAAAGCTTTAACCTTTCACCATTGAGTATGAAGGTAGCTATAGGCTTATCATATATGGTCTTTATCATGGTTAGGTAGGTTCCTTCTACACCTAATTTGTTGAGAGTTTTTTTAATCATGAATGGATATTGAATTTTTTCAAATGCTTTTTCTGTATCTACTGAGATGACCATATGATTTTTCAATCTCATACTTCTAATGCAATGTATCATATGTTGAGTTGTATATGTTGCACCATCCTTGCATTCCAAGTATGAATTCCACTAAATCATGGTATGTGACCCTTTACTGTATTGCTTAATTTGGTTTGCTAGTATGTTGAGAATTTTTGTAAGGATCAAGGATATTGGCTTGTAGTTGTCATCAAGACTTATCTGGGTTTTTTTTTCATTTTTTTTATGTTTATTTATTTTTGAGACAGAGAGAGACAGAGCATGAATGGGGGAGGGTCAGAGAGAGAGGGAGACACAGAATCTGAAGCAGGCTCCAGGCTCTGAGCTGTCAGCACAGAGCCCGACACGGGGCTCGAACTCACGGACCATGAGATCATGACCTGAGCCGAAGTCGGACGCTTAACTGACTGAGCCACCCAGGAGCCCCAAGCCTTATCTGGTTTTGACATCAGAGTAATGTTTGATTCATAAGATAAGTTTGGAAGTTTTCCTTCCTCTTCAATTTTTTTGGAAGAGTTTGAGAAATATTGGTATTAATTCTTCTTTAAATGTTTAGTAGAACTCACTAGTTAAACCATTTGGTCCCGAGCTTTTCTTTGTCACAATGTTTTTGAAGTACTTACTCAATTTCCTTACTCATTGCTCAGATTTTCTGTTCTTCCTAATTCAGTTTTGGTAGATTGCATGTTTCTAGGAATTTATCCATTTCTTCTAAGTTGTCCAGTTTGTTGGCATTTAGTTGTTCATGTGTCTTATGATCCTTTGTATTTTTGTGGTATCAATTGTTATGTCTCTTCTTTCGTTCATGATTCCATTGCTTTGTGTTCTCTTCTCTTCTCTTCTCTTCTCTCTCTCTCTCTCTCTCTCTCTCTCTCTCTCTCAATCTCTCTCGGGTAGTCTAGCTAAAGGATTGTCAATTTTGTTTACCTTTTCAAAGAACTAACTCAGTTTCATTGATCTTTTCTATTGTTTTTCCTTTATTTCATTTGTTTCTGCTCTTATCTTTGTTATCTCCTTCCTTCTGCTAACTGTGGGCTTAGTGTGTTCTTTTTCTAGTTCCTTTAGGTGTAGAATTAGGTTGTTTAATATATTTCTATTTTCTTGTTGTATGCTTATATATATAAACTTCCCTCTTAGAATTACTTTCACTGCATCCCATTAGTTCTGGTATATTGTGTTTCCATTTTATTTGTATCAAGATACTTTTTGATTTCTCTTTTAATTTCTGCTTTGATCCATTGTTTGGGAATATGTTGTTTAATTTCCATGTATTTGTGAGTTTTCCAGTTTTCCTGATATCTAGTTCCACACCATTGTGGTCAGTGAAGAAACTTGGAATGTTTTCAATTTTCTTAAATTTGCTAAGACTTAGGACGCCTGAGTGGCTCAGTCAGTTAAGCGTCCAACTCTTGATATCAGCTCAGGTCGTGATCTTATGGTGGTGGGATAGAGCCCTGAATCGGGCTCCACACTGAGCATGGAAACTGCTTGGGATTCTCTCTCTCTGCCCATCCCCCACTCATGAGCACGCTCTCTCTCTTTCTCTCTTTCTCTTTCTCTCACAATAAATAAATAAACATTTTCAAAATCTGCTAAGACTTGTTTTGTGGCTCAACATTTGATTTATCCTGGAAAATACTCCATGTGTGCTTGAGAAGAATATGTATTCTGTTGTTGTGGTGGTGGTGGTTGTTTTTGTCGGATGAATTGGGTTTTAGATGTCTGGTAAATCCATTTGTCCTATAGTGTTGTTCAAATACACTGTTTCCTGTGGTGCCTGGGTGGCTCAGTCGGTTGAGCGTCTGACTTCACCTCAGGTCACGATCTCACGGTCCATGAGTTCGAGCCCCCAGGCTCTGGGCTGATGGCTCAGAGCCTGGAGCCTTCCGATTCTGTGTCTCCCTCTCTCTCTGCCCCTCCCCTGTTCATGCTCTGTCTCAAAATTAAACAAATGTTAAAAAAAATTTTTTTAAATACACTGTTTCCTTATTGATTCTCTGTCTGGTTGAACTACCCATTGTTGAGAGTAGAGTATTAAAGTCCTTAACTATTGGGGCAACTGGCTTGGCTCAGTCAGTGGAACGTGCAACACTTGATCTCAGGGTTGTGAGTTCAAGCCCCATGTTGGGTTCAGAGGTTACTTACAAATGAATTTTTTAAATAAAAATTAAAAAGTAAAGTCCTCAACTATTATTATATTGTTGTGTATTTCTCTTTTCAGTTCTGTTAGTATTTGCTTTATATTTTTAGATACTCTGATAATAGACACATAAAAAGTAGCAGTTTTATGTCTTCTTAGTGGATTGACCCTTTTATCATTATATAATGACTTTTGGTCTCTTTTGACCATTTTTTGCTTAAAGTCTATTTTTACTTGCATAAGAATAGCTCCCTCGCTTTCTTTTTTTTTTTTTTTTAATTTTTTTTTTCAACGTTTTTATTTATTTTTGGGACAGAGAGAGACAGAGCATGAACGGGGGAGGGGCAGAGAGAGAGGGAGACACAGAATCGGAAACAGGCTCCAGGCTCTGAGCCATCAGCCCAGAGCCTGATGCGGGGCTCGAACTCACGGACCGCGAGATCGTGACCTGGCTGAAGTCGGACGCTTAACCGACTGCGCCACCCAGGCGCCCCCCCTCACTTTCTTTTGTTTACCACTTGCTTGAATTATCTTTCTCTATCCCTTTACTCTTAGTCTATGTGCACCTTTAGAGCTAAAATGGATGTCTTATAGGCAATATATCATTGAATCATGTTTATTTTTTTTTAACAATTCAGCCATTATGTCTTTTGATGGGATAATTTAATTCATTATTTTTAAAGTAATTATTGGTAGGTAAGTTCTTACTATTGTCATTTTGTGGGTTTTGGTTTGTTTTGCAGTACCATTGTTC
Source organism: Lynx canadensis (assembly GCF_007474595.2). Taxonomy (NCBI): domain Eukaryota; kingdom Metazoa; phylum Chordata; class Mammalia; order Carnivora; family Felidae; genus Lynx; species Lynx canadensis. Next base: position 36,712,023 of record NC_044317.1, on the reverse strand, counting down.
CTTGTTTTTTTCTTATTGAGGTATAATTAACATATAACATTATATTAGTTTCAGATGTACAACATAATGATTTGATATTTGTGTACACTGCCAAATAATCACCACAAGTCTAGTATCTCCTTGTCACCATATAAAGTTACATAATATGCAATTCAATATTATTGGCTGTAGTTACCATACTGTACATTACATCCTCTTGATTTATTTTATAACTAGAAATTTATACGTCTGGACCACTTTCTCCCATTTTGCCCACCCCCTCACATCTCCTCCCCACTGACAACCACATCTGTTCTCTGCATCTATGAATTTTGTTTGTTTTGTTTTTTTAAGTTTTTATTTTAAATTCCAGTTAGTTAACATACAGTGTAATAGTAGTTTCAGGTATACAATGTAGTGATTCAACACTTCCATTGAACACCCAGTGCTCATCACAACAAGTACACTCCTTAATCCCCATCACCTATTTAACCCATCTCCCCCACTATCTCCCTCTGGTAACCATTAGTTTGCTGTCTATAGTTAAGAACCTATTTCACACCACATGGGTGGCTCAGTCAGTTGGGCATCCGACTCTTGATTTCAGCTCAGGTCATGGTCCTGGGATTGTAGGATTGAGCCCCACGTTCAGCTCTACACTGAGCGTGGAGCCTGCTTGAGATTCTCTCTCTGTCTCTGTCTGTTTCCCCTGCTTGCATGTGCTCTCTAAAATAAATTAAATTTTTTTTAAATAGTCTATTTCTTGGTTTGTCTCTCTCTTTTCCCCCGTGCTCATTTGTTTTCTTTCTTAAATTCCACATATGAATGAAATCATATGGTATTTGTCTTTCTCTGACTTTTTTCCCTTAGCATTATACTCCCTAGCTCCATCCATGTCATTGCAAATGCCAAGATTTTATCTTTTTGATGACTGAGTAATATTCCATATTACTCCATATTACATATACATATATATGTATATATACATATATATACCACATCTTCTTTATCCATTCATCAGTCAATGGACACTTAGGCTGTTTCCATAATTTAGCTATTATAGATAAAGCTGCTATAAACACCAGGGTGCATATATCCCTTTGAATAAGCACTTTTGTATTCTTTGGGTAAATATCTAGTAGTACAATTGCTAGATCATAAGATAGTTCTATTTTTAACTCTTTGAGGAAACTTCATTCTGTTTTCCAGAGTGGCTGCACCAGTTTGCTTTCCCACCAGCAGTGCAAAAGCGTTCCCCTTTCTTGCATTCTTGCCAACACCTGTTGTTTTTTGTGTTGTTGATTTTAGCCATTCTGACAAATGTGAGGCAATATTCATTGCAGTTTTGATTTGTACTTCCCTGATGATGAGTGATGTTGAGCATCTTTTCATGTGTCTGTTGTCCATCTGTGTGTCTTCTTTGGAAAAATCTACTTGTATAATTTGCCCATTTTTAATTGGATTATTCATTTTTGGGGTGTTAAGTTTGAGAAGTTCTTTGCATATTTTGGATATGAACTTTTTATGAGATATGTCATTTGCAAATATCTTCTCCCATCCTATAGTTTGCCTTTTAGCTTTGTTGATTGTTTCCTTCACTGTGCAGAAGTTTTTATTTTGATGAAGCCCCAATAGTTTATTTTTGCTTTTGTTTCCCCTGCCTCAGTAGACATATCTAAAAAGAAGTTGTTGTGGCCAATGTTAAAAACATTACTGCCTGTGTTCGTCTCTAGGATTTTTATGATTTCAGGTCTCGCATTTAGGTCTTTAATCCATCTTGAAATTGTTTTTGTGTATGGTGTAAGAAAGTGGTCCAGTTTCATTCTTTTGCATATTTCTGTCCAGTTTTCCTTAAATCATTTGTTAAAGAGACTTTTTCCCATTGGATATTCTTTTCTGTTTTGTTGAAAATTAGCTGGCCATATAATTGTGGGTTCGTTTCTGGGTTTTCTATTCCGTTCCATTGATCTATGTGTCTGTTTTTGTGACAGGACCTTACTGTTTTGTTCACTACTATAACTTGAAGTCTGGAATTGTGATGCTTCCAGCTTTGCTTTGCTTTTTCTAGGTTGCTTTGGCTATTCGAAGTCTTTTGTAATTCTATACAAATTTTAGGATTGCTTATTCTAGCTCCATGAAAATGCTGTTGGTATTTGATAGGAATTGCATTAAATGTATAGATTGCTTTGGGTAGTATAGGCATTTTAACAACATTTGTTCTCCCAACACTTGAGCATGGGATATTTTTCCGTTTCTTGGCATCATCTTGAATTTCTTTCATGAATGTTTATAGTTTTCAGAATACAGGTCTTTTGCCTGTTTAGCTAGGTATTTATTCCTAGGTATCTAATTGGTTTGGGTACAATTATAAATGGGATTGATTCCTTAATTTCTCTTTCTGCTGCTTCATTATTGGTGTATAGAAATGCAACAGGTTTCTGTATGTTGATTTTGTATCTTGCACCTTTACTGAACTTGTATATCACTTCTAACAGTTCTTTGGGGTTTTCTATATAGAGTATCATGTCATCTGCAAATAGTGTTACTTCTTCCTTGCCAATATGGAGGCCTTTTTTTGTCTTTATGTTGTCTGATTGCTGTGGCTATGACTTCTAGTACTATGTTGAATACAGTGGTGAGAGTGTACATCCTTATCTCATTTCTGACCATAGAAGAAAAGCTCTCAGTTTTTCCCCATTGAGGATGATATTCGCTGTGGGTTTTTCATATATGGTCTTTATTATGTTGAGGTATATTCCCTCTAAACCTACTTTGTTGATGGTTTCTATCATGAATGGATGTTACATTTTGTTATATACTTTTTCTGCATCTATTGAAATGATTATAATGTTCTTACCCTTTCATTTATTAATGTGTTGTATCACACTGATTGCCTTGTGAATATTGAATCACTGTTGCATCTCAAGAATAAATCCCACTTGATGGTGGTGAATGATTTTTTAAATGTATTGTTGGGGGACATCTGAGTGGCTCAATCAGTTGAGCATCTGACTCTTGGTTTTGGCTTGGGTCATGATCTCACATTTCATGACTTCATGCCCCATATTGGGCTCTGTGCTGACAGTGCAAAACCTGCTTGGGATTCTCTCTCTCTCTCTCTCTCTCTCTCTCTCTTCTCCTCCATTGCTCATGTTCTCTCTTCCTCTCTCCCTCTTTCTCTCAAACTAAATAAACTTTAAAAATAAACAAACAAGTTGTTGGAATCAGTATGCTCGTACTTTATTTAGAATTCTTTTTACCAATGTTTATCAGGGATATTGGCTTGTAGTTCTTTTTGCTGTTGTTGTTCTTTTGTTTTTATTCAATAATCATGAACTTAACTCTGCAATCCAGCTAGACTTGGAAGGGAATAAGGAAAATATGGAACCCATAGAACTGCAGTGAGAGCACAAAGATTATAGGATATTTCAAGCAGATGGGGACAAAAGGGTGCCCTCTTGAGGTACAGGAGTGGTCTGGAAGTTAAGATAAAACACAAGTCAAATTTATTAGATTTGTGCACAGTTAGCAATAGTTATCTTTTTGCTGGTCTTGCCATTCCTGGGCCCAAGGTGCTCCATGGCTTCCACAATATTCATGCACTCTTTCACCTTGCCAAAGACCACATGCTTGCCATCCAACCACTAGGTCTTGGCAGTGCAGATGAAAAACTGGAAACCATTTGTGTTGGGTCCAGCATTTGCCATGGACAAGATGCCAGGACTTGTATGCTTCAGAATGAAATTCTTATCATCAGATTTCTCCCCATAGACGGATTTGCCAGCAATGCCATTATGGCACGTGAAGGTACCACCCTGGCACATAAATGCTGGAATAATCCTGTGAAAGCAGGAACCTTTATAACCAATATTTTCTCCCCAGTGCTTACAGTACAAAAGTTTTCTGCTGTCTTTGGACCTTTGTCTGCAAACAGCTCAAAGGAGACACGGACCAAGTGCTCACTGTCTACAGCAATGTTGAAGAACAGTGAGGTTGACCATAGCTGGGAACCACAGGTGGCTCCAGGGTGGCAGTGTCTGCAAGGCCTGTAGTTCTCTTTTCTAGTGGATTCTTTATCTGATTTTGATATGAGGCTAATGTGGCATCATAAAATGAATTTGGAAGTTTTCCTTCCTTTTCTATTATTTTGGAATAGTTCGAGAAGAAAAGTATTAACTCTTCTTTAAATGTTTGGTAGAATTCCCCCGTGAAGCCATCTGGCCCTGTACTTTTGTTTGTTGGGAGATGTTTTGATTACTGATTCAGTTTCTTTGCTGGTTATCAGTCTGTTCAAGTTTTCTATTTCTTCCTGTTTCAGTATTGGTCATTTATATGTTTCTAGGAATTCATCCATTTCTTCTAGATTGTCCAATTTGTTGGCATATAGTTTTTCATAATATTCCCTCACAATTGTTTGTATTTCTGTGGTGTTGGTTGTTATTTCTCTTCTCTCACTTGTGATTTTATTTATTTGGGTCCTTTCTCTTTTCCTTTTGATAAGTGTGGCTAAGGGTTTATCAACTATTAATTTTTTTAAAGAACCATCTCCTGATTTCATTGATCTGTTCTATTGGTTTTTTTGTTTGTTTGTTCTATATCATTTATTTTTGCTCTAATCTTTATTATTTCCTTCCTTCTGCTAGCTATAGGCTTCATTTGTTGTTCTTTTTTTTTTTTTTCTAGCTCCTTTGGGTGTAAAGTTAGGTTGTTTATATGAGATTTTTCTTGCTTCTTAAGGTAGGCCCGTATTGCAATTTACTTCTCTCTTTAGCTGCATCCCAAAGGAGTTAGACTATGCTGTTTTCATTTTCATTTATTTCCATGTTTTTTTTTAAATTTCTTCTTTGATTTCCTGGTTGACCCATTCATTGTTTAGTAGCAAGTTGTTTAACCTCCATGTCTTTGTGGTCTTTCCAAATTTTTCTTCTTGCTGACTTCAAGTTTCATAGTGTTTTGGTATCTTTTTGTTTGTTGAGGCCTGATTGGTGACCTAGTATGTGATATATTTTGGAGAGTGTTCCATGTGCACTTGAAAAGAATGTGTATTCTGCTGTTTTAGGGTAGAATGTTCTCAATATATCTGTTAAGTCCATCTGGTCCAGTCTATCATTGAATGTTATTGTTTATTGATTTTCTGTTTAGATGATCTGTCTGTCCATTGCTATAAGTTGGGTGTTAAACTCCCCTACTATTATTGTATTATTATCAATTAGTTCCTTTATGTTTGTTCTAATATTTGTTTTATATTTTGTTTTATATTTGAGTGCCTTATTGTTGGGTGTATAAATATTTATAATTGTTAAATCTTCTTGTTTATTATCATCTCTTGTTACAGTTTTTGTTTTAAAGTCTAGTTCATCTGATATAAGTATTGCTACTCTGGCTTTCTTTTGACATCCATTTGCATGATTAATGTTTCTCCATTCCCTGACTTTCGATTTGCAGGTGTCTTTAGGTATAAAATGAATCTCTTTTAGCAGCATATAAATGGCCCTTGGTTGTTTTTTTTTTTTTATCTGTTCTGATACCATATGTCTTTGAATGTTTAGTCCATTTAGAATCAAAATAATTATTGATAAATATACATTTAGTGCATTTTATTACTTGTTTTGTCATTGTTTCTTGAGATTTTTCTCTGATCCTTTCTTGTCTTTCTCACTTTTGGTCTTTCCTTTCCACTCAGAATCCCCTTTAATATTTCTTGCAGAGCTGGTGTAGTGGTCACAAACTCCTTTAGTTTTTGTTTGTCTAGGAAACTATCTCTCCTTCTATTCTGAATGATAGCCTTGCTGGATAGAGTATTCTTGGCTAGAGATTTTTCTTATGCATATCATGCCACTCCCTTCTGACCTGCCAACTTTCTGTTGAGAAATCTACAGCTAGCATTATGGGTTCTCCCTTGTAAGTTAAGGAATTCTTTTGTCTTGCTGCTTTTGAGATTTTTTTCATTATCACTATATTTTGCAAATTTAATTACAATATCTTGACCATGGATGTTATAGGAGTTCTCTGTGCCTCCTGGATCTGGATGTCTGTTTCCTTTCCTACATTAGGGAAGTTTTTAACTAATAGTTAAATTTTTTTGCCTCTTTTTCTCTCTTCTTCTGGGACTCCTATAATAATCCTATAAATGTAATGTGATTACATTAGATGGAGTCACTAAGTTCTCTAAGTCTATTCTTGTGTTCCATAATTATTCTTTCTCTCTTTTGTTCAGTTTCATTATTTTCTATTATTTTGTCTTCTATGTTACTTTTTTGTTCCTTTGCTTCTTACAGTCTGCTGTTCATTGCATCAAGCCTGTTTCCAATCTCAGTTATTGTATTCTTCATTTTTGACTGATTCTTTTTTAACTTTTATCTCTGTGGTAAGGGTCTCCCTGATGTCTTCTATTCTTTTCTTAAGCCCAGCAAGTATCCTTATGATTGTTGCTTTAAATTCTCCATCAGGCATGCCACTTATATCGGTTTTGCTTAGATCTCTGGCCATGGCCTTATCTTGTTCTTCCATTTGGGATGAATTCCTCTGTTTTGACATTTTGTCTAAGTCTCTGCCTTCTTCTCTGTGTTAGAAAAGCCCATTGTGTTTCCTGCTCCTGAAGTAATGGCCTTTTGAAGAAGAGATTGTATAGTGTCCAGGGCCTGGCTCTTCCCGGATTGTCTCTGGTGTGTGCTCTGTGCACCCTGGTGTTGCGTTTTGGCTGCTCTGTCCCTCAGGTCAGTCTCCTTCAGGGGCTCTCTTTGCCTGCAGTGGGCAGTGCTTGGTCCTTGGCCAGAATGTGGCAAGTTTTAACTAGGTGTGCTCTGGTTTGCTTGTTAAATGAGACCTGATACTACTTCAACTGAACTGAGGCTTTGTACAACTCTCTGGTTAGGAGATGTGGTTTGGGCAGCAGTTCCTGCTATTCTTCTGGATGCCTTTTATTCTTTTTTTCTTATCTAATTGCTGTAGCTAGAACTTTATTTGTTCTTCTTTTTCTAGCTCCTTTAAGTGTAAAGTTAAACTGTTTATTTGAGATTTTTCTTGTTCTTGAGGTGGGACCTTTATTGCTACAAAATTCCTTCTTACAACTGTTTTTGCTGCATCCCATACAGTTTGGAGTGTTGTGTTTTCATTTTCATTTGCCCCAAAGTACTTTTTATTTCCTGGTTGATTTCTTCATTGACTCATTGGTTGTTTGGAAGCATGTTGTTTGGTCTTCACATGTTGGTGTTATTTTCCACTTTTCTTCTTGTAGTTGATTTCTAGTTTCATGCACTGTGGTTGAAAAAGATGCTTGATATAATTTTAATCTTCTTAATTTACTCTTCTTAAATTTATTGACACTGTTTTGTTGCCTAATATGTGATTTATCCTGGAGAATGTCCCATGTGCACTTGAGAAGAATGTGTATTCTACTGTTCCTAGAAGGACTTTTCTCTGAGAGAGATTAAGTCTATTTGTTCTAATGTGTTGTTCAAGATTAATGTTTCCTTATTAATCTTCTTTTTATTTATTTATTTATTTATTTACCTGTTTTATTTTTTATTTTTTTAAATTTACATCCAAATTAGTTAGCATATAGTTCAACAGTGATTTCAGGAGTAGATTCCTTAGTGCCCCTTACCCATTTAGCCCACTTAGCCCATCCCCCCTCCCACAACCCCAACCTTATTAATCTTCTGTCTGGATGATCCATCCATTGATGTTCTCTCTCAATCCATTGTACTCTTCTATCCATTGATGTTCTCAAGGTTAATGTTTCCTTATTAATCTTCTGTTTGGATGATCCATCCATTGATGTGAGTAGGGTTTTAAAGTTCCCTACTATTATCATATTACTGTCAATTTCTCTCTTTTTGTCTGTTAATATTTGCTTATATATTTAGGTGCTCCTATTGTGGGCACATAAATATTTATAAGTGTTATCTCTTCTTGTGGTTTGATCCAATCATTATATAATGCCATTCTTTGTCAATTTTTACAGCCTTTGTCTAAAGTATATTTTGTCTGATATAATTATTGTTATCCCAACTTTCTTCTCCTTTCCATTCCCATCCCTCATTCCTTCTGTGTGTGTCTTTGGATCTGAAGTGAGTCTCTTATAGGCAGCATATTTTTTATCCATTTAGCCACCTTATGTCTTTTGACTGGATTACATAACAACCTGTGTAATGTAGCAGTCTATTTTAAGTTGGTGGTCATTTAGGGGCACCTGGGTGGCTCCATCAGTTGAGCATCCAACTTCGGCTCAGGCCATGATCTCATGGTTCATGAGTTTGAGCGCCGCATCGGGCTCTGTGCTGACAGCTCAGAGCCTGGAGCTGGCTTAGGATTCTGTGTTTCCTTCTCTCTCTGCGCCTCCCCCACTCATATTCTGTGTGTGTCTTTCTCTTACTCAAAAATGAATATGAAAAAAATGTTTAATTTGGTGGCCATTTATGTTCAGACACATTCCGAAAACACTACACTTTTAGTGTTTTGATGTCATAATTTACATGTTTTTATTTAATGTATTTCTTATCTAATTAATGTAGATGTATTGGCTTTTACTACTTTTGTCTCTTAACTCTCATACTAGTTTTATAAGTGTTGATCCACTACCTTTTCTATATGTTTGCCTCTACCAGTTAGAATTTTTTCTTTCATTTATTTTCTTGTGTCCAGTTATGGCCTTTTCTTTCCATTTAAAGAAATCCCTTTAATGTTTCTTGTAAAGCACATTTGGTGGTGATGAAATCCTTTAGCTTTTGTTTGTCTGAGAAACTTTCTATCTCCCTTTCAATTCTGAATGATAATCTTTCTGGGTAGAATTTCCTTGGTTATAAGTTTTTTTCCTTTAAGTACTTGCGATATACTGTCTCACTTTCTTCTAGCTTGCAAAGTTTCTGCTGGAAAATCAGCTTCCCTTATATATAAGTTTCCCTTATATATAACTATTTGCTTTTCTTTTGCTGCTTTTAAGATTCTCTCTTCATCTTTACTTTCTGACATTTTAGTTGCAGCGTGTGTCTTGGTGTGGATCTCTGCATTCATCTTGTGTGGCAGTCTCTGTGATTCCTGGTAGTTGTCTTTAAACTATCCTCATTTTTAAAGATACTTTTTTCTTTTTGCTGTTCAGTTTTGGTGATTTGCGTTACTCTGTCTTCCAGATCACTGATTTGTTCTTCTGCATCATTTAATCTGCTGTTGATTCCCTCTAGTGTATTGTTTATTTCTGTTATAGTCTTCAGCTCTGATTGATACTTTCTCATATTTTCTATCTTTGTTGAAGTTTTCACTATGTTTATTCTTCTCCTGAGTTTGGTAAGCATCTTTATGACCATTACTTTAAACTCTTTATCAGGTATATTGCTTATCTTCACTTCATTTAGTTTTTTTCTAAGATTTCATCTTGTTCTTTCATTTATTTAAATTTTTTTTTCAACGTTTTTTATTTATTTTTGGGACAGAGAGAGACAGAGCATGAACGGGGGAGGGGCAGAGAGAGAGGGAGACACAGAATCGGAAACAGGCTCCAGGCTCCGAGCCATCAGCCCAGAGCCCGACGCGGGGCTCGAACTCACGGACTGCGAGATCGTGACCTGGCTGATGTCCGACGCTTAACCGACTGCGCCACCCAGGCGCCCCTTGTTCTTTCATTTAGAACATATTCCTCTCTTTCTTCATTTTGCCTAACTTTGTATGTTTGTTTCTGGGTATTAGGTAGTACAGCTAAGTATCCCAGTCTTGAAGGAATGACCTTATATTAAAGATGTTGTGTGGGACCCGGAAGTACAATCCCTGGCCACCAGAGCCAGCTGCTCCGATTGTGTCGCCTTTGTAGTATGGCAGAGCCATAGGTGCTTTGGGTACACTGGTGGGGGGTATGGCTCCTGTCTCAGCTAACTATAAAGACCAGTTTTGACTGTTGCTGGTGCGTTGTGGGCAGAGTTATCATTCTGTCAGCTGTGAGGCCCAGCCAACACACAGGGTTGTGTGATGCTTTCAGCAAGTCATACCCCAAGGCATTAGCAATCTAGAAGGAGATTCCAAAATGGCAGCCATCACTGCTGGGATCAGCAGAGCAGAATGACGTAGCAAAAATGGTTGCTGCCAATTTCAATCCCCAGAGAGAGACCCAGCTGCCTCCTGCCTCCTGCCTCTCCAGCTGGTTCTCTCATTCGTAAGTGGGTCTCCTTCACCTGTGATCTATGTACTTTTCCATCTGATGTTTTTGTGCTAGTTTCTAGGTCAAGTGAGTCTGCACACAAGCCCTTCAAAAGTGCTTTCCCTATAGTTCTATAGTTTTCCTTGAAGTATTCCCTGTTAGTTTTCAAAGATAGCTTTTTGCCAGATCATCTCTCTTGTGTAGAGTTAAGGTTTGGGGTGCCTGATTTGGAGCTCGAATATCTCACTCCTCAGGGAAAATTTCTGTACATTTGAGATCCCTCCTGACAGTGGAGTGCTGTACCTGGTGTGTAGTTTTTTTTCCTTAGCATAGCCACATCTCTGCCTCTTCTACCCATCTCAGTGCCATCCCTTGCTGGGAGGGTCTGTCCATCCAGGTTCTAGGTCGTCTTCAGAGGCAATTATTCTGAACGTAGGTGGAGATTTGTTGTGTCCATGGGAAGAGGTGAGATCAGGATCTTCCTAGGCTGCTATCTTGAAACCTCCCCTTATGTTTCATGTTTTAAGGACTGTCAAACTGTTTTTTTCAAAAGGAGTTGCACTATTTTTCTGTTGTCTTTTTAATCCAATAATATTTATTTTAAAAGATTATCTTGAAAAGAAAAAAAAAGATTTTGTAACTGTATGGTGACAGATATTAACTAGACTTATTGTTTAGTTGTCTTGACTTATTGTCCATGCTGCCCTGCTGCCCTGGCACCCATGGCCTAGGAGCAAGGAGAATGCGACCTATGCTGCCTGCTGGCCACCGGCTGCCACCTTCACCCCTGCTGTGCTTGGCGCCACTCTACCCACCCTACCACCCCCTCCCCTGCCCTTGGAGCTGCTGGCATCTCAGCCACCTCCTGTATTTTTTTTTTCTGACCTGAGATAATTCTTTTTATTTTGACCAAAAAGGTGAGTCAAGTAGGGACACCCAGCCTTCCACCAACAGCCACTTCTCCAAACAAGCCGCCTGTCCAGACACCTTGGTCCCAGGCCCAGCTAGTCCAGGGGCCCTCATGGGCAGCAGGAACAGGAGAGAGGAGGACACAGCAACAGGGTCAGGGCCCCTATGGGCCACCCCTGCCCTACCCCACCCACTCTGAGCCGCCAACAGCCAAGATTCAAGCAAAACCAGGAGAGGGAGGCCTGGGGGGGGGGGGGGGGGGGGGGGAATCTCTAAAATAACCCCACCCTGGAAACAAACCAAAGTGAGCCTAAGTTCCTCCTGGGAAGGAGCCCCAGCTCTCACTGATGTATTTCTCTCAAAATAGCAGAGCCCTCAGCGGAGGTGGGGGCGGGGCGGACAGGGACCACACTGAAGACTTGCCGTGGTGATCATTTAGCAATATATACATATACAATCATTATGTTGTATACTTGAAACTCATACAATGTTATATGTCAGTTACCCCCTGATTTCTAAAAAGATTATTTTGGTTTTGAATTTATTTCTTTGTGGTTTTTATTTTTATTTTTTTTTCAATGTTTATTTATTTTTGGGACAGAGAGAGACAGAGCATGAACGGGGGAGGGGCAGAGAGAGAGGGAGACACAGAATCGGAAACAGGCTCCAGGCTCTGAGCCATCAGCCCAGAGCCTGACGCGGGGCTCGAACTCCCGGACCGCGAGATCGTGACCTGGCTGAAGTCGGACGCTTAACCGACTGCGCCACCCAGGCGCCCCTCTTTGTGGTTTTTAAAAATATTTATTTATGTATTTGTTTAATAATCTCTACCCCCAGCGTGGGGCCAGAACTCATGACCCCAAGATCAAAAGTCACATGTTCTACTGCCTGAGCCAGCCAGGTGCCCCTTCTTTGTGTTTTGTATGTAAAGTCATTTACATTTTTATAGTTTTATTGTTTCATTAAGCAGTATACCTCCACAAATAATATACTACAGTCTTAGCTCTTGACTGTTAACTTTGGCTTTTCTTGGCAAAACCAAACCAAAAACAGTAAAGTTTCTTTTGCCATATTAGGGTGAAAAATAAGTAAATTTTCCTTCTCTAATTTAGCTGATAATAATAAATTACATATATTTTTTAAGACTTAATTAAAACTTAAATGATTATAAATTTAGGAGCAGCTTAGCTGGGTGATTCTGGCATAGAATCTTTCATGAAGAGGTTGTAGTCAAGTTGTCAGCTAGAACCCAGCCATCTGTAGCCTTGACCAGAGCTGCAGGTTATGCCTCCTGGAAGACTCACTCCCATAGTTGTCAACAGGCAGTCCCAGTTCCCTGCTTCATGGATCTATCCACAGGGATGTTTGAGTGTCCTCATGTCAGGGAATTTCCCCCCAGATCACGTAGTCTAAGAGAGACAGCAAGGGTAAAGTTGTGATTCCTTTCATGACTAAATCTCAGAAATCACAAATCATTATGTCTGCTATATTCTATTCATTAGAAGTGAGCCAACAAGTCCAGTCACACTTAAGGAGAAAGGAATTAAGCTCCATTTCCTGAAGGGAGATGTATCAAAGAATCTGTGGACATCTTTTAAAACTACTGTCTTTTAATGACACAGCAGCTAAACTTCCACAGGGCAAGTGATCCAAGAGAGAACAAGAAGGATTCCACAATGTCTTTTATGGCCTAACTTCAGAAGTTATATGCTCATTTCTGCAATATCCTATTGGTCACACAGGTCAGCCTCATTCAGTGTAGGATGGTACTAAGTAAGGGCATGTAACCCAGGAAGCAGGTATCATTGGAGGCCATTCTGGATGCTGGCTACCACAGATACCAAAGGAAGCAATAATTAATTCTGCCAGGGCATGCTGGGGATGGCACCACAAGGGAAGTGACATAAAGATGGGCTTTTGTGGTCCCCCAAGCCCTAAGAAAAATGAGAAAAAACAGTCAAAATCATCTAGTCTCTCCTTGACTTGAAGACAGGAAGAAAGTAAGAACCAGAGCAGGTGCCAGAGGACTCCACTTTCCACTGGCTTTTGATGTTATCTACTTTACCCAAGAGCTGTCATGCATGCTATTAAAGTAACTGTAGGTGCTCTAGTCTCACAATAAGCAATCAGACCAGGTAGGAGCTTCTTTAATAACAGGTATTAAGTGCTCAATGAACCAAAATAGCTATTCAAAGCCACTTTTTGCTCTCTGTAATAATTAGGACATGAACTTCCCCGGGGAGATTAGGAGAAATGAGATGTAGCAGCCTCCACCTCTACTGCTGTCATTGTTTTAACATTCAGAACACAGAGTCTCTACTAAGGAGTCTTTTAAAGGTTTGAAATTTTTGGTGGGAGAAGAGAAGAAGACCAGTGGGAAGCCCAGCAGATTTTTAAAATATAAAATTTCCCATTTCTCTCAGAAAACTGAAAATAGCTCTTGGGTTATAAATTATAAGTCTCTGTTCTTTCTTGTTTTGTTGTTGTTGTTTTTCCCCAAAGCTTTGGAATCAACACAATGCTGCAAATGTGGTCACGTTTATTCTTTTTATTTTATTATAAACTTTACATACTTCCACAAAAGAACCATTTACATAGTTTACAATCAACAGTAACAAAAATAAATTCAAAGACTGTCCAGGTAAAGAAAAAGAGGATGACAATCCTCATCTTTGGCTAGAAAGAAGACTTGTTTTTACTCCTACATGGACAATAATGCACTGGGTCAGGGAACACTCATTGCAGAAAAGCCACAGGGTCACAGTGACTCAAGAGGCCAGTCCTGCTTTACAGCTGGGCCCCACTGGACAGCCCAACCAGGCACTATCCTTACTGAGTGCTGAACTCAGCCCACTGGCCTACCCTGGACACAGAGGTGCCTCCAGGGGTGTCTATACCTTGCTTTGCGCCCTTTGCTTTTTCCTCTCATAATATTAAGTGCTATTTATTGGGCATCTACTCTGTGCCTGTGCTTTACATTAATTGTCCCTCTTTCAACTCAAACCCTGCAAAGTGGTATCATGAACCTCATTTACAGTTAAGTGAAGCTCAGGGAATGTATGAATCAGGAATCTTTCTTTTGCTGAAACAGAAAACCCAAACTCAAAATGACTTAAGCAGAGTATCTATTAGTTCACATAACCAAAAAAGCCAAGCATATTATGGGTGTCAGGCACAGCTGGATCTATGTGCCCATGTGAACCACAAGGGCCACGTTTCTCTCATGTTTCTCTCTCTGCCCCTTGTACCTATACTCCTTGTGGGCAGGCTCTTCCTTCTTAGTGTTAGGAGATGGCTGAGGCAACCAAATATGCTACATTTCATTAAGTGTGGCAGCTGTGGAGGTGCTCTGTTTGGATCTCCCTTCTAAAATAAGTTGCTATTCAGCTGCAAGGAGACAGCCTCCGGTTGTGCCACCTTCAGGATCTTGCCTTTCCTAGTCAACTACCAGGCAATGACTAGACATGGCAACAAGTCACTGCTGCCCAGTGCATGACCCCACTCATGATCAGTGTTTGCTCCAGAGTTCCCATGGGATTGGCTGACTGTCAGATATGACTGTGTTCTCATCCTCCCCCTTTATTTTTCACAGGCATTACCTTCCTTCCCCCCAAACAATCCTTTTGTACTTCAAAACCATCTGTGTCTTCCTCCTTCAGGAGTCATCTGACATCTCACATTTCACCAGCTCCCATCCCCACATGAGACAGATGTCTTTGCTTCACCCAGATCCCTTTAGATCCCTTTGAACTGATTTTCAGTGTGTTCTTCTAACATCCAGCACCTACAGCTATGTTAAGGCAGTGTTTGCAGAGCCTCAAAACTACCCCTTCACCCTAACTGAACATTCAGAAAGTCTAGGACCTAGGTAACTCCCATGCTTCCTCTCCTCCCACCTAACTGGTGACTATCAGGTTGAGGGTTTCAATGCTAAGGCTCTCTGCCTCTAGGCAGGTCTTCTGAAACATAACCTACCCTCCCAAACTCTCCTATAGCATCAGGCTGAAACTACCCTCCAGAGGACTTTGCCTGGGATCACACTTTGCCTGGCTTTCTCACCTGTGCTGCCCTGCTTCTCACACTTCACTTCCCATCTGCCCTGGGAGTACTTCCTTAATAAATTACAGATGAATCCTCTTCTTAGTGTGCTTCTCAGGAACCCAGTCAAGAACCAGCAGCTGGGACCACAGCACCTGTCAAGTGGCCTCTTCCATAGAGCAGATTCTGCTGGGTCCTCTCCCTCTTTTTGTTCCATCAGGCCTATGGGTTGTAGCTGCTTCCTACTGCCACTAACTCTAGCATGCTTCCCCAGGTCTTGATTGTTTCCCTGGGTTCCTTCTCACTCCTTTGTAAGTAGCCCTTTCATTAAACTCTCCCCAGGTACTGCTTTGGAGTGTGCTGTTTCTTGCCAGAACACTGAATCATAAATATGACCATTACAGGATTTATTTTTTTAATTACCTATCCACCCAACCATCCATCTATCCATCTATCCATTCATCCATCCATCCATCCACCCACCCACCCACCTATCTTATCTATCTATCTATCAAATCTATCTGGTCTATCTATAAAATTCATAGTACCCTAGAGGTTTGAAATGAGACAGAAGTTTAACATTGTGAGATGATTACCCTTTTCCCCTATCCAATCAGTTAGGCTCTGGGAGTGCAAGAAGGTAAATTGGAGATAATATAGAAAATCTGATTTTGAGTTTCTTCCTGATGTAAAGACAGAGGTAGTGACCTCCTCCTTCCAACTGGCCCTCAAAAACCTTCCAGCTGGAAATAGCCAGTAAACAACTTGCAAAAAGTGACATCTGGCGCTAGATGGCGAACATGACCCACCAGTGCCATTGCTCACAGAAGCCACTGACCGACCCAGCTTGCCTGGCTCTGCAGGTCCAGCAAAAACCAGTTTGCCTGCCAGCTCTCCACTCTTAAATCATGGTTGTTCCTCATTCCTCCAACACAGAGGCAGCTTGTGGTTTTCCAGCACCTCAGGTACCGGACCACCCTGCCTTGCCAGAGCCTGGGAAGGTTTGTATTTGTATCTCCCTATAGCAGCTCTCCCTCAGTGCATCTGTTACTAGACACTAAACACTGATGCACACCCAAGGGTCTGGATCTCTGAGGAAGAGAATGTAGAATATAAAGGCTTGGGGGAATCCCTGTCAGTACAGGAAATATTAGTGTATTTCAGCTGCCTCTCCTTCTGGTTAACTGACCTCCACGATTGCTTTGGCTGGCCTCCCCCAAGCCCTTTTGGCTTTAGCAAATGAGTAACATCAGTTAAAATCATTGTATTAATAAAGACACTTTTAGTTGCAAGTCACTGAAGCCCTGTGAAAATGAGCTTAAGCCAAATAAAAAGATGGGAGGTTTAGCCAATAGCTTTGAGAGCCATATGTGAATTTAGACACAATTATTAAACTCATTAGACACATGAGTTTTAGGTATGGCTGGATCCAGGTGCTGAAAAAAAATCATCAAGAATCTACCTGTCTTCATCTATCTTTTTCCCTTTTCTTTTGAGTACAAACTCCCAAGCACTAAAAGAATAGTTTTGCTGAGACTCCCAGACTTGACTGAGGTCCAAATTCATCCCTAGACTAATCACATGATCACTAGTCAAATGCCTATTACTAAAAGAAGGCAGTGGTGAGAATGAAAATAAGGAAGGCTTAGATCCCCAAGAAGAAAAATCAGGGTAATATCACCTGGAGAAGGGACACAGGACAAGCCAAGTCAGCAGATGCCCATGATGACCAAGCAGCCTAGTTCCCTTTCCTCTCTCCCCTACTCACAATCTACTGATTCATTCAGTACACCTCAAAGTCTCCTGACAGAAAGCCCTCCTAGCTTTCCCTCTGCACTCCTACTCAGGCAAAAGTCCTGTTTATCCAACCTCTGTGTCCTCCTACCACACAGTCTCCTAATATCCTGTTCTTTTCCTTCAAAGCACTGATCAGTTCAAGATTGTATAATGACGTGTAACTATTAACCTAGTGTATATCTTTCTATGAGATTGTAATCTTCAAAGAAATAAGATCTTGTTGTCCCAAGAGCCTAGTACAGTCACTGGTACAGTAGGTACTTACTAAATATGTGTTGATTCATCCACTGGAGATAGTAAGTCCAATCAGACACGGTCCCTGCCTGGCTTCTATGCTAGTGAAGGAGATAGCCGAGTAAATCACTGCTCACAGTCCAACTGCAATGCTTTCTCCAAGAAGGGTGGACCCAAGGGAGTCTAGGGGAGGAACATATAAATCAGAAGGATCCAGGAATGTTTTCCTGAAGAGTCATGATGTTGACCTAACTTTAGGAAAATAAGCAAGATGAATGACAGGAGGAAGATGCCCTTAGAATAATGTTAGAAAACAGGGAAATGTAACATAGCCTGATACAGTCCTGGGAGAATTGATGGCCTTGATCTCATTTCGTTAGCCACCCAGAATAGGGATAACTATATAGGAATTAGGCCTTTTAGCTAAGACTATGCCTTTTAAAAAAAGAAGAAGAAAAGAAAAGAAAGGAAAGTGAAAGAAAAGAAAAGAAAAGAAAAGAAAAGAAAAGAAAAGAAAAGGGGGCAGTTCTAAAGTAGAGTTTGTTGGACAGAAAAACTAGCTTAAAAGGATAGGGAGGAGCCTTCTGATTACATCAGCAACTGCCACATAGTAGGTCCTCATTAAATGTGTGAATGCCTGGATGAAAGTCATTGGAATCCAATTGTTCTGCTTAAAAGCACGAGCAAAGCCAGCCAAGGATATGGCCCATTAAGAATCCAAGCAGACTCCCAAAGGCACACAAAAGAAATAAAGGGCAAAAGAAATTACTTTAAAGCAAGAAGATTTATATAACGCTTTCTGCGTAGAATAAAAATGTGCCCAGCTTTGCATGCCATTTGCTGCCAGGATCTGAGATTGTTACTAAGAAAAGGGTGGGAGGAGGCTGTTGGGAGAAATCAAATGCCAGGCGGAGACACAGGCACAGAGAATTCAACATTGGGGATTTGAAAAGAAGGCCTGGAACACAAGCCTCTTTTGTTTTTCAGGCTTCTCTTAATTACCATGTTCAAGACCTGAGATTTATGAAAAAGGCACTATTCAAAAGGACAATTTACACTCCATTATAGAGAAAGTTCAGTCACAGTCCCCAGTTTCCCCTCTAGTTGCAACCTGAGTCATTTGTGGGATGACTGTGTTAAGTATGGAGGAGAGCTATAAATGGTTTATAAGTCAGCATGTTGCATCACAAACTGAAGTGGTTGCTGCTCCCAAGGCTGGGAGCAGAATCATGAATCAGAGTCTAAAGTTCTAGAACAATGTTTGTGAATCAAATCTCACAATGAGTTGCTCTTAATAGCATTCTACAGTGATGCCCTCACCACCCCCCCCCCATCTCCTCAATGCAAACCATACCTCATCATGCATGGAACCTGCAAGCATATCTTTCCAAACTAAGATGGATGAGTTGATGAAAGGGGTCACTTCCAGTCACTTTATCTTAGGTTATCCCACCTTAGATTAAAGGAACACTACCCTTTATTGAAGACTTGCTGTATGGAATATTTCCCCTACTTTCTCCTCAGGATCATTAAATCTGTCAATAATGGCAAAGACTTTAGATCTTATCCCATGCCTTTCTCTATTCTAAGTGTTTTATGCATATATAATCAATTTTATGTCGCACAATCTTATGGGGGGTATTGCTGTCATCCCCTACTTTTCAGATGAAGAAGCTGAGGCCCAAAGAGGTTTGGTAATTTCCCAAGGTCACATAACTCTTAAATGGTTATGTCAATTTTGGAACCAAGGTCATTAGGCTCCATAGTCAACACTCCCAACTGCTATGATATGTTGCCTTGTAAGAGGGGGTGCCATCTAAGTCAGATGGAACCATTCCTTGTCACAGCCCCACTCTGTTAACCATTCCTGGTGTCCTCCTACCCACTGCTACCACTCAAGAGATGCTAAAGAAGCTGCCAACCTTGATTAGGCATGAGCCAATCAGCACATCAGTTTTCTCCTGACCTCAGTGATTGGCTCAGAGCTGGGACTGTGACCCAATCAGAGCCAGTGAATCATGATGGAATTTTTCCTGGGGACTTTGGGAGAAAGAAGTCCTCTGTTCTCTCCTGAGAAGCAAGTGGGGAGTGTGGGGAGATGAGTTACTACAGCACTTTACTGCTATGAAGAGAGACCACTAAGAGGGAGTCAACAGAGAAAGCAGAACAAAGAGAAGACCTCCCAGCACAGGACTATGGGGGCATTGCCAAGAGTACCTAGTGTTGGGCTCATGCCATGCAATATAATGGGAGCCCCTGAAGTTGAGTAAGGCATAGTATTGCCATGACCCCATTGGGGCCCTGAATCCAGTGACTCTTGAGGTGTCAAATACCTCCACACTGTGTGGTTCCATGAACCAGTGTATCCCTTTTAATAGCTAATATGAGTACGGTTTTTTGCAACTTGAATCATAATGCACTATAATCAAAACAATCTCCACAAACCTTATGAAAGGGGAGCCCAAAAGCCCAATACTGTGGTGGAATAGTAAGAGGTGGAATACTGTGGTGGAATAGTAAGATTTGCTGATCAAAGATAGAACAATGTCTAAGGCCCTCACCATGCTATAGAACAGAGAAAGAGCAAAATTTCTTAAATTCTCAACCATTCTCAAGTTTTACATTTTTTGTACAAATGGAAAACAGCAAAGATAATCCTCCCCAAATGGCTATTAGCAGGTTCATTTTCATCATTACATTTAACTTTAGTTAATGTCAAAATGACTTTAAATGCTCTGTCAGCAGGGCAGAAGGTTGTGGACCAGAAATTTGTTGAAGATAGGGCAAAGTCAGCCAGGCATCAAAAAATAGCCAGGGGATTTGGATTGGTGAGCTGGTCAAAGAGGACTTTAGCCTTATGTACGTGTTAATCTCTTATAAAGGAATGTATTTGTAAGTCATTCATATAATTAAAAGTTAACTTTAAAATAGGGTTAAAGGACAAGTCATGTAATTGCATTATCTTAGACAAGTATTATCATACTTTTTTTGGTAGTTTTATGGTTTTATTAGCACAAATATGATGTGCACATAAGCTGTATGTCTATTCATTTTCTTCACTACACAACCTGGCGCCACGATTGGTGACTGATGGCCAGCTGAGCTGCTTTTTCCCTAATGGCTCTGTGGTTCTTGGAGGAGACATTGTAAGCACTCTCTGCACAGTAAGATTTGTTGCACATTAGCAACACTTCAAGCTCCTTGACAGTTCAGACTAGGAACTTCTGGAAGCCACCAGGCAGCATGTGGTTTGTTTTCTTTTTGCTCCCTTAACCAATGTTGGGCATCAAGATCTAGCCCTTGAATCTTCTGAGCACCCTATGGCTCTGGGTTTCTACTAGTTTCACTTAATTTTGACATATGGGTCTGACTGGTACCAGATGAACTTCTTGGTCCTCTTTTTAATGATCTCAGGTTTCACCAGAGGTCTGAGGGTGACCATGATGAAGTAGGAGACCTCTGCCACCTCCTACAGACAGTGCTGAGGAAGAGCTATCATACCTTTCTTTTTTTTTTAATAGTAGAATCCCTCAAATGAAATGTTACATAAAACACTGTAGTGAACATCTGTTGTTTCCTCTTTTTTGATATAGAGTTCAAAAATATGATAGCTTGCTTCCGGGGACCCATCTTCTCCTATTCACACTTAACTGTGGTTTAGGCACATGGTCCTGGATGAAAATATAATTTGCTTCTTGAGCTCTCCTGGCACGTTTCCCACCCACACCCCCCCCCCCGACAATTCTGGAAAGAGACAGCAGTGGCATGGTTTTCTAATCTCCCTGAATCCCCTCCCCATCCAAAAAAAAAAAAAGCAGACAGTAACTAGATACTAAAACCAAAAACAACTGTGGACAACAAGGTCAAATGACAAGGTGTCCCCACAAAATTCAAAAACACAAGAGAGTGAGGACAACTAGGACCAGTATTACAAAATCTGCATTATATTCACATTGATACAGGAGAAAGCAGAGGGAAGAAACAGGGCAACTGATGGGATGGCAAAATTGTATTTATGGAAGGCAGAATGGGCTGATTCAAGCAAAGCAGTTGAAGCAACAGACGGTTTGCCTGTTCCAATATTGGATGAGTACAAGGGGTCTCCGATAAGATCTGAAGAGGCTGGAGCAGTTTAAACAACGTGGATTCCTAAAGCTAATTGACCAAGTTCCCTTCCACAAAATTGATGAAAAATATAAACTAGTATTTCAAAACTAGCTAAAAGATACTTCAAAAGATACAAGGTATCAAAGATTAACATGAATCAGAACTAGAAAAATACTGCAGTTAAGTGACAAAACTTAAAGAAAATTCAGAATAAAAGTGATTTCAGAAATAAAACTAAACCAGAAAGAAACAAGAGTATATATAGACTACAGATATTGCCTTATATGAGTAGAAGATGAAAAAAGAAAGCTTTTAAAGAATAAAGAGAAAGAAGATTTGATATAAAGTGACAAACACTGAAGCCATGTAAATAATATATAACATGTTTTTTAGGGGTTACTGCAAATGAAAACCAAACCAAGGCAACAACATGACAAATAGTAAAAATAATTATTCAAGAAAACTTTCTTAAAATAAAGACTTTAAACTACATTTTGAAAAGGCACCCCTTAAAACTGAAAATCTTGACCCAGAAAGACAAACACTAAGACATATTCTAAACTTCAAAGAGAAAGAATAAAATTGATCCTTTTTTGTATCTAGGCCAAAAGGCCAAATGAATTATAATGGAAAGAAAATTAGATTTCCACTAGATTTTCAACAGCAATTCTTTATGCTGGAAGAAAATAGAGTCACATATTTAACATATCAAGGAAAGAAAATGTGAGCCAAAGATTTTGTATCCAACTGAGTATAAAGGGCACAGAAACAAACAACCTGCTATCAACATGCCAAAACTCAGGGAATCTTGCCCAGAATTGTAGTCATTTTGAAAAAGGGTTGGTTGTGATTAAGATGAAACATGAATTACTTCTGAGTGGCCAGCAAAGTTCTATCTCTTATTGTAGGTGGTGGTTATAAGAGAGTTCACCTTATGTTAATTTTCAAAGCCATATGTTATGCTTGGTATAGTTTTCTGTATATGTGTTTTATTTTTTAATAAAACTTTTAAGGGGCACCTGGGTGGCTCAGTCAGTTGAGCATCTGACTCTTGATTTGGGCTCAGGTCATGATCCCAGGATCATGGGATCCAGGCCCATGTTGGGCTACTTGCTGGTCATGGAGCCTGTTGAGGATTCTCTCTCTCTCTGTCTCTCTCTCTCTGTCTCTCTCTCTCTCTCTCCCTCTGCCCCTCTACATTACTCTCTTTCTCTCTCTCTCTCAAATAAAATTTAAAAATTAAAATTAAAAAAAACGCTTAAAAACAACAAACATAGGGGCACCTGAGTGGCTCAGTCAGTTTAAGCAGCCAACTCTTAATCTCAGCTCAGGTCATGATCTCACAATCATGAGATCAAGCCCCACATCAGTCTCTGCTAAGCATGGAGCCTGCTCAAGATTCTCTCTCTCCATCTCCCTCTGCCCCCCACCACTTGCTCACAGGCACATGTGCGTGCTCTCTTTCAAAAAAGTAAAATAAAACACTAGACAATTACATTTAGAGAAATTTGAATATGAACCAAAGATAATATTAGGAAACTATTGTTGTTAAATTTTTAGGTATGAAATAAGGGCATTGCAGTTATATAGTAGAATGTTCTTATTTTTTGGAGATGCATGCTGAAGAATTTACTTGATTATTTTTTTTTCAATATATGAAATTTATTGTCAAATTGGTTTCCATACAACACCCAGTGCTCATCCCAAAAGATGCCTTTCTCAATACCCATCACCCACCCTCCCCTCCCTCCCACCCCCCATCAACCCTCAGTTTGTTCTCAGTTTTTAAGAGTCTCTTATGCTTTGGCACTCTTCCACTCTAACCTCTTTTTTTTTTTTTTCTTCCCCTCCCCCATGGGTTTCTGTTAGTTTCTCAGGATCCACATAAGAGTGAAACCATATGGTATCTGTCTTTCTCTCTATGGCTTATTTCACTTAGCATCACACTCTCCAGTTCCATCCACGTTGCTACAAAGGGCCATATTTCGTTCTTTCTCATTGCCATGTAGTACTCCATTGTGTATATAAACCACAATTTCTTTATCCATTCATTAGTTGAGGGACATTTAGGCTCTTTCCATAATCTGGCTATTGTTGAGAGTTCTGCTATAAACATTGGGGTACAAGTGCCCCTATGCATCAGTACTCCTGTATCCCTTGGGTAAATTCCTAGCAGTGCTATTGCTGGGTCATAGGGTAGGTCTAGTTTTAATTTTTTGAGGAACCTCCACACTGTTTTCCAGAGTGACTGCACCAGTTTGCATTCCCACCAACAGTGCAAGAGGGTTCCCGTTTCTCCACATCCTCTCCAGCATCTATAGTCTCCTGATTTGTTCATTTTGGCCACTCTGACTGGCATGAGGTGATATCTGAGTGTGGTTTTGATTTGTATTTCCCTGCTGAGGAGCGATGTTGAGCGTCTTTTCACGTGCCTATTGGCCATCCGGATGTCTTCTTTAGAGAAGTGTCTATTCATGTTTTCTGCCCATTTCTTCACTGGGTTATTTGTTTTTCGGGTGTGGAGTTTGGTGAGCTCTTTATAGATTTTGGATACTAGCCCTTTGTCCGATATGTCATTTGCAAATATCTTTTCCCATTCCGTTGGTTGCCTTTTAGTTTTGTTGGTGGTTTCCTTTGCTGTGCAGAAGCTTTTTATCTTCATAAGGTCCCAGTAGTTCATTTTTGCTTTTAATTCCCTTGCCTTTGGGGATGTGTCGAGTAAGAGATTGCTACGGCTGAGGTCAGAGAGGTCTTTTGCTGCTTTCTCCTCTAGGGTTTTGATGGTTTCCTGTCTCACATTCAGGTCCTTTATCCATTTTGAGTTTATTTTTGTGAATGGTGTGAGAAAGTGGTCTAGTTTCAACCTTCTGCATGTTGCTGCCCAGTTCTCCCAGCACCATTTGTTAAAGAGACTGTCTTTTTTCCATTGGATGTTCTTTCCTGCTTTGTCAAAGATTAGTTGGCCATACGTTTGTGGGTCTAGTTCTGGGGTTTCTATTCTATTCCATTGGTCTATGTGTCTGTTTTTGTGCCAATACCATGCTGTCTTGATGACAACAGCTTTGTAGTAGAGGCTAAAGTCTGGGATTGTGATGCCTCCTGCTTTGGTCTTCTTCTTCAAAATTACTTTGGCTATTCGGGGCCTTTTGTGGTTCCATATGAATTTTAGGATTGCTTGTTCTAGTTTCGAGAAGAAGGCTGGTGCAATTTTGATTGGGATTGCATTGAATGTGTAGATAGCTTTGGGTAGTATTGACATTTTGACAATATTTATTTTTCCAATCCATGAGCACGGAATGTTTTTCCATTTCTTTATATCTTTTTCAATTTCCTTCATAAGCTTTCTATGGTTTTCAGCATACAGATCTTTTACATCTTTGGTTAGATTTATTCCTAGGTATTTTATGCTTCTTGGTGCAGTTGTGAATGGCATCAGTTTCTTTATTTTTAAAAATTTTTTTTTTCAACGTTTATTTATTTTTGGGACAGAGAGAGACAGAGCATGAACGGGGGAGGGGCAGAGAGAGAGGGAGACACAGAATCCGAAACAGGCTCCAGGCTCTGAGCCGCCAGCCCAGAGCCCGATGCGGGGCTCGAACTCACGGACCGCGAGATCGTGACCTGGCTGAAGTCGGACGCTTAACCGACTGCGCCACCCAGGCGCCCCAGTTTCTTTATTTGTCTTTCTGTTGCTTCGTTATTAGTGTATAAGAATGCAACTGATTTCTGTACATTGATTTTGTATCCTGCAACTTTGCTGAATTCATGTATCAGTTCTAGCAGACTTTTGGTGGAGTCTATCGGATTTTCCATGTATAATATCATGTCATCTGCAAAAAGTGAAAGCTTGACTTCATCTTTGCCAATTTTGATGCCTTTGATTTCCTTTTGTTGTCTGATTGCTGATGCTAGAACTTCCAACACTATGTTAAACAACAGCGGTGAGAGTGGACATCCCTGTCGTGTTCCTGATCTCAGGGAAAAAGCTCTCAGTTTCTCCCCATGAAGAATTTACTTTAATTTACCTTTTAAATGCTTTAGCAAAAACAAAAATCAATGTCAAGTCACATTTTGTTATTTTAATTTCTGAGATATAATATAGTATTATGTATTATATACACATGTTAAATCTTACAAAGAAATGGGTTTTGATAAATGCCATTATTCTATCAAAATACAGAATATTTTCCTCAGAACATTTCCTCCTGCCTTTTCCAAATCAATCTTCTCTCCAGCCCCTCACTGAGGGAGCCACTGTTCTGATTATCTCTTTCACCATAGATCAGTTTTACCTGATGTAGGACTTCATATAGTGGAGTTATGTAACACACAATCTTTAGACACGTTTCTTTTTTTATATCTTAATATCCCTAAAAATTGGAATGTATCTTAGAAATTGGTGGTGTTTAAACAATTAATAGCAGTGTTTTATTTTATTTTCATGTAAAATAATGGGGTGTCTTACAATCAGTGTCATCTTTGATTTGATGAATTATTTATATATAAATGAAACAAATATAGCAAAAATGTTAACAGTTGCTGAATCTTGTTGGTGGATATATGAATGTCCTACTTTTCTATGAGTTTGAGCATTTTTATACGAAAAAGTTTACTAAATAAATAAAAGGATACCACAATTGTTATACCCTGCTTTGGCCTTTTTTCCTCCTTAATTAAAGTGACCCTTAAATAATGGAATTAGCTGGAGCCTTTCCTGACCTCTGTGAGACCCTGACTACAGTAGGGACCTGGGTGCTCTAGACTAGTACAAATCTTTGTAGAATTTGCCTTTTCTCAGATATGTTATTATTCTATGGTCTATTTTTCCAAATTTTTCAAAAGCTTCTGTCCTCTGTGTCCTGAGAAAGAGGAGCTCTGCACTTGTGATCAAAGTGCCTTGTCAGGTACCAAATCCAGCATGCTGAGGGCCTGAGTCTGAGGCAAGAAAGAAAAGCTAGGGCCCAGAACTAGAACCTTGAAACTGGAAGACCACGGTACTGGTTCTCTAAGTATAGACTTACTTCCAGTTCCTCCTTATGAATAATTATAAATCCATATAATGGGTACAGAATATATAAAGATGGAATTTTGACATTAATAATATAAAATTTGGGAAGATGGAGCCATATAGAAGTAGAGTTTTTGTATGTGATTATAGTTAAGTTGGTATCAATTTAAAAATAGACTGTTATGGGGTGCTGTAATATATATATATATAATATATATATTATATATAATGAGATATATATAATGAAATATTTTTTAATGTTTACTTATTTTGAGAGGGGGAAGGGTCAGAGAGAGAGGTAAAGAGAGAGAATCCCAAGCAGGCTCTGTGCTCAGTGTGGAGCCTAATGTGGGGTTCCATCCCATGACCATGAGATTAAGACCTGAACCGATATCAAGAGTTGGGAGCTTAACCAACTAAGCCACCCAGGCATCCCTGTATATATAATGGAATATTATTCAGCCATAAAAAGATAATGAAATCTTGCCATTTGTAACAACATGGATAGAGCTAGAGAGTATAATGCTAAGCGAAATGTCAGTCAGAAAAAGATAAATACTATATGATGTCACTCATATGTGGAATTTAAGAAACAAATGAGCAAAGAAAAAAAAAGACAAACCAAGAAACAGACTTTTTAAAAAAAAATTTTTTTTTAACATTTATTTATTTTTGAGACAGAGAGAGACAGAGCATGAATGGGGGAGGGTCAGAGAGAGGGAGACACAGAATCTGAAACAGGCTCCAGGCTCTGAGCTGTCAGCACAGAGCCCAACACGGGGCTCGAACTCACAGACCACGAGATCATGACCTGAGCCGAAGTCGGCTGCTTAACCAACTGAGCCACCCAGGCTCCCCAGAAACAGACTCTTAACTACAGAAAACAAACTGATGGTTACCAGAGGGGAGGTGGGTGGAGATGTGGATGAAATAGGTGATAGGGATTAAAGAGACACTTACGATGATGAAAAAAAGTAAAATGAAATGATAAAACAAAACATATGTGGTCTTTGTTCTCAGTCCCCGGCACAGAGCTTCTAAAACC